>NC_084801.1:152022076-152339299 GCF_963169125.1 Humulus lupulus
TTGAATGTAAAATTTAAAAGTTTTTTCTACTATCAGGATAAAATGTCTTTAAACGTTGCTCGGTTCAACAAGGATAATTTACTGGACGATTCAGATGATGAGTTTGGAGAGATTTTGCTATATTTTGCTTGCGAGGCATATAATCAATTATATCTATCTAAGCAACCTTGTAGAAATTCAACTCTTTCAGGCCATGAATATGTTATGGAAGTGTTGCACGGGCATTGGAGTAGGTTTTATGATTTGTTCAGAATGAACAAAGATGTCTTCAAACTATTTTGTGGTGTTCTAAAAGAAAAAAAACTATTGAAGAACTCACGATATCTGTCTGTTGAAGAACAAGTGGCTATGTTCTTATTTGTGATTGGCCATAATGAACAACATCGTGTGGTTGTTGAACGATTTCAGCACTCCATCTCAATCACATCTCATTATTTTAGAAAGGTTTTGAAGGCAATATGTCGTCTATCCAAAGAACTAATTACTCCACCTTCATTTAATGAAACTCCTCCACAAATTCAATTCGATCCAAGATACTATCCATTTTTTAAGGTACAAAAATATGAATTATTATTTTTTCCTTTCTTTTAATATTCAATAAAAAAAATCTAATAATTTATTTTGTATTTTAGAATTGTGTTGGAGCTATAGATGGGACTCATATTTCTGCGCATGTTCCAATTGATGAACAAATACCTTATCGAGGTCAAAAAGTGGATACAACTCAGAACGTTATCTGTGTATGTTCATTTGACATGAAGTTCACATACGTTGTCTCTGGATGGGAAGGATCAGCTAATGATGCACAGGTTCTTCTAGAATGTTCCACAAACCCAGATTATGGATTTCCAATGCCGCTCCAAGGTAAGTATTTATCAAACTTATTATGTTGATTGACATTATTTTATATAAATATCTATAAGTAAAAACTAACATGAATTATCGTTGGATTAGGAAAATATTATCTTGTTGATTCTTGCTATACAAACTGTAGAGTCCAAGAACTTTACTTAGCTAGTTAGATAGTAGTATAATAGTAATAGTAGTAGTATTTTTATGACTGTGGACTTTGGTTCAGACCGGAATTTATTTGGACACTCATAGTAACACTTGTAGATTTTCTAAGTTTAATCTATAGTTTAAGAATATTAATTTTCACCTAAGATTTGATTAATATGACTAATATTGATGGTGATATTTATCATATTATAAGGTTTAGATAAACCCAATAAGAAAGTAACACTTGTCATGTGTATGTTTAATGATAATTAGGTATTTTGAGGAATAAGTTTATTAAGAGTAATATTTGAATATCCTAAGGTCTATCAGCAGCTTTGAAAACATTAGAGGGCTTAGTCAAGGCTGTTTACTCAATTCAAATTAAGCTAAAGTTGTGTAATTTCGTGTTTAAATATTCAGCGTATGCCGATATATCGCAGCTATGGGGGGCGATATATCGCAGCACGGGGATACGAAAAACACGAAACTTCGCACGATTGCCTCGGGCATGCTGGCCCAGGTGATATATCGCCTCCTTCAGTGCATTTTGAAAGTTTTTGAAAATGTTCTCAATTCAAATCTTTAACCTCTTGATAAGTCCAGCATCTTTCTGAATGAGTCTTCAGCCTCTGCTGAACGATAATTCAAATATTTTTCACTTAAAAAGCCATTATTTTTATTCAAGTTAAATGAAGATCTTTTCATTCATAAACTCTATAAATAGGACCTAGTACCCAGCCATTTATTCATTCATCAAACTAAGTTCAGAGGCTGCAAGTTGCTAGGTTATTGTGAGAGTGTAAACACTTGGGTTGGGGATTTTAAGCTTGATCATTTTAAGCTTACCAAACATTTGGGAAGTAAGGTTTATAGCACGTTTCGGTTCAAGGTTTAGATTGGTCATAGAAGCATTCAAGGTATTCCAAACTCTAGTTCATTTGGTATTATTTCTCTTTAAGTTCTTATAGTTTCATATTCAACATCCTAACTCTATTCTTTATTCTTAGTTAGGAAATCTAAAATCTTGCACATAAGGTTTTTGGTAAGTATAATCTTGATGGTATAGCTCTTTCTTCACTTTCGTCTCATTCTCTTTAGTATACTCACCCTTCCATTTATGTCTTTAGGAGTGTTCCAAAGTCCCAAAACTGTTCTCATATCTCGGTAATTTTGGTAAGGAAAATAGGATAGGATTTATGTGTTATGCTATATGATTTATATGTTATGATAAATGTTATCTTATGATTATGTGTTATGTAACATGCTATAATATGTATAATTGTAGACTTGGGCATATGACCCGTACAACTACCAAACCCCAATAAATTATGGGCATATGACTTGCTTAGCTAGCAAGCCCCACTAATCTAATGGGCATATGACTTGTTTAGTTTATGGGACCCCAAGTAATAATGGCCATTATAGTATGTATGTGACATATGTGTTATGATATGTTTTATGTTACATTATGAAATTTATGTATATGGTTTATGTGTTAGATTTTCCTTGCTGGGCATTAGGCTCACTCCTTTTATGTTTATATGTGCAGGAAAATAGCTTTGGTGGCGGGAAAGGTTCTTGGTAGTTTGGGCATGTGTATTGAGGCGGAATGGAATCGAAGGGCCGAGAGTTCGATTCGAGGATGAAGTTTCTTTGCTTATGGTTTTATGTGTATTTTTCCGCACTTTATTATGTAATCCCTTTTTATTACAGTTATGTTATGTTTTGATTTTAAAACAATGGGATCCCATATCCTACTTTAAATTTTATGTAAGTTTAACATTTATTTTTACATGTTTTTAATAAAGTTATGATCATTTCACTTGTAAGTCTTATTAAGGATTAGTGTGTATGTATTGTTTTCGTTAATGGTCCAAAGTCTAGAGTAGTTGGGTCATTACACAAACATGCCTGGTTTTCTTTCTCCATATCAAGGAGAAAGGTATCATTTAGGCCAGTACACAGATCTTAATCCCATAGGAAAAAAAGAGCTTTTCAATTATCGACACTCTTCCTTGAGAAATGTCATTGAGCGGTTGAAGGCCCGTTTTCCAATCCTAAAGCAAATGCCTTCATATGATCTAAGAATACAAAAGTACATTGTCATTGCTTGCTGTGTGATTCATAATTTTATAAGGAGAAATGAAGAAGTAGATGTATATTTTGATGGAGGTGAAGTAAATTCTGAAGTACAGACCACTACTTTACAAAGCACGGATGGAACTTTGACTGATAGTGTAGAGTTCAGTATTTCTAGAACTCATATACGTGAAATGGCTCATGTTCGTGATGAAATTGCTGACCATATATGGAGAGCTAGTCGACGATAGTGAGATTGAGTAAAGATATTAGTTGATTGTTATGACTCGTTTAATACTTTACTTTAAGTTTGGACAATTATGAGTTCATATGTTTTTATTTTACTATGTAAACTTTCTTGATTGTGTGTTATCTCGTTGATAGATATTAAGTTTTGAAATTTGAGATTATTTGAATATTATTAATATGATCTTCTTTTACTATAATTTTCTTATTTTTTATTTTAAAATAATAAATAGTGGTCACAAAAAATATTTTTATTTTTTAGTTTAGAAAATGAAAATAAAAAATAAATTTAAAAAAAAAAATATTTACCAAACATGTTTTTTATTTTTTATTTTTTTTAACAAAAAATAAAAATAAAAGTTACCAAACACATTTTTATTTTTATTTAAAAAAAAACAAAAAACAAAAATAGTTATCAAACGCATTTTTATTTTATAAAAATCAAAAAACATAAAACAAAAATATATTTTTATTTTTGAGTTTAAAAAATTTAAAAACAAAAATTTTACCAAACGCAACCTTAGTAATGTTTTTAAAATTTAATTTAAAATATACTTTTTATCAGATAATATACATTTGAATTCAAATTACTTATTTATTTTATAACTAATTTTCTAATTGGTTTGAATGTTGTTATCTTTAAGTTATGTATTTATTTACTTTTGAACGATATGCCATCTGTTATAGTTATGTTTCCTTCACTTGTTACTTACATTATTATTAATCTAATATTTAGGTGAGAAAAAATTACAACTTATGGCAATGAATTCTGCTTTTGATTTTTTTTATTAAATTTTAGCTTTTTTTAGGGACTAAATAGTTAGTGGGTGAATGTGAACTATCTATAATTATAAATGTGTAGCGTCCCGGAATTTTACTTAGTTAGCTAGATTGTAGTAGTTGTACTATTTTAGATTCCGTGGATTTTGGTTCAAACGAGGACTTAGTTGGAAACTCATAGCAATAGTTATGAATTTTATAAGTTTAACCTATAGTTTAAGAATATTAATTATAACATAAGGTTTGATTAATATTATTGGTTATTAATATGATAATTATTATAACCTAAGGTCTAGATAGAGCCAATAAGAATGTGACACTTGTTATGAGCATGGTTATTCCAAATGTTTAGATAGAGCCAATAAGATTATGACACTTGTCATATGCATGATTATTAAGGAATTATTATTTTAATTATAATATAAGGGAAATATAAGACTTAGTCTTCACCAGAATCTGCTAGGAGCATGACATTTATCACAATTTTATTTATTTGTGGATTAGGTTGTTATTTAAATAATTAAATAGATTTTCCTTAACTTTAGGGTAATGTAACTTCCCACCTATTTTTGACCCAGTTATGTTATGAATTTCGAAAAATAGTATTTATATAAAGTTGTAGATAATTGAACTATCTTTCTATCGGTATAAAGATGGTCTATATCGGAGTCATACAGCTCTAGTTATGTTAATTTTACTGCAGGTGAGTATAGAGTTACGAGTTTTAGGGAGTTAGAAGTTAAGATTCTATTTGTTTTTATTATTTTTGTTTTTAATTTTAAAAATCAAGCTTTGACTCCTTAAACCTCTCTCTGAACAATTTGACCAAGTCCTAAGCCTTTAACTGACGAATATTCAAATATCTTCAATAAAATTCATTATTTTTATTCAAGCCAGAAAGAAGATTTTTATTCCTAGAACTCTATAAATAGGACTTAGGACCCAGCCCTTTCACTTACTCTTCAGTTGTGATCAGACTCCAAGGTGTTAGTGAGACCATAAGAGTGATAAACACTTGGGTTAGGAAAAAGCTTTTCTATTCTTAAGCTTTATAAAACACTTTTGGAAGTGAGGTTAGAGTGTTTCGGCATTGGAATTAGACTAATCCATAAGGTCAACTGAGGTACTCTTATTCTTAAGTTTCATTCTATTTGATTCCTTAGTCTCTTTAGTTTTCATTCAGGTTCTAACTTTTGTTATGGTTTTGTGGTTAGGATTTTAAGTTCTTTGAACTTAAGGTGTCTTTTCGGTAAGTTTCCTCTTGGTGGTTTAGTTTTATTCCTTTCATCTCTGTCCTTTAGAAATACTCATTATTTTTATTGCTGGTTTTAGGAGTGTTCCAAGTTCCACATTTGTTCTCAATTATACCTGTGTTGGTAAGGAAAATTAGATAGTTTAGTATTATGATCTAGTTTATGTAATGTATGATATAGTTTATGTTTGTATGACCTAACATTTCAGGTACAATAAAGGGGTAAGTATGTCTGGACCTAAGGTGTCCAATGATGTATAACGGACTATGTCCGATAAGCTCGGTTGCCAAAACTTTATGACAGACCTGTGTCCGGTGTATGACGAACTTTTGTCCGGGGCTTAATTGCCACCCCTGTATAAGCACTTATCTTTTTATTATATCTGATTTGTTATTTTTAGTTATGATTATGATATATGACCTATAGTTATGATTTATGACCTATGATTTATGATCTATGACTTATGACCTATGACTTATGACTTAGAGTATGATTTATGATTTATGGCTTAGATTATGATTTAGAATTATGACTTAAGATATGATATGATCTAGATTTTGTGTTTGTATGACTTTGGTGAATATATGTTATGTTTGATTATATGACTAACCCTTGTTTGTATTTTCCTTACTGGGCTTAGAAGCTCACTCCGTATGATGTTGTTATTTCAGGAAATTAAGGATAGAAAGGCCGGTGGTGAGTGGGACCTAAGAGCTTTGTGATGTATTCGTTGGAGACCATATAGTCAAGCAAGATCAAGCGGGTCAAATTTTTTATTTTTTTTTTAAAGTTTGTTTTATTTAAAAGGTGTATCATTTTTATGTTAAAGACAAGTATTTTATTTTTATAAAACCATGGATCCATGTATTTATTTTTAAGTTTTTATTAAAAAAAAGAGCAATGTTTACGATTATGACCCAACACTGTGTTCTCGGTAATCTATGAGAATTTAGGGCGTTACAGGAGGTATCAGAGCCCACGTCTATATTGGTCCTGAACGTTCCCACAAAATACACACGATAGCTACAAAGGACCTACTCGTTACCAAGTAAGTATATACATTATTTTTTAAATATGTTTGTAATGTTTTTCTTGTATTATTTTTAGAAATTAGCTCAATGGACAAAGGTTAAAGCTATAAGAAAAATACCAAACCCTGAGTATGATAATGGATCCGATGTGGAGGATTAGACGCATATAAAAATACATCATTAAATTTTAGAATACTTTTCACTAGTTGTTTTAATTAAAAATAAATAAACATGTTATTTGCTTTTGTTATTGTTTTATTGTTTAGTAATTGTTAAGTATTTTTTTTGGATTCAATTGAAAGTGTAAAGTTTAAATTCCTCTCTTATGGGTTAGCCCATTTGTGATGGCCCATTTGCTTTGCATTATTAGATTGGATCTAATTTAAAGGAATAACAATTAATAAAGCAATGTTTCAAATTCCTGTCTTTTGGGTCCAAGTGAAGGTTAGGGGGCCTTAGTAGTGGGTACGATATACTAAACCCAGCCCTCCTCCATGGAAGATTCAATTGTTAAGGCCCATTTACCTGAGTTGGACTTAATTGTAATAGGGTAGATTTTATAGATAGATGGACCTAATAGACAGTGGTGCAATAGGCTTAGTTGTACCCTCTTTTGTTTTGTTTGTCTTAATTTTTCAATTCTTTTCTCTTTTGGGGAAGCAGAGAAGACACATGGAGTAGGAACCAAGAAGATCTGAAAGACTAATTGGCCAAGGTAGAGGCCAAGGCAGGGGCCGCAGTCGAGGAAGGGGACGAGGAAGAAGAGTAGCCGCCACCCTTACCTATGAAGAATTCTCAGCAGCCCCAGGAGTGCCAGAAGCACCCAATGTAGTGGAAGAGCCAGCAGCTGCTACTACTCGAATAAATTTGGAAAGAGAAAATGCCCATCTTAGGGCAGAGCTAAGGAGAAGGGAAGAAGAATTCCAAATAAATTCAGGGCAACAACAAGTGGCGCAACAAGTCATTCCTCTAGCGCAATTGCTACAGTTGGCAGAGCCTCGCTACGAGGCAGTGTATGAACGCTTTAGGAAGCAGCAACCACCAAACTTCGATGGTGGGTCAGACCCAATAGAAGCAGAAGAATGGCTTCGATCGATGGAGTCCATACTAGAACACATGCGATTGGGGAACGAGGACCGAGTCTCATGCACTTCGAGTTTACCAAAGAAAGATGCCCGCATCTGGTGGGATATAGTGAAACAGACTAGAGATGTGAACGTTATGACTTGGGATGAGTTTATCCAAGTGTTCAATGAGAAATTCTACAGTTCTGCGATTCTAGCCACAAGGGTGGACGAATTCATCGCGCTTACTCAAGGGAATTCGTCTGTGACAGAGTATGTCAGGAAGTTTGATAGGCTGGCTAAGTTCGCGGCGGACATGGTACCCACTGAGATGCTAAGAATTCAAAGATTCACGAAGGGACTGAAACCTATGATAGCCCATGATGTGAAGTTGATTCGTGGGATAACCACTTATCCAGAAACATTAGAGGTAGCCTTGGAAGCTGAGCAGGCTGAAGAAATGATTTGGAAAGAAGCCGCGGCCAGAAGGGATGCCCAAAGGAATAACAATGACCAGAATGACCACAAATGAAAACATGACGGTGGTCAAAATCAAAAGGCCGATAAAAAGAATAAGACTGCGTCAGAAAGTTATGGGAATAAAAAGCCCTATGTGGAATATCCCCAATGCCCTATCTGCAAGAGGAAGCATTCAGGAGAATGCAGATATAAGATGAAAGGTTGTTTCAACTGCGGAGAAGAACACATTAAAAAGGATTGCCCAAAGTTAAAGGATCAAAAGAAATATGACAAGCTCGTGCCAGCCAGAGCTTTTGCTCTTACTAGAGGTGAAGCAGAAACTAGTAATATTGTGGTAAGAGGTCAGGTTACTATCTCTGGTAAACTATGCAATGTATTATTTGATTCAGGAGCCACGCATTCTTTTGTCTCTATAAATATGATCGATAGCTTAGATAGACCATGCAAACTTGTTAAAGATAAGTTTGTCATGGAGTTACTCTCGGGGGAAAGAATGCTATCTAGTAGAGGGGTGCATAACGTTATAGTTAGAATCGAAGGAAAAGAATTACTAGTAGATTTGATCGAGTTAGACCTTAAGGATTATGATGTAATTTTAGGCATGGATTGGTTAGCAAAACATGGGGCAACAATAGACTGTAAGGGTAAGACAATCAACTTTCAACTAGAAGGCGGAGAGTAGTTCACTTTCAAAAGAGAAGTTTCTTGAACTTGCATACCGATAGTGTCAGCTCTTAAAGCTCAGCGATTAATCAATAGTGGTTGCTATGCATTTCCAGACAGTGTGGTGGACAATTCACGAGAGATGCAGCTCAAACAAAAGGATTTACCTATTGTATGCGAATTTCCCGAGGTGTTTCCAAAAGATCTACCAGGATTACCTACGAGTAGGGAAATCGAGTTTGAAATAGAATTGGCACCTGAGACGACACCAATCTTGAAAGCTCCCTATAGAATGGTTCCTACTCAGCTAAAGGAGTTAAAGATACAACTACAGGAGCTTTTAGACAAGGGTTTCATCCGACCGAGCTATTCGCCTTGGGAAGCACCAATGCTTTTTGTCAAAAAGAAGGACGGGAGTATGAGGATGTGCATCGACTATCGAGAACTTAATAAAGTGACGATCAAGAACAAATATCCTTTTCCTCGAATAGACGATCTTTTTGATCAACTACAAGGATCTACATTATTCTCGAAGATAGATTTGAGGTCGGGGTATCATTAGCTAAGAGTACGAAAAGAAGATATCCCAAAGACGGCTTTTCGGACTAGATATGGACACTACGCGTTTCTAGTAATGTCTTTTGGCTTAACAAACACACCAGCAACGTTCATGGATCTTACGAACCATGTATTTAAGGACTACCTAGATAAGTTCGTTGTGGTGTTTATATACGACATATTGATCTACTAAAAAATGAAAGTCGAGCATGAAGAGCACCTGCGACTGATGTTGGGATGACTCAAAGGTCATCAATTATATGCTAAGTTTAAGAAATGTGAATTCTGGTTAAAGAAGGTGGCATTTCTAGGACACATTGTGTCTAAAAACGGCGTGGAAGTAGATCCAGCCAAGATCGAAGCAGTGAAGAATTGGACCAAACCCAAGACTGCCACGGAGGTGAGAAGTTTTCTGGGATTGGCAGGATACTATAGGGTATTTGTTGAAAGGTTCTCCAGAATAGCTACACCCTTAACAAATTTGACACGGAAGAAACATAAATTTGTATGGACGGAGAAATGCGAAGAAAGCTTCCAAACATTAAAGGACAAGCTTATATCAGCCCCAGTTCTATGTGTCCCAAACGATAAGGGAAAGTTTGTCGTATATTGCGACGTGTCGAAGCAGGGACTTTGATGTGTTTTGATGCAATACGAAAGAGTGGTCTCCTATTCCTTGAGACAACTAAAGGAGTACGAGCATCGGTATCCGACCCATGACTTAGAGTTAGCAGCGGTAGTTTTCGCTTTAAAGATTTGGAGGCACTATCTGTATGGAGAAAAGTGCGAAATCTATACGGATCACAAAAGTCTAAAGTACTTCTTTACACAGAATGAGCTTAATATGAGGCAACGAAGGTGGTTGGATTTAGTAAAGGACTATGATTGTGAGATCTTATATCATCCGGGAAAGGCTAACGTCGTGGCAGACGCACTTAGTAGGTGGAGTTACGGAAGCTTGTCAACACTTAAAGGGATAGCTCAATACTTACAAGATGATATTAAGAGGTCCAGAATTGAGCTAATAACTGGACAACTAGCTGACCTCACGATCAAGTCAACTCTAATGGAGGAAATAAAGGAGAAACAACAAGAAGAAGAGTTTCTTCTTAAGATGAAGGCAGCACTACAAAGCTCAGAGAATGTTGATTTCTCCTTGACAAAAGAAGGCAAGCT
The DNA here is from genome assembly GCF_963169125.1 of Humulus lupulus. Classification (NCBI taxonomy): domain Eukaryota; kingdom Viridiplantae; phylum Streptophyta; class Magnoliopsida; order Rosales; family Cannabaceae; genus Humulus; species Humulus lupulus. The sequence goes on from NC_084801.1 coordinate 152,032,406, forward strand.
ACGATATAGGAATCGGATATGTGTGCCCGATAATGGTGAATTAAGAGAAAGTATTATGAAGGAAGCGCACACTACTCCATATTCACTTCACCCAGGATCGACCAAGATGTACAACGATGTCAAGACAATGTACTGGTGGCCGGGGATGAAGAAAGACATAGCAGAATTTGTAGCGAAATGCCTTACATGTCAACAATTTAAAGCCGAAAATCAAAGACCCATTGGAACTTTGCAACCATTGGAGATTCCCGAATGGAAATGGGAAGATATATCAATGGACTTCGTGACGGGATTACCAAGGACCACCGAGCAGCATGACTCTGTTTGGGTGATAGTAGATAGACTCACAAAATCTGCTCACTTCTTTCCAGTAAGAACAGTTTATAATGCTAAGTAGTACGCAGAGCTTTACATAGCAGAGATAGTGAGACTACATGGAGTTCCAAAGACGATAGTCTCTGATAGAGGATCAGTTTTCACATCAAAGTTCTGGGAAGGTTTACATCGTGCAATGGGCACTAAGTTAAAACTAAGTTCGGCATTTCACCTCAAACCGATGGTCAGTGAGAACGCAGCATACGAATATTAGAAGATATGTTGAGAGCGTGTGCTTTAGACTTCTAAAGATCATGGAGCAAGTATCTTCCAGTAATAGAATTCTCTTACAACAATAGTTATCAAGTGACGATAGGCATGGCACCTTATGAGATGCTATATGGACGGAAGTGCCGATCACCACTTCATTGGGATGAGGTGGGTGAAAGATGATACTTAGGACCCGAGGCTGTAAGAGAAGCAACAGAGGCAGTAGAAAAGATAAGAAAATGAATGGTTGCCGCTCAAAGTCACCAGAAATGCTATGCCGACGCGAAAAGACAAAATGTTGAGTTTTCAGTAGGCGACCAAGTCTTTCTCAAAATTTCTCCGATGAAGGGGATTATGCGTTTCAGAAAGAAAGGAAAGTTAAGCCCGAGGTTTATAGGTCCTTTTGAGATATTGGACAAAGTAGGACATGTAGCATATCGGTTGGCTTTACCGCCATCAGTATCTGAAACGCATAACGTTTTTCATGTATCGATGTTGAGAAAATACATATCAGATCCATCCCATGTGCTCGATTACAAGGCTCTAGATTTAAAACAAGATTTTAGTTATGAAGAACGACCAGTACGCGTTCTAGAATGGGGAACTAAGGAGCTAAGGTCCAAAAGTGCTCCTATGGTTAAAATTTTATGGAGCAATAACACAGAAAGAGAGGCCACATGGGAATTGGAGGAATGTGTAAGGGAGCGGTATCCCGAGATGTTTGGTAAGTAAATTTCGAGGATGAAATTCTTTTAAGTAGGGGAGAATTGTAGAATCCCATAATTTTACTTAGTTAGCTAGATAGTAGTAGTTGTAGTATTTTAGATTCCATGGATTTTGGTTCAAACCGGGACTTAGTTGAAAACTCATAGCAATAGTTATGAATTTTATAAGTTTAACCTATAGATTAAGAATATTAATTATAACATAAGGTTTGATTAATATTGCTGGTTATTAATATGATAATTATTATAACCAAAGGTTTAGATAGAGTCAATAAGAATGTGACACTTGTCATGAGAATGGTTATTCATAAGGTTTAGATAGAGCCAATAAGATTATGACACTTGTCATATGCATGATTATTAAAGAACTATTATTTTAATGATAAAATAAGGGAAATATAAGACTTAGTCTTTACCAAAATTTGTTCGGAGCATGACATTTGTCACAATTTTATTTATTTGTGGATTAGGTTGTTATTTAGATAATTAAATAGATTTTCCGTAACTTTAGGATACTGTAACTTCGTACCTATTTTTGACCCAGTTATGTTATGAATTTCGAAAAATTGTATTTCTAGAAAGTTGTAGATAATTGAATTATCTTTCTAACGATATAATGATGGTCTAAATCGGAGTTCTACAGCTCCAGGTATATTAATTTTACTGTAGGTAAGTTTATAGTTACGAGATTTAGGGAGTTAGAAGTTAAGATTCTATTTGTTTTTATTATTTTTGTTTTTAATTTTAAAAATTAAGCTTTGACTCCTTAAACCTCTCTCTGAACAATTTGACCAAGTCTTAAGACTTTGAGTGACGAATATTTAAATATCTTCAATAAAATTCATTATTTTTATTCAAGCCAAAAATAAGATTTTTGTTCCTAGAACTCTATAAATAGGACTTAGGACCCAGCCCTTTCACTTACTCTTCAGCTGTGATCAGATTCCAAGGTGCTAGTGAGACCATAAAGTGATAAACACTTGGGTTGGGAAAAAGCTTTTCTATTCTTAAGCTTTAGAAAACACTTTGGGAAGTGAGGTTAGAGTGTTTCAGTATTGGAGTTAGACTAATCCATAAGGTCAACTGAGGTACTCTTATTCTTAAGTTTCATTCTGTTTGATTACTTAGTTTCTTTAGTTTTCATTCAGGTTCTTACTTTTGTTATGGTTTTGTGGTTAGGATTTTAAGTTCTTTGAACTTAAGGTGTCTTTTCGGTAAGTTTCCTCTTGGTGGTTTAGTTCTATTCCTTTCATCTCTGTCTTTTAGAAATACTCACTATTTTTATTGCTGGTTTAGGAGTGTTCCATGTTCCGCATTTGTTCTCAATTATACCGATGTTGGTAAGGAAAATTAGATAGTTTAGTATTATGATCTAGTTTATGTAATGTATGATATAGTTTATGTTTGTATGACCTAACATTTCAGGTACAATAAAGGGGTAAGTATGTCTGGACCTAAGGTGTCCAATGATGTATGACGGACTATGTTCGGTAGGCTCGGTTGCCAAAACTTTATGACAGACCTATGTCCAGTGTATGACAGACTTTTGTCCGGGGCTTAATTGCCACCCCTGTATAAGCACTTATCTTTTTATTATATCTGATTTGTTATTTTTAGTTATGATTATGATATATGACCTATAGTTAAGATTTATGACCTATGATTTATGATCTATGATCTATGACTTATGACCTATGACTTATGAATTAGAGTATGATTTATGATTTATGGCTTAGATTATGATTTAGAATTATGACTTAAGATATGATATGATCTAGATTTTGTGTTTGTATGACTTTGGTGAATATATGTTATGTTTGATTATATGACTAACCCTTGTTTGTATTTTCCTTTACTGGGCTTAGAATCTCACTCCTTATGATGTTGTATTTTCGTGATGTATTCCTTGGGGACTATATAGTCGAGCAAGATCAAGCGGGCCAAATTTTTTTTTTTTTTATAGTTTGTTTTATTTAAATGTTGCTCATTTTTATGTTAAAGACAAGTATTTTATTTTTATAAAACCATGAATACATGTATTTATTTTGAAGTTTTTATTAAATAAAATAGCAATGTTTACGATTATGACCTAATGATGTGTTCTCGGTAATCTATGAGAAATTAGGGCGTTACAAAATGCCTAACGTTTTCTGCCACTAAATTATTAGTTAGTAAAAATTATTTAACTTTTGGTGACTAGTTGGTAGTTGCACATACACAATCTTTAGCGACCAAGTAATTTTAGTCACCGAAACAAAGGATTCCCACCAAAACAACATTTTGGCGCCAAAGTTTCACTGACTAACAAAAAATTTAGTCACTAAACAAATTAAAAAATGACTATAAATTTAGTCGCTATTTGTTTTGGTACAATTAAACCCTTGTCTTACATCTAAATCTTTCCACGACTAAATATTAGTCGTAAAAACTAACTTTTAGCAACTAACTCAATTTATTCGTTGAAAACTTGGTCACTGAAAGGGAAGTTTTCTGTAGTTCAATAATTCACCATCCACGTTCACATCACTTGGTTCCTGGAATGGGAGAAATATAGGGGGTGAGCTTATAAAGCCAAATAGGAAAGCAACTAATATCATAGGACCAAAAGTTTAATAAAATCCCTGCACGGTTAGCTTTGAAAACAAAACATATATCATCATGTATAAATCAAAATTGAGAGAATCCACAAACAATCACAAGAGCATATCTACACGTACACATCACACCGTCCACTAGATCCCTAGTTCTCGTTACCCACCATAGAAAATTGACGTCCTAAACCGGGTAGCCGAACCTAATAACCACCACAAGCGGAGGCTCAGAACGCTTCCTGTATACAGATGCTAGGTCTTTACACCTACAGGTGAGTGGACACTTGATCTACCTATGATGACATAGAGACTACGCCGTGAAACAACATGCACAAATCATGATCACTATGGTTCTCATTAGTATAACCAAATGCAGGTAGACATGAAAATAAAGAAACATATTACCTTTATATTTTAGAAAATTTGACAGCATAAAGGCTGCATTTGAATAAAACTCAAAACTCATAACCTGCATAAATAAGTGAACAAAAATATATCTGGCACTGAGTGCCCTCAGAACATATCAGAAAACATGCAGATTAAATTTTCAATTTTTCAAACATTTTATAAATATCAAAATTAGAATATGTTTGATGAAATTTAATACGAATAAAATAAGTCCAATAGTCAAGTTGAGTCCCTACCTCCTTAGAATTTTCAATCCGAGTCCAAAGCGATGTTCCTAAGCTTAATGATGATCCAAGAGTGATTTAGTCCAATTTTAATATCATGTTTTTCCTATGTGCATCAAATGAGCATACGATTATCATCATTGCATTCCTTATTCAAAGTCATGTCCAACGGCATATAATATCACCATATTTAAAATTTCAAGTTCTGACACCTCACCCAAACATTGCACAATAGTGGTTGGTGGCGGAAGTGAGCAGTGTATCGAAAACGTCAACGAAGGTAGGCGTAGCATATATCAAAATGTCCACATCAGCAAGTATATCATGTTCACGCAACCCATCGGTCCAAAAAAGGCTTAGAATCACCAGAAAGTTTCCAAAAAGTGGCGGAGATACCCAAAATCTCGCTGGAGAAAAATGGCGAGTTAACCGAAATAACTTAGTTGGCGACGTTCCTCTTGAGACGATGATTCCAATGATGCCACCCACTTGTTGAACGATGGTCGGAGTTCACTAGAAGATCACCTCAAAGTTTGGTGAAACTTCGGAGTGATCGTACGGGCGCGTCCTTGCTCCAATAGTCACCAAATTTTGGGGTTATTGTCATTGGCGGCCGATCATTACGCATCTACGGCGTGTGTTAGAAATGGAGCTCTGAAACTTGTCCAACTGGGCTGTGGTTGGTTTGGAGAGAAAATGAAAAGAAAAAAAAAAGAAAAGAAAAGAAAAAAGAGAAGAAAGAGTCTTTTGACTCATTTGAATTAAAGTGGATCCCACCCAATTATGAAAAAAACTATTATTTAATTTTTTTTTAAAATGGCTGTTTACACTTATAAATAGACAATAGTTGGGAAAGATATTATCAAAGTTGTATTACCCATATGATTAATCTTTTTTTTTATAAGAAGCATATCTTGTGGATGAAATAGTGTGATGATTAATTTGTTTCTATTTAAAAAATAATTATTATTTTGAAATTTTATAATATAAAAATCAATGAATTTAAATAGTTTTCTATTTTTAGATAAAATATATAATATATTTTTTTAATATATGTTGAATATTTTAATATTTGCAAAATATCATTTCCAAAGTCTTGGATAAATTTCATTTTCTATTTCTCTTTATTTTATATGTTAATGTACTTTCTTTGTAGCTGTTGTGATCCTGATAGTAGTGAGTATGTTGAAAACCAAGATGAATACGAGAGAGAACTTGAAGATTTTGTTGAAAAACTAAGGATAATATTGGAGAGAATATTATGGTGGAAGAGAGACTTTTTATTATAGAACTCAACTTGTATTTTTGGATTGATACAAAATGGTGAGACTGCATCTATATATATAGGACCATATTTTCTAGAAACACAATTAAAGTTTTAGCTAGTAGATTATTCTCGATAATTCTCATCTATTAACTAAGAAATGAGAGTTCTAGAATACTAAAGACTCAAAAACCTCTTGTAAATACATGAAGACACTAGAAACTCTAGTAAATAAATGGAAACTCTAAATTCATGTAAATTCTAGAAACTAACCATAATAAATCAAGTTTAATATTTCAACACCCCCTTTAAACTTGATTTGTGACTCCAAGAATGCTTTGTAACTTGGAAAAAGTTTCTCCCTTGAGTGGCTTGGTTAAGATATCTTCTGCTTGGTCTTGAGACTTTACGAACTCCAACCTCAATTATTTTCTTCCAATGCATTCTCGTATGTTATAATGATAACGAGTGTAATTCTGCTTACATCTGTCATGAAAGACAGGATTCTTTGCTATTGCAATTGCTGATTTGCTGTCAACACAAATCTTGATAGGCTGCTCTTGTGGAACATTCAAATCTTTTAGAAAGTTTGTTAGCCAAATAGCATGACAAACACATGAATTTGTAGCAACATATTCAGCTTCACAAGTTGATAGTGTGATGATTGGTTTCTTCTTGGACACCCAAGTAAAAGCAGTGTTTCTCATGAAATACGCAAATCCGATTGTGCTCTTTCTATCATCCAAGTCTCCACTTCAATCGCTATCAATATATCCAATTATCTCATAATTGTTAGAAGAAGAATAAAACAAGCAATAGTTGGTTGTACCTTTGATGTATTGAGGTATTCTCTTCGCAGTCTTGAACTGAGTTGTTGTTGGAGCTTCCATATAGCGACTAATGATTCCAACAACAGAGAATATTTGGTCTTGTACAAGTTAGGTAGTGCAAACTTCCAACAAGGCTTTTGTAGAGAGTTGGATCCACATTTTCTCCTTTGTCATGCTTTGACAACTTGACTCCACATTCCATCGGAGTGCCAACTTGATTAGAGTCATCCATCTTGAACTTCTTAAGCACTTCTCTACCATAACCTTCTTGACTGATGAAAATACCTTTGTCTTCTTGCTTTACTTAAATTCCAAGGTAATAAGACATGAGCCTAATGTCTGTCATCTCAAACTCTTTTGCTACGTCTTTCTTGAACTACTCAAACATACTCGAGTTGCTACCTGTAAAAATCAAGTCATCTACATACAAGCATACAATAAAAATATCTTGATTTTTAACATTGATATAGAGTGCATGCTCATATGGACACTTTGTGAAATTCTTGTCTTGAAAGTATTTGTCAATTCGTGTATTCCAGGCTCTCGGTGCTTGCTTTAGGCCATACAAAGCCTTCTTCGACTTTAATAATTTATCTTCATGTCCTTTTACTTCATAGCCCAACGGTTGCTCAATGTAGACTTCTTCATCGAGGAAACCATTCTAAAAGGTAGACTTTACATCCATTTGGTAGATCTTTCATCTATTTTGGGCTGCCAAGGAAATTATTAATCTAACAGTTTCCAGACGAGCAAGAGGAGAAAATACCACGTCATAGTCAATGCCTTCTCTTTGACCATAGCCTTTTGCCACCAATCTTTCTTTGTATCTCTCCACGTCTCTATTTGCGTTCCTTTTTGTCTTGTACACCCATTTTACTACAATCACCTTGTGTCCTTATGGAATCGTAGCTAGCTCCCATGTGTTGCTAATGAATATTTTGTTTTAGGAGAAAAGTTGTTTGACTCTGTTTTGGTTAAGAAATTTGTTCGATCTCATCGTGATGGATTTCAATCCAAGATCACAGCCATTGAGAAGGTAAAGAACCCTGACACCTTGAAAGTTGAGGAATTGATGGGATCTCTTCGGACTTTTGAACTTAATCAAAAGATTTGCCAATAAGAGAAACCAATTGTTGTGATGGAGAAATCGATTGCCTTGAAATCTGCCAAAGATAAAATGGAAATCTCGAATGAGGAAGATGATGATGAAATGATCTTGTTATCAAAAACCTATAGAAGTTTATGAAAAAGTTTGGTAACAAGAAAAACATGTCTAAATCCTCCAATGTTATAATTTTTCCAAACCTTTTGAATCTACTAATAAAAAAGGTATTCAATGTAGGGAGTGTGAAGGTTTTGGACATATTCAATTTGAATGTGCCAATAACTTGAAGGAAAATAAGAAGGTAATGTCTGTCACTTTGAGAGGCCAGGACTCCAAAAGTAGTGATGAGGAAGAAACTTCTAATATTGTCTTACCTTCTATTTTTTCTGGCTTACCTCATTCTGTGCAGGTGAATGATAACCTTCTCTGTTTAAATAATACTACTTCAACAAATGAGGGCTCTGATGGAGATGTTGGATGAATCCAATTAGGATGAGGATTCCTTGAAAGAATCATACAAAGGCATTGTTGACCCAGTTTTTCGCCAATTGTGGATTAAGAAATTCAACAACAGAAATAATAGGCTATCTTGCTAAACCGTGATTAGACAAATGATCAATATCACAAACATTCACAATTTAACGTGGTTCAGTGGTTAAAATCCACCTAGTCCATGAGACAATCTTATTAATCTCTTTAAGGCTCTGGGTGAAATTGTTTCTTACAATTTCAGCAGAGCTTCTGTAAATCAAGAAGCCCCCCTTTTTCTATCCATTCCCCTCATATTGATAAGAAGATTTTCCTGGACAGCTTTGGGTAACCTCGTGCATAAATATGGTAAATAATAAATAATAATCTCTTATTTACATAGGGATATGATTGCCTATAGAATTTACATGTGTTATCTCGGGTAATAAATGTGTAAAAAAATTTGGGCATTAATGAGTGTACAAGGAATCTCTATGTCTTTTGGGATCCTTCACTATGCATCATGATCAGACTTCCATGAGTTGAACTGTAATGATTCAACTAACTTAAAGATCTTGGACCATTAAAACTACTAAGACATAGCTATTCTCTTGGAATACATAAATAAAATAATAGAACTTTATTAGAAAATCCAAAATACGGGATCCCACTGTTATTACATAAAATCATAAGGAAAACAAAACCTTTAATCAATTGTTCAAATACTAAATGCGGAAAAACATGAATACATAATTAAAAAGACTTGAAACAAAACGTCATCCTTGATCTTTCCCATCAGTCCATTCATTCAATTCTCGACCCATGCACATGCCAAAGCTGCCATGAATCCACCTCGCCTTCCAAGCTCATTTTCATACACCATCTAAGATAGAAAGGAATGAGCCTAATGTCCAGTAAGGAAAAAATACTAAAACATATCATAAGTCATAAAACGTAAAACTTAAATCATAAACATATGAGGTAGAAACGTAAATCATAAAACATAAGACTACAAATTAATGGCCATCAACTCATTACCGTGATATGTGATAGAAATCATCTAGGTCCTCTTGCTACTATTTAGAGGTAGGTTTAAACATAACTATAGTCTACAATAATGATAAAAATCTTGTGATTTGCTTATTTGCTATCTAAGCAATCATATTTCACAAGTGACTACAACATAAAACATATACATACATACATACATACATACATACATACATCCATACATACATGCATGCATGCATGCATACATACATACATACATACATACAAACATACATACATACATACATACACACACAACATATAAAAATAATTTTAACACATAAAATCTAACATATTTTCCTTACCAAAAACTGGGATATTGGAGACAACAACGAGATTAGAAACTCCTAAAACAAAACAGTAAAAATCATAAGTTTCCTAAAGATAATAAGATGAAGAGAAGATCTAAACCTTTAAGATAAAACTTACCGAAAACCTTAAGTTTCAAAGGAATCAAACACCTAACCAAAAGCCATTATAACAAGTTAGGATTTGGAAGAAAATGAAAAGATGAGAGGAACTATAATGAACTAAATCTGAGGATACAGAATACCTTAGATAGATTAGAACTTCAATCTACACCTCAATACCAAAATAACACTCTATCTTACATCCCAAGTATTTAGAAAAGCTTGGGTTTGAAAGCTTTTAACCCTAAAACCCTAGTGTTTCTCTCTAGAACGAACTTAGAAGCTTGGAGGCTCTGAAAAGTGCTTGAATGATGAAGCAAATGGCTGAGTGAAAGGTTCTATTTATAAAGTTCAAGAAGTGAAACTAACTCCTTTTAAAATGAATAATAATTCGAATAAAAATTGAATTTTCTGCTCAACACATGCCCTGAACTCGGTCAAAGACGCTCAAGATCAAGTCCAAGTCGTTGAGGGCTGTTTCTAGCTTAGATTCCACGGATTTTCACAAATGCCAAAGGGAGCCGATATATCACTCCCTATAGGCGATATATCGCCTGCCCCATAATCCTAAGCCTCTGTTGTTTTGTTCGTGCGAAGTCAAGGTGTTTTCCGTATCAATCATAGGCGATATATCGGTCCCTATAACTGCGATATATCGACATACGCTGATATATCAAACACATTTTTGCACACTTTCATCACAGTTGAATATGTTTAAACAACTTTGACTAAGTAAAACATGATCCTAACAGCCGAGGGAAGGTTCTAGACTTCCTAGGTTTATCCTTGATTAATTTATTCATCTAAAAGCCTTAAATCCTTAATAAACATACATGTGACAAGTGTCACATTCTTAATTATTTTATCTAAACCTTAGGTTATAATAAATATCATTTCTAGGACCAACTATATTAATCAACCTTATGTTAAAATTAATATTTCTAAACTATAGGCTAAACTTATAAAATCCATAACTATCTCTATGAGTTTCCAACTAAATCCCCGCTTGAACCAATAACCACGAAAATTAAAATACTACAACACAAGCTACTACTATCTAGCTAAGTACAATTCTAAGACGCTACATGAACACTTCTTCGAGATGGATGTCGGAGAGATAACTCAACCTGACATGGGCCAAGTTCAGTCTAGAAGGTGCTCTAGCCATCACGCATCTCATACTAGGTTGTTGGCACAAGAGGCGATCTGGATATTATAGGATTGTCGTACTGTCAAGTTTGACTCGAGTTGCTCACACCAGATTTAGGTAAATATTCTACCTACACACTTTCTCCATGGCTTATCTGCCAGCTGTACCCCGGGCTGAGTGATTCAGTTCGTACTTATTTTGGGGTACAACATTTTCCCGCCAAGCTGCTCGTGCATGATGTCACCCTGACACGCACAATAAGGACTTTTAGGCTTCTTTTATGTGAGATCGTCCCCTCCCACTAATGGAGTGATAAACACATGTCAGTCTGTAATAGATGCCTGTTCAGGTTTCGAGCATTGTGACAACTGTCCTGTCAACTTTTTTTCGCCGCAAGGGTTATTTAATCTAGGCCATTGGATCCTAAATTGACCCAATTGATTAGCCCAGGTCGGTTCCTAAAGTTTATGTATAAATAGGAGAAACAAGCTTGAACCTAACCTTCTTTGCATTCAAAAAATTTCCCCTTTCTTCTCAGAGCACCTTCAAAAACCTTCGACATTCTCTCATTCTCCAGAAGCGTTCAGGCTACTATCTTTGAAGTTGTCATCACATTGCTTGATCAAACATTGAATCTGTAAGTATTTCTATACCCGGTTTCAATTTCATCCTCTTATTTTTCAATAAGTTTTATGAAGTTTTCCAGTATAGTTTCTTACTTCAGCCATGTTAAATTTTATTAGGGATTTTTGATAGGCCAAAACTATAGTACTAGGTATGATTAGAAATAATGTGCATAAAAAATGTGTAATTGTCTAGATTTTGAAAGAGGATCACCTGTGTATGCGTAGAAATTTGAGGGTTCTTAGGTTTAGTTCTGTGTAGCTTAAAGGTTATGTTGTTGGAAATGTGCCCTGAAAGCATATGTAGTGGACATTGTTTTTATGAAATAAATAAATAAATTGAATTTGTTATGCATATATTTTATGGACTATATTATTCTATGATAATATTATGTAAATATCAGGAAAATTCCTAAGTTCATGAATGTAATCTCAAACACGTATTAGTACGAGAGGATTGTGTTTGAGATAAATGAACTTGAATAGTTCGCAGTAAAATAAAGTTATGGAATCTTTAGATTAATTACTGCAAGTACGGTCCACTAGTATTATGAATACATGTGATCTAGATCCGGATCACTAGTGTGGTAGGACACTTTAGTGGAGGTGCTTTATATATTAGAGAATATATAGAACTGGACCAAATATGTTTATTAATACTTAGTTAAATACCGTTTCGAAGTATTAATTAAATATATCAACTGATGATCATATACAAATGGATCTTAATCCTGAGGTTACTATGAACTCCTGTTTATGTTATATGAGTTCTTTGATTCACTTGTTAGGGTCTGTCAGAATGATCAGGCTAAAAACTTTTGTTTTGGCAACTCATTAATATAGATGGCTAGGGACATAGTATACAGCTATGGAATCTATACCTTCTCATAAGAGATTGAATGATGGTTCTCTTAAGGGTTGACTTTTGGGACTGAAAGGTTATTGAGCTCAAATTCATAATTTAGTTATGAATTAACCTTCACTAGTAGAGTCAATGGTACTTAAGGAAACAAGAGATAATTAAAAGGGTAAAACGGTAATTTTATTCCCGATTAATTATGAACCATTATTAGAGGGTCAAGTTGTATGCAATGATTATATCAATGGACGCTTTATGATTATAAAGTACTCAGTAAATGAAATGTCTATAATTACAAGAATGCAGTCTCATATTTATAGTGGAATAATCATGAGATTAATAAATTAAGATTATTTAATTAAAGAGTTTAATTGATAATCTCAAATTTATTGGAGCTTGGAATTATAGGTCCATAGGTCCCCATAGCGGCTCTATCAACACTGTTCAAGGTAAGAGTTAAAATGAAGGGAAAATAGTTTAAAGACATATTTAAGAAGAAACTTGTTCTTCAGGCCAAATATGCAATTATATGATAATAGTGATTAATTAATTAATTACAAATTAGTTGTAGTTAACAAAATTAATTAATATTTAATTATTGTATAATTTTTGAAATTATACTAAATAATTAAATTAAATTTCGAAATTTAATTAAATAATTAATTAATTGTAATTTTCGAAATTATGATTAATTAAATATTTATTTTCGAAAATTTTGGATTTAATTAATTGGTAGTATTAATTAAATATCTTTATTTGAGTGGGAGAAAATAATCTGATAAGTTCAAATTGGATTTGAATTTAAAAGATTAATATTTATTCAAATAATTAATTATATTTGATAATTAATTAAATAGATAATTAATTTGAATTCAAATTTGAATTAGTTATCAGGTTGTTAGAACTTATCTGACAAAGTAATTTGAATAAATAATTAAATAAAATTTGAAAAACCAATATCCCTAAAAAATTAGGAAGCTACACGTTCACACACAGTCCAGGACTGTGTGTGGCGTGTAGGACAGTATTTTTCAAGGATAGGATTTTCAATTTTATTTATTTAATTAATTAATTAATGGATAATTCAAAAAATTGTTTTTTTTTTGGATTTTTCATTAATGGAATAATTAATTAATTAAAAATTAAATTGTAAAATGGTTACAGATTTAATTTTTAAATTTTGAATTTTTTCTGTTAAGTATGACTGATCAGAAAATTATTCGGATAAGAAAAAGAAAAGAGAGTGAGACTACTCTGACAATTTCGCTCTGTGAAAATAGAACGATAGTTTTCTTTCCCTGAAAATAAAGAACCCATTCTCAGGCCTATTCTCTTGATCTCATGTGTTGAGTACATCAAGTAGAATCACAAATAAACTATCCTTCATTCTCTAAGTGCCCACACATTTCTTCAGGTGTAGAGAACGCTTCGGAAGATCTTGGTGTGAGTACGTGGAGCGGCTTGGATAGGAAGATCGTTCTAAATACGAGAAGATAGCAAGGACACTTGATAGGCTTCAAGAGGTATGATTTCTATCACTATCTTGCTTATGATTAATGTATGTATATTAATGGATCCGCATATTTAAAGGTAGTTTAAATATGTTACAAAATTTTTGTTGTACGCTGGGCCAACCATACCACCTTTCCGCTGCGTATTAGGGAACTCGTTCCTAACATATGTAGAGTCCAAGAACTTTACTTATCTAGTTAGATAGTAGTAGCAATAGTAATAGTTGTAGTATTTTTATGACTGTGGATTTTGGTTCAAACCGGGATTTAGTTGGACACTCGTAGTAACACTTGTAGATTTTATAAGTTTAACCTATAGTTTAAGAATATTAATTATAACCTAAGGTTTAATTAATATGACTGATTATGAAAGTGATATTTATTATAATATAAGGTTTAGATAAACCCAATAAGGAAATTACACTTGTCATGTGTATGTTTAATGAATAATTAAGTATTTTGAGGAATAAATTTAATAAGAGTAATATTTGAATGTCCTAGGGTCTGCCAGCAGCTTTGAAATCGTTAGAGGACTTAGTCAAGGTTGTTTACTCAATTCAAATTAGGCTGAAAAAGTGCAATTACGTGTATAATATTTCAGCGTATGGCGATATATCGCAGCACTAGGGGACGATATATCGCCATACGGGGATAAGAAAAACACGTAACTTCGCACGGTCACCTCGACGAGCCTCGGGCATATTAGCCCAGGCGATAGATCCCTACTAGGGGCAATATATCGGCTCATGTGCATGATTTTTGAATGCTTTTGAAATTGAGCTTAATTTATTCTTTAACCTCTTGATAAGTCCAGCATCTTTCTGACCGAGTCTTCAGCCTCTGCTGAACAATTATTCAAATATTTTTCAATTAAAAAGCCATTATTTTATTCAAGTTAAATGAAGATCTTTTCATTCTTGAACTCTATAAATAGGACCTAGCCAGCCATTTATTCATTCATCAAGCTAAGTTCAGAGTCTGCAAGCTGCTAGGTTATTTTAGAGTGATAAACACTTGGGTTGGGGTTATAAGCTTTATCCTTATAAGCTTAATAAACACTCGGGAAGTAAGATTCATAGTATATTTTGGTTCGAGGTGTAGTTCGGTTATAGAAGCATTCGAGGTATTCCTTCTTCTAGTTCCTTTCTGTGTTATTCTTATAGTTTTTCTACTCCAAATCCTAACTCTATTCTTTATTCTTGGTTAGGAAATCTAAGATCTTGAACGTAAGATTGTTCTTGGTAAGTATCTTTTCAATGGTATAGTTCGTTCATTTCATCCCTTTTCTTTAAGTATACTCACCTTTCTATTATGGTTTTTAGGAGTGTTCCAAAGTTCCGATACTGTTCTCATATCCCGGTATATTGGTAAGGAAAATAGGATAGGATTTTATATGTTATATGTTATCTTATGATTTATGTGTTATGAAATGTTATAGTATGTATGTTGGTAGACTTGGGCATATGACTTGTATAGCTAACAAGCCCCAATAAATTTATGGGCATATGACTTGCTTAGCTAGCAAGCCCCACAAATCTAATGGGCATATGACTTGATTAGTTAACAAGCCCCAAGTAGTATAATGGCCATTATAGTATATATGACATATGTTTATGATACGCTTATGGTATATGTTATGACATGTTTTTAGCATATGATATGAATTTTATGAATATGATTTATGTTGTTAGATTTTCCTTGCTGGGCATTAGGCTCATTCTTATATGTGCAGGAAATTAGCTATGGCGGCAGGAAAGGTTCTTGGCAGCTTGGGAATGTGTATTGAGGCTGGATGGAATCGATGGACTGAGCATTCGATTAGAGGATGAAGTATTTAAGTCTTTAAATCATATTTTCTATGTATTTTTCCGCACTTAGTTTGGTAATTGATTTATTTAGATCATGTTATGTTTTTTTTTTAATTTTAAAACAATGGGATCCCATATCCTAAACGCATTTTTATGTATTCAACATTTGCTTTACAGTTTTAAATAAAATTATGATGTTTTCATATGTACGTTTTCTTATGGTTAGCATAGTAATTTTTAATGGTCCAAAGTCAAGAATAGTTGGGTCGTTACAGGTTATGATTCCCCGAGCAGTTTTGCATTAAACTGCCTTCAAAAAGGTATTGGGACTGACACACGAAGCCCTCTAACAAGACGCTTTGTCGTCAGGCGAGCTACATCATGGCCCATTAGAAGAAGTCAATTGTGATCTCCTTTTTCCAAAGCAAGAGTAAGGGCAAGCATATTACATCTGAGACCACTGTTCCCCACTTCGGCTTGGTTTTGGATAGGGAGATCGTAGTTGACCCCAATGCCTTTTTTGAAGTTGAGCATATCGAATCCCAAATAAAGACTCAGGGCAAGGTGAATAAAATTTTGTTGAGCCACGGGATCGAATTGGGGTCCGAGGGCCTTGTTGTCCAACCTCCAATGGAAGGAGAGCAGAGCTGCACTCCACTTCAGTATGACTTCTAGGCCTAGAGTGACGAGCGTCTTAAGGCAGGTGCATTTCTTCCTTTCGACCAGTACTTTGTGGATTTTCTGAACTATGTCGAACTGGCTCCATTCTAGCTTCCCCCCAATTCATATCTCCTTTTTCCAGGGCTAAAATATTTATTTTTGAAACACAAGTGGGAGGTCCCCACCCTTGCTGACATCATGTACTTCTTCTGTCTCAAAGTCAACCTCGAACAGAATGGGCTAGATGGCGACTTCTACTACCTCACCAGATTCCTCAATACGGCCTCCGTCATCAACCTCCCCAACCACCCGAGTGACTACAAGGATTAATTCTTTATGTCAAACTGATTCAAGAACTGCATCCATCAGTATTTCAACCATCCTCGTAAGTTTCTTAGCTCTTCCAATTTTGTACTTGAATTCCTTTTTGATCAAGTTTAAACATATTCTGATTGAGTTGTTAATTTGTGAAGATATATACAAGAGAACATGGCGATCAAAGACCCTTGGAGGTCAATATGCGATGTTGTCTCGTATTACTGCCAAGGAGAAGGAGTTCTGGATGGTAGTACACTACCATGGTGGCCTGCAAACTGATCTGCAAAGATCAGACACTTGCCATTAGAGCTCGAGGTCCACCTCTCGAGCTTCTGCCTCCTCCTCAAGAAGTCAACTCTGTCGTTGAAGACACTGAAGAGGAAGAAGAGGCCGTGTAAATGGTGCACAAAAGAAAGGTCCCTGAAGATTGACAACATTCTGACCCAGACCGAGGTGAATCAGGGGCAGCAGCTGGCACTTCTAGCCAAGGTAACCTATATATAGAATTAAACTGAGATGCTGCAAGTTTTAGGCTAGTTAGATTCAACCCACGACAGCTCATGAGTCGACATCCAGTTGATCTGGACCTGAACATGACCCTCCTCCAGTGTGTGGATCACTTGGTTGTACGCTACGACCATAGCTATCCTCGGTGTACCATAGTGGTAGAAAACACCCTTCACTTTAGGTCCACCATTTTTGAGAAGTACGATACAAATATTTTGTCGTAGCCTTCCCTCCGCATGGGTGTTTTTTCCTCAAGTATTAAGTAGGCCACACATGAGTCTAGTTCGGATGAAGAGCCTGAACCTTGTAGGACCCAAAACATAATAATATTGGATTCCCCCCCCCCCCCCCCCCCTCCTTTGATAGTCCAAGAGTTAGAGGTTTTACATAGTCCGATTCGTAACCCAGAGTCAATCATAGTAGTTTGCTCCTCTAGCTCGGAGGGTAGGGTTCTTGCTCTATTCTTTTCCTTGCATTACCATGACTAATCCTTTCTTAGATCTGAATTTTATGCTCGTCCTTTTACAAGCAAAGATATGGACCTAGAGGGTGCCTTCAAATCTGGTGGGGCCAGAACTGGACCCGTAGTCAAGAAAACGAGAATATCAAAGAAGAGTGCCCCCAAATCCAGAACTGCCACCGAATCTCCTGCAAAGGATAAAGGTTCCAGATCCACTCAGAAATAGCAACAGCAAACAGAACCTCGAGCTCTGGTAACTACAGTTATCATTCTTGAGGCTCTTCCTCTTCATCCTCGCGATGAACCTGTTCCGGTTCCATAAGTTTTTCAGGGTGAAGCCCCATCTGTTCAGCTCCCAGTCAAGCCCCTCGAGGTGGCAAGGATCCCGTAAGTGCTTCGGGGGACCCTCCATGACATGGAGAACCACATGGTGTGTCATGCCAACTAATCAAACGTCAAGGACCTGAGGCCATAGAGGAGCATTCCCCAGTGGATGTTCTGGAGTCTGCCTTGGGAATGAATCTGACTGTAAGTTATCTTTCTCCCCCTATAACATTTCCCTAATTGTTTTTACTTTTTGTTGCTAATCATGTCTTGCGTCTTTCTTTGGTAGTATGCTTTAGCTCAAATTCGTGGTATCGTTCGTTTCTAAGCTCAAAAAAAGGAGCTCAAGGCCGCCCTGGCTGCATCCCAAAAGAACGAGCGAATAGCCATGGAACAAGTTGTTAAGGTGAGCTAGCAACAAGATTAGCTGAAGGCTGAGATTGACAACCTCAATAAGAAACTTGAGGAGGTCGATGTACTAAAAAAATACGATGTCTGGGGTCGAGGCCAAAGCCAAGGAAGATGATGAGAAGGCAAAGCAAGATGCTGAGAAGGCGAAGCAGGATGCTGAACATGCAAATTTAGATGTTGCGAAAGCAACGAATACCCTGGAGGAGATGATTTATCATTGCTGGGCATACAACCAGGAAGAGGATTTCTCCTTTCTGGATACGAAGTTTTCGGGACGTTATCTTGCCATGTTCTAGAGCCAACTCTCGCAAGAGCCCTTCAAGACCGCTGATGCTTCAGGAGCGGCTAAGGGGGATAGCGATGAGGTGTGAACACATGGGCTAGTTACTGGAGCTCAGTGATGTTTTAGGGCAACCTCATCTCTCTACTTCTTATTCCATTTTTTATATCCCTTGTAACTATGCTTTCACAAGCTGAAACAATCGCCATCGGGCTTAGTTCGAGGTTATTTTTCCTCATGATATTCATATACTTGTTTTAGTTTATTTTCATCACTTTATGATCTATTTTTGTATCCCTTACTCTATTATCTTGCTATGCTTAGGAACTTCAAATTCTTACACACTTGCAATTATAAGGGTTATCTTTAGATCAAGATAGGTTTCTGATGGCTTGACCAATCAATTCTGGTCAATATCCTGGTTATACCCTGGAATTTGCCCGCTTAATTATGTTATACTTGTTTGGAATCAAGTCTCAGACCTGGTTATGTCCAAGAGTTTGTCTACTTAACAACATTATACATGTTAGGAATCAGGTCTCGGACCTGGTTATATCAAGGAGTATGTCTGCTTAACATCATTATACCTATTAGGAATCAGGTAGCGGACCCAGTTATGTCCATGGGTTTTTCTGCTTAACTGCATTATACCTGTTTAGGAATCAAGTCTCGGGCCTGGTTATATCTAGGGGTTTGTAGTTGAATTTTGTTTAACTTAGTTCGTATTTGGAATTTCTTTGAGAATTCGATCCAACTATAAAAAGTCGTTGAATAATAATTTTTCTAAATTCTAAGTTTCAATTTTTTTTTTCACACAAAATGTTTTTAAACTCATCTAGGGTTATATACCCCCCCCCCCCCCCAGTGATCATAATTTATGAATATTCTAGGCCGCTTTTTCAAAACGAGTATGTGATACATCGCGAGAATAAGATAAACACATAGCCATCCCGTGTCATTTAAATAGAATGGATTTTATAATAAATCCTTACACATAAAATACTAAAAACATCAAAAACTAAAAGAATTGACTTATTACTAATAATATTTTTTAAGATGAAGAGCATTCTAGATTCGTGGTACCAACTCTCCACTTAATCGAGCTAGTTTGAATGTTCCTTCACATAAAATCTCCACGTTCTGGTATGGTCCTTCCTAGTTCGGTCCCAATAAACCATCTTTAGGATCCTTACTCGCTAAAATCATTCTTCGAAGCACCAGGTTGCTCAACTCGAGTCTACGTCCTTATACCTTCGAGTTAAAGTAACGGGTAATTCTCTGCTAATAATGGGTGAGCTGTAATTGTGATTCTTCCTCCTTTTCTTCGATTAGATTCAGGCATGTGTTGAGCGATTTGTTGTTTCAATTTTGATCGATGGTTTTTTGTCTATGTGTCGTCACTAGCTCTTCATTTGGGAGCATAGCCTCACTTCCAAAGGTTAAAGAGAAGGGAGTGTGCCCCGTGGAGGTGCAATGTGTAGTCTTATAGGCCCATAGTACTTGTGGGAGCTTCTCGGGCCAAAATCCCTTGGCTTCATGTAGTCATTTTTAAGCTCGCCTTTATGGTTGTATTTACAGCCTCGACCTATCCATTAGCTTGCGGATACGCCACTAAAGAGAAACTCTTAATTATGTCGTACTTCTCACAAAATTTTGTGAAAAGATCACTATTGAACTGAGTTCCATTATCAGACACGATCTTTTTTGAGAGCCCAAAACAACACAAGATATTCTTCATGACAAAATCCAAGACTCTCTTCGAGGTTATGGTCAGCAGAGGCTCGTAAAGTAGTGGATGGTGACAATTGCATAGAAAACTCCTCCTTTCCCTGTTAGTAATGAACCAATCAGGCCAATCCCCCATACTGCAAAGGGTATGGGGGATGAGATTGTGGTTAACTCAATGGGCATTGCTAAAGCTAATGTGGTGAAGCATTCGCACCTATCACATTTCTGTACGTAACAGGCCGAATCATTTTTTAGTGTAGGCCAAAAATAGCCATGTCTCAATATCTTTAGAGCTAAGCTTTTCCCCCAGTGTGGTCTTCGCAGAAGCCTTTATATATCTCTTGTAGGATGGTCTGTGTTGCTTCAGGTAGAACACACTGCAGGAGGGGTAGCGAATGCCCTCGTCATTATAGAATTCCCTCAACAAAAACATACCGTGGGACATGATATAACAATTTTCTTGTGTCCTTTCGGTCATCTGGTAGTTTACCAGTTATGAGTTATTCCATTATAGGGGTTATCAAGGTCAGGTTTGTATCAATCACTCAGACCTTAACCGGTTCTTCCGTTATGCTTGGTTGTTCTAAGAAATCCACAGGGACTACGTTTAGTTTATCCACCTCTTTGGTGGTGGCAAGTCAGGCTAAAGCATCAACCTTGGAGTTCTACTTGTAGGGTATCTGCTCAATGGAGCAGAACTCAAACTCAGACAACTCTTATTTAACCTTAGTTAGGTAAGCCACCATTTTGATACCTCGAGCTTGATACTCCCCTAATATTTGAGTAACCACGAGCTAGCAATCACTATAACATTGGATCGCCTTTTCTTTCAGTTCTTTTGCCACCCGTATTCCTGCCAATAGAGCTTTGTACTCAGCTTCATTGTTGGATGCTTTGAACCCGAACCTTAGGGTTGTACAGAATCGATGTCCCTCAGGTGAGATCAAAATTATCCCAGCTCCAGATCCGTTCTTGTTAGATGATCCATCAACGAAGAATTTACACAACTCTTGCACCGGTTCTTTCATTGCCTCGTATTGAAAACCTGTACATTTAGCCACAAAGTTAGTGACCGCTTGAATCTTTATTGTTGTACGTGGAATATACAATATCTCAAACTGGCTAAGTTCGATGGCCCACTTAAGCAAATGTCCCGATGTTTCAGGCTTTTGCAAGACCTACCTTAAAGGTTGATTGATTAAGACGTGGATGTTGTGGGACTGGAAGTTCGGCCTGAGTTTTCTCGAGGCCAAGATCAAGCAGATCATGAGTTTTTGTATTAAAGGATATCGAACTTAGCTCCCATAAATCTTTTACTCACATAGTACACTGATTTTTGCGCCCAATTTTCCTCTTGAAGTAATACGGCCCTGACTGCATTTTCTGTCACAGCTAGGTATAAGAGCAAACGTTCTCCAACTGCCAATTTTGATAGTATGGAGGGCTAAGCCATGTGAGTTTTCAGATCCTGAAATGCTTGCTCGCATTCTTTGGTCTACTCAAACTTTTTGTTTCCTCTGAGCAAGTTGTAAAACGAAAGACATTTGTCATTTGATTTTGAAATGAAGCGGCTTAGGGCCGCTACTTTCCCAGTTAGGCTCTGCACTTCTTTACGCGACCTGGGTGAAGAAATTTTTATCATCGACCTATTCTTCTCTCGGTTAGCCTCTATCCCCCTTGTGTTGACTATGAAGGCCATAAATTTTCCTGACGAAACCCCAAAGGTGCGCTTTTGGGGATTTAGCTCCATGTCATATTTCATTAGCACACCAAAACATTCTTCCAGGTCGGATACATGGTTATTGTCAGACTTTGACGTAACGAGCATATCATCGACATACACTTCCATGCTTTTTCCTGGTCTGGTTAACAAACATTTTCTTGACCAGCCGTTGGTATGTTGCACCGACATTCTTCAGTCCAAATGGCATAACCTTGTAGCAATATACGTTATGCATTGTCGTGAAGCTAGTGTGCTCTTGGTCTGCAGGGTTCGTTGCGATCTAAATATATCTAGAATATGCATCCATGAAAGACATGAGCTCGTAACCAGTAGTTGCATCTACTGACTGATCGATTTGAGGTAGTGGGAAACAATCCGTAGGACAGGCCTTATTTTGGTCGGAGAAGTCAATACAAGTTCTCCACTTTCCATTGAGTTTTGGGACCAAAACAGGGTTAGCAACCCAGGTCAGATATTTTCTTTCCCTGATGAATCCACACTTAAGTAGGGGAGCTACTTCTTCTTTTAAAGCTTCTGATCGCTTTTCCCCAAAAGACTTCATTTTTGTGCCTTTACAGACACATTCCTGTCAAAATTCAGAGTATGCGTTATTACATTCAGACAGATTCCCACCATATCTTCATGCGACAAGACAAAGGCGTCTAGGTTATTTCTCAAAAACTTGACCAACTCATTCTTCCTTTCGGCCCAAAGGTTTTTTCCATCTTTTTCTACCCTTGAAGGTACTTTTGGGTCGATACTGATTTCTTGGAGCTCAGACTTGTCTTCACCTATTCTTGGATTAATGTCGTCTTCCTAAGCGACCTTGTTACTTCCTTCCTGAGGTTCTTCCGCCACATGGGCAATTTTCACTACCTGAGTCTCCTTTCTTCCTTCAATAATGACCATTGCTTGATGCCCAGGTTGTGATTTTCCCTTCATGGCAATGCAATAACATTCTCTGGTAGTGAGCTAATCTCCTCTCATTGTACGTATACCTGAGGTTGAGGGAAACTTCGTCGCTAGGTGTCGAATCAAGGTGATAACCTCAAAAGTCATCAATGCAGGTTGTCTCAAAATCTCATTGTATGCGGCTCGACAATCGATTACGATGAACTCGAGTATTTTAGAAATAGTTCGTGTATCATCCCCTAGTGTAACTACAAATCTGATCATCCCTATGGCTATCGTTCCTCTCGTGAGAATCCGTATAGGGTCATTGAGGTTGCCTTAAGATCAGCTACGGAAAATCCCATCTTTTCTAGGGTGGACCTGAATATCACGTTTACCGAGATCCTATTATCAATCAATATCCTCCATACCTTTCAATTAGCAAGTTGAAGGGTTACCACTAGCAGATTATTATGCGGTAACTGAACGTGGCTAGTGTCCTCTTCCGTAAAAATGATTGGTTGTTTCTCCAACCGCTATTTTTTGATAACATTTGCTCCGAAATAAATTTTGTACTGTTGTGGATTTTTAGCTCCTGTATGTACCTTTTTTAGGCTCCATTACTTGTGCACGCCAAATGGGGTCCTCCAGAGATAGTGCTTATATCCCCTCCTACTATTGGAGGGGGGAATGAATTGGTTCCCCTGGTTTGTCTGAGCCCTGGGTTGGCCGACCGGATTTTTCGAAACTAGATGAGTATTTTTCTGGGTTGGCTGATTGGGAACTACTCGGTTTCGGGCATACTGGGCTAACTATCCAGCTCGAATTCGAGTTTCGATCTCGTCCTTTAGTTGTCGGCAATCATCAATATTATGGTCGATGCCGTTGTGGTATCGACAGAACTTAGCGGGGTCTCTCTTTGCCTTCTGGTGCCTCAAAGGCTCCGACTTCTTCCATGGAAGGCGATTAGAGTTTGCTAGGAAAATATGCTTTCGCATATCAGTTAGGTCGGTATAGGTGGTGTTGATGGGATTGAACCTTTCTCCAGGCTTGTTCTTTTTGGTTTCATTCTGGTCGCCCTCACCAGTCCCCTTTCGATTATTGTTCCCCACATGCTTATTCTGGGTAGCAGGTTGAGTCGTAGCTGCAACATCCGCCATCACTCCAGCAAGCTGAATAGGAGTCTGGCTAGTTCCTACTATAGCAGATCGTATCTCCTCTAAATTTATCCAATCTTGAGCCTGGGTCAGGAATTCATCTATAGTCGTTACTCTTTCTCGTTGGAGTTCTTGCCATAAATCACCTTCTACTGTGATCCTTGTCTTTATTGCCATGAACTTGGAGCTATCATCAACACCCTTAGCTCGTGTTGCTGCATTGGTGAACTAATTCAGATATGCTTTTAGGGACGTACTAGGTTGTTGTTTTATGTTAGCCAGCAAATTGGAATTTTCGGTTAAATTCGGAAGACAATTTCTTACACGAGGTGATTGAATTGTTTTGTACTTGTTGAACCACAATTTGGAGGATCCGGTTAGAGTTGTGGGGAATAGGATACATCTTAAGTCGAACCTGACATTTGTGGCCATCATTCACGTATTGAACGTCCCGAGGAGGTTGGATAGGTCAGTGTTTTTCATCATATGCGGGCATGGTCGGCATCCTAAAGCCAACAGATTACGAAGTTGCAGTAATGTTTGGAGCAAAAGGCTTGAACTCCTCACCAGAACCAAAATCATCGACTGTTTTTCCAGATAGGAGTTTCTTCATCTGTTCTTCCATCAAGGCTAGTCGCTTGAGGATTGCGTGGTGGTGCCATTATTTTTTATGAACAAGAGAACAACAATAATAAAAAAAATCATTAATCATATAAATAATTTATATGACCAAGAAAACAATCCAGAAACATTATCATACAATACTATTAATCATGCAACAAATATATATATACAATATATTTATATAGAATATATAAACACAAAAATCAAGAACATAAACTTTTACCTCTTTAAGCCTATTAAGTGTCCTTGAGTCTTTTTGTATTATTACCGATCTTATTATCCAAAGCTTTGAGCACCCAAACCACGATCTTCTAGAGTGTTCTCTACACCTCAATATGTGTGTGGGCACATAGAGAACATGAGTTTGTATTTTAGGAATCACAAGTATTTCTCAACACATGAAAACTTGGATTATGGTCAGAGAATGACTAGAATAAAGAAGAAGGAAAAACTTTTTGTGTGACAAAAAACTCTGAATGATTTGTGTTATGTGTATTGTGTATCTTTCTCTTCTTCTTCTATATCAAATATATATAGATAGACAGATTTGTATTACCTTATTATTCCTAATAATAATAGTAATATAATATAATATAATGATAGGATTTTATTTAGGTAAATATCTAACTTACTAAATTTGAAAAATTATTTTTAAAGTATTAAATAATTAAATAAGTAAAATAAAAACTACACAGATACAATTTATGTATAGTGGTACACGCATGGCACAGTCATTGGACTGTGTCAGGCATGTACTGCTATTCCCTTTTTCAAGGATTTTGCATTTTTATTTTATTTAATTATTTAATTAAAATCATTCTCCCACAAAATAAGGTGTTAATCTTTTTAAGGAAAAGATGACAACAATATTTCAAAATTTAAATTCAAAATTCAAAATTCAAATTGATGATCATCATTATCATCATCTTTTAAAATTAAATAAATCAAAAAACTATTTTTGACTTACCAATTTTATTTTCTCCCACTCAAATGAAATAATTAATTTCAAAAATTAATTAATTTATTTATATATATGAAATTCAAAAATTTATATATTTAAATTAATAAATATAATTTTGAAATTAATAATTAATTCTAAATTAATTATTCAACCTCAATTATCATATACTTGCATACTTGAGCAGAAAAATAAAATTCTTCTCAAATTCTCAAATTACAGTTATACCCGTGTATCAACTCTTACCTTGATATAGTTTTGATAGAGCCACCCTGGGGACCTATGGACCTATAATATCAAGCTCCAATAAATATTACATTATCAATCTCATGATTACTCCACTTAAAATATGAGATTGAACTCTTGATATATAGACATATATTTGCTGAGTGCTTTATTAAGAATAAAGTGTCCATTGATATAATCATTACATACAGCGTTAATCCTCTATTAATGGTTCATAATTAAAAGGGAATAAAATTACTATTTTACCCTTTTAGCTATATCTTGTTCCTAGAGTACCAATTACTTTACTAGTGAAGGTTGTGTCACAAAAATTTTGTGATGTGAGCACTCATAACCTTTTCAGTTCCAAAAGTCAACCCAATGGGGAACCATTATTCAATCTATAAGAAGGTATAGATACCATTACTGTTAAACTACATCCCCAGTCATATACATCATTGAGTCCCCAAAACAATTGTTCCTAGCCTGATCATTCAGACAAACATTTACGCATGAATCAAAGGATCAGATGACATATATAGGGGTTCATAGTAACCTCAGGATTAAGATCATCGTGTATACGATCATCATTTGATGTGTTTGATTAATACTATGAAACAGTTTTTAAACAAGTATTAACAAATCACATTTGGTCCAGTTCTACATACTCTCACCATGCAAAGTACCTCCACTAAAGTATCCTACTACACTAGTAACCCGAATCTAGGTCACATGTATTCATAACACTAATGGACCGTACTAGCAGTAATTAATCTAAAGATTCTATAATTTTATTTTATTGCGAACTATATAAGTTTATTATCTTAATCTTAATCCTCCCATACCAATATGAGATTAAGACGACATAGATAAACTTTGGAATTTTCTAATATTCACTTAATATTATCATATAATATCAGACATAGTCTATGTATATAATAATTCAATTCAATTATTTATTTCATTTAAAACATTTGTTAACTGCAATTGCTTTAAGGGCACTATTCCCAACAATAGATCCAAGTGAAACAACTAAATTCATTAATAAAGTGGACATAAAATGTGTATTTGGTGCTGGATAGGACAGGGGCTGGACCCCAAAGGTCCATATGAATCAGGTCTAATGCATGAGAGGCTCTAGTTGTTGATGACTCAAAAGGAAGAGCATGAGATTTTCCCAATTGATAAGCATACAAAATTGCAAAGGAGTATGCATAAAGGATTTCTCATTAATACATTGTAAAACTTGATTTAAAACACGAAGAGAATGGTGGCCTAATCTTCTATGCCATACATCACTTAAATACAAGACAAATGAGACATAGAGTGTTGAGCTATATTTTTCTTAGGTAGTGATCTATGTAGACAATGAGATCCCTGGTTGGAATGGGGAGGAGTGGGAACATCAAACTTGTAAAGGCCATCCTTAAGTTGCCCATGGAGTGGCACCACCCCTGTCACCTTGTCCTTCACACAACAAAAATAAAAATGAAACTCTATGAATACGTTGTTATCAAAGGTTAGCCGAGAAACATTGATAAGATTTTTTGTAATCTGTGGGACATGAAGCATGCTTTTGAGAATAAGAGGATTAGAGGAAAAAGTGTGTAAACTGCCAGAACCAACATGAGTTATGGGTAGTACCTTACCATTGCCAATAATCACTAAATCCTTACCATTATACCCAGATGTTATTGTTAGTTTGGCCAGATTTGAAGTGAGAAGAACACTAGCCCCACTATCTGCATACCAATCAACATTGTCAATGACCTCAAGAGATGCAACAAAAGCCGTGTGAGGAGAAGATGGTTGAGACTAAGTATGATTTGAATTTGAACCCATATAACCCTCATTTAAGCGATTGTAGCAAACAACAACAGTATGACCTAGCTTCCCACATACTTGAAAAACAGGTCTATAGCCATGACCTCTACCACCCCATCCTCGAGAGCGGTGACTGGGACCACGATAAGATCTAGGAGTCCCAGAGGAAGAAAATCGTCTGTGGGAGGGAAAATTGCCAGAATAGGACAAGGAATGGTGCTTCGAAGGAAAAGATGAGTCACGTTTATTATTATTATTTCTTTAAAAAAATCACCATGACAAAAAAAAAAAAAAAATTTGGTATGTTGTTTTATCATTAATTTTACAATTTCTATTTGTTTAGTAGAATTAGTAAGGGTTTTATCTATATAATTATTAATAGCTACCTAAAAAATAGAAATAGTAGGGAAATATAATTACATATGGAATGAATTTTTTTTTTATTTGCAGCTCTTATGTTGAGTTAAAAGTTGTACTTTTGTTAGTTTGCATACTCGTGCTATTGTCATTGTTAATTAGTTATTAGTTTTTTTTCTTTCATTCAGTTCATTTAAGTTTTTGCTCTAATTGAACTATTTACGTCTTGCTTTGATAATGATTAAATGATTTTTTTTTCAATGTACAGGGATAATGAGATTATATTTATTTGAAGCAAATGTGAGTAACGCATGTAGTTGAAGTCTTTGGAACCAAATAATTTATTTGTACACGTCATGTTGCATATTTAGTGATGATAGAATTCTAAATGAGTCAAATTCATCTTGTAATATGACTTTTGAAGACTAATGTATACTAAATATTGTATTTCTACTCGAGTAATTAATAATATATATATTATCTTGTTTGACTTCAATGATATATATAATTTTTCATCAATTATTTGCAAGGAATAGTGTTATATAAGTGTATGCAAGACATTAGCTAAAAATTTTATAAGGTTTTTAATAATTTAAAAAAAGTATTATTAGATATTTATAAGTATAAAATTGTGTTATGCAAACTATTTAATATAAAACGTAAAATGTGTTATTGCAAGTACAAAATAGTGTTGTGAAATCTATTGTATATAGCATAAGGAAATAATACATTTTTGGTCTTATTGAAAGCAAGTTTTCTTGTAGTGAGTATGTGCTTGGGACTGACTTTGATCTATAGAGCTGGAGGTTGTCTTTCTCGCTTTCCCTTTCACCCAATAACCTACTCCTCTTTGGTAGTCAGATCTCTCCCCGAGTACTTTACTTTGTATCTCATATTAATCGATCGGAGACAAATCAACGCTAGATACATTAAGAGACCCCTCACTCTGCTGTTGAGTCTGCCTATCAAGTTGTGACCTCTAAAGCTCCAATGCCATTTTTTCCTGTATAAAGATAACAATATAAACAAAAATTAGAAACATTAGAAACAAGAAAACAATACTATTCACTTACATAATCTTGTTGAGCTGCCTCGTTGACAAAAGCTTTTGTCGATTTTTTCATATGAACATCCCTCCAAGTATCAACAACATGCGCATCTGGGTTCTCCTATACAAACATAAACAAAATGTTTTAGAATGTGTTATTTTATAAATTAAATTAGCATCTTCACTTACATATTCGTGACGCTTAGCTGCCAACGATTTTGTGCCTTGTGTTGTTACATACTTCATTTGTTTTCTATTTGCTTGGTTTTCAGCGGAACGAGCAAAAAATATTTCGCCCAAAAATAACTCACAAATATTCTTCCATGTCTCCTTAGTGCAATGGTCAGGTGGCTTAGAGAGGACATTCTCCCAATCTTCTGGTCTTGCGTAATGATTTTGGAAGTGTTTATGTACGATGTTCTTTCTCTCGCGATATCTTTCACCCATCTCCTTATAGACAGTTGCCAGAACTGACTCACATTGTGGATGATCATCTATATTATAGTAATACTACATTAAGAAAAAAAATAGATGACTTTGTAAATAATGCAAATAAATAATTTAAAGCATAAGATTTGTAATTTTTTACCCTCATACGATCAAGCACTAGATCCTTAAACTGTTGAGGTAAATCAACAAAATCCAAGTAATGTCCCGGACACAAAATTGTAACTTGAGTGCCCAACATGTAAATAAAAGCTTGGTCCTCCTGCCCAACCACTTTGTTCGTCAAAGGATCAAGCTCTAGATCCAATGGTTTACCGGCTTTTTTCCTTTGTTCTTCAAGAATATTATTACTAGCAAGGCCACGACCTTTTTTTCTCGTCGTCGTGGATTTAAAATTTATTAACAATAACTAGTATTAGTATTGTTGTTATATTTCTCTAACAATATAATTTCCAAAAAACTACCTTCTTATGAAACCACACATGAAAAAATTTCCTATGCAAACGATCATGATCACCATCCGGGTATTTTTGTCTAATCTCTTGTAGGTGTTCGTTGTTAATTAGAATAGTGTTACGATTCTTGATAACAAAAAACTTATAATAACCACACATGTTCTAATTTAAAAGGGAATAAACTTACTCTAAATAAGGCTCCATTTCAAGAGAATTCTCAAGTATGAACCACTCAGCTATTTCACGAGTATTATGATTGAGAGGCCTCAATGTTCCCTTTGTGAGTGGACGACATTGAGATTGGAAAACTGTAAGGTTTCTTGGGATATAAGTTGCATCTTCATTTTGATCAAGACGGTTAAATCTTGTTTCAATGTCTTTGAAATACATTGAACAAAAGGTCAAAGCCTCATCTGCAACATAGCCTTCGCGCGATCGACCTTTTAGGGCAAGCTTTATTTCCCACGTAATTATTTAATTTTTTTCATGTACCTTTCAAAAGGATACTTCCACCTCATAAATACCGGGCCACCCAATAAAGCTTCTTCTAGCAAATGTAATACCAAATGAATCATTATGTCAAAAAAAGCTAGAGGAAAAATCAACTCCATCTTGCACAATATCTGAATAAGGTCATTTTGTGCTTCCTCCATATCTTTAACATTTAAAGTCCTCGAACATATTTGCCTGAAGAAATTGCACAATTCTGTAACGGTGGTCGATATAGATTTTGGAAGAAACTTGCGAACACCAAGAGAAAGTAATCGTTGCATTATCACATGACAATCGTGTGACTTCAACCCAAGAATATTTGTATCATTCTCAGACACTTTCTTCTTTAAATTTGAACAAAAGCCATCTGGAAATCTAACTCCTTTTATAAACTGACAAAACTGTTGTCTATGCGCCAGAGTTAACACATAAGGCGCGTGCGGCTTCATCAACTTCCCGTTCTCATCTTCATAAATCAACAATGATTCTCTCACACCCATCTTTTTCATATCATGCCTTGCATTAGTGGTGTCCTTAGATTTATCATTGTTTAAGATGGTGCCAAGGAGACTATCACACACATTCTTCTCAACATGCATGACATCTATATTGTGTTTTAATTTGTTTGTACACCAATACTCAAGCTCGAAAAAGATACTTTTTTTCCTCCAATTACCTTCATCTACACCTCTTTTACGTTTCACACCCCCAAACTGGACATGTTTCCCTGGAACTTGCGCTGCAAGAGCATTAACTTGTTCTAGTATATCCTCACAAGTAAACCGTCTCAGAGGACGTCTTCTCTCAACTTCTCCATCAAACTAGGTGTCTCTTCTCATTCGATGAGTACTTGGGAAGAATCTTCTGTGGCCATCATAAGATGTCTTACTGATCACTCGGATGGAAGTTGTGTCTTCATTACACGTAGGACAAGCTTTGTATCCCTGACCACTCCATCCAGACAAACTACTACGAGCTAGAAAATCGTTCACTGTCCACGAAAGGGTTGCCCACATCTTGAACATCCTGTTGGTCGTACTGTCTCTTGTATCAACTCCGTTAGCCCACAAATCCTTCAACTCATCCACCAATGGTCTTAGAAATATATCCATGTCCTTACCTAGTGATTTTGGCCCAGGAATAAGGAGGGTCAACATGAAATAATTGTCTTTCATACACAACCAAGGTGGAAGGCCACATGGTCCCAACACCACAGGCCACATGTTGTATGCAAGGTTCATGTTTCCAAATGGATTAAATCCATCGGCAGCTAAGCCCAAACGAACATTTCTGGGATCCCTTGAAAAATTAGGATGCTTGACATCAAAGTCCTTCCATGCAGAGCCATCCACCGGGTGTCGCATCACCCCATCATCTTTTGTTTTCCCGGTGTGATGCCATATCATGTGTTTCGTTGTAATCCTTGAACTGTATAATCTTTTCAACTGAGGTGTCAACAGAAAGTAACGCATCACCTTGTGTGGAACTTTTTTTTCCTTTCGTCATTTTGGAAGTAATTCATCTACTACTTCCGCGTACTGGGCATGTCTCTTGAGATGCATGCTCATTATAAAATAAGCAGCAATCACACTGACACACATGAATGGACTTGTATCCCAACCCTAATTTTTTCAATCTCTTTTTTGCCTCGTAGTACGATCCGAGAATTTTGTTTTCCTTAGGAAAGGAAAGGTTTAACAACTTCAACAATTCATCAAATATGTTGTTAGGCACCTTCCCTCTAACTTTTAGATACAATAACTTTGCTAAACAATTTAGGGATGAAATCTAATCACAGCCAGGATACAACTCTACTTCAATCTCCTCAAATAACTCATCATAATATTGACTCTCACCAAGATCCCTTT
Source organism: Humulus lupulus (assembly GCF_963169125.1). Taxonomy (NCBI): domain Eukaryota; kingdom Viridiplantae; phylum Streptophyta; class Magnoliopsida; order Rosales; family Cannabaceae; genus Humulus; species Humulus lupulus. Next base: position 152,064,774 of record NC_084801.1, read on the forward strand.
CTACTTCCTCAGTTGTCGACAAAAGGAAGTCTTCCACAACGTGAATCATCTCATCGTCTTCATTCTCATCAACCACCTCATCAGCAACAATTTCTTCCACCTCACCATTAAAAATCCACTTATCGTAAGCTTGATGAAAACCCCTATCGAATACGTGTGCCCAAACAACATCAAAAGATTCGAATCTATTATTATTCCATCTCACACACGGGCACCTAATTCTTCCATCAGAATCTTTATGTTCCGACGCCATTCTCAAAAAAGCTTGAAGACCATTCCAATATTCTTGACAACCACGATTTCTCAATGTTGTCCAAGTCTTGTCAATCGCCATCTAAAGTGTTATAAGAGTGTGTGAGTGTTTAGTAATGTGAATAGGAATGGAAAACAAAAAAAAAATTGTTATCATTTGTGAAATCTTATGCAATATTATAATATCTTATGTTATTTTATGATGTTTTATTAGATAATGTTATTTATAAACAAATTAATATTTTTTCAATTTATTATTTATTATTAATTTTTTTAACTTTTATTAAATATAATTATCAATTTTTATATTCAACTAATTTATAACTATTTAATATTAGATAATTTTATTTAATAAACTAATTAAATTAAATTATTTAATTAGATAATGTTATATCGAACTTTTATTATTTAATTAATTAAATTAATAAAAAATAATTAAATTAATTTTTATTTATTTAATTCTTTATTCATAAGTTTTTTAATTTAAAATAATAATAATATTAGAAATTAATTATGATTTAAGTTTTCGACAATTCTTTTTTAAGAATTAGATCAATTTATTAATCTTTTTCATTCATTATTTTATTAATAATATTTTTAATTTATCATTTATGTGCTGATATCCCTATAATTGATGGTTGTGGTCAACAACCATCAATCATAATCATACCGGGACAGAGAAAATAAATTAACTTCTAATTGACTACTAATTAATTTTTTTGTTCTATTTTTACCAATAATAATAATAATAATTTTACAAATTAATTATTGTTCTATTTTTGTGAAACATATTCAATGCAGGAGAAAAAAAAATTGGGGACTCATTGACTCGTGACATAGTAGCACTAATTGGAAATATGTTTCATAGACAAGCAGCCAAAGAAATAAAATGAACATATGTTCAAGCAAAAATGAGAAAAAAGAACAAAATAACATGATAATATGCACTTATTGTTATTTTTTTTCTATACTCACTTTTTTTTATTAAATAAACTATCATAAATTTGTTTCAAAAAATTTCACAATCTAAAAAAAATTAGTCTCCCTATTAAAAAAATCAAGTTGCGATGAAAGTTAGTTAGTACTCTAAAAGCTTTCACTTATTTGACTAAACATTTTGTTTTGACAAAAATTTGTAAGTAATTAAAAAATTTTGGTGTGACCGCTAATAATGACAATGGAGGAACATGGATGTGATATAATTAGTTTGTCTCAATTTTAATTTAAAAAAATAGATAATTTTTTTTTAAAATAAAAAATAATTTAAAATTTAAATTAAAAATAAATTAATTAATTTTAATTAAATTTGAATATTTTTCTAGCACTTAGTTTAATTAATATTAAATAATTAAGAAAATAATGATAAAGAAAATAGGGTTGCTAATAATCTGATTGATCAAGTTTAAATCCTCTTTATTCAATATTAACAAAAACACTATATTTTAGTTAATACTAAACCATCCATTATTATATTTTATAAATTAATTTAAATTATCACTTAAATTTTGATTTTCATCGAAACAGTCCTATAATTATTTATATATTCCTATATATTTTGATTTTCATCTTTGTTACTAATTTTCACTTCGTGGACAAGAAAAACAGCAAGAAAGAAAGCAATTAAAAAAAAGTAAGAACAAACATATATCTTAATGATGGATGCAAATATTTACATACCAATGATACTAATTAAAGGACTCAGAACTCAAATATTGTGCACTAAACAAATACAAAATAAATTATTCAGAAAAACATGTCCGGAGAAAGAAAAAATTAAATACAAAAAACATGTCCAAACCTGTCGAGGGTGTACCGCGGTCTTAGGTGTGTCGGGGTTGTGGGTGTGTCGCTGTCCTGATAAAAAAAAAATTAAAGACAAAAAAAGATTGTCGCTGACCAAAAATACACGAAAAAAATTCAAACCAAAATGATAGAAAACTAACCAAAACAAGAGTGTGAGGAGGAAGAGAACATAGTTGAGGAGGAAGAGTGGAAGATAATACGGTTGAGAGAGGAAGAGAACACGGAGAACACGGCTCAGAGAGGAAGAGAACACGACTGAGAAATAGAGAGACGCGGACCATGGCTGAGAGTATTTTAAACTGTAAAAGTATTAGTGGCAGAGTCTGCCACTATTAATGCGGTCCGTCGCTAATAATAGTATTAGTGACAGGTAGTTCGCTAATACCGGCGATTACTCGCCACTAATACTATTAGCGGCGGATAGTTCGTCGTTAATAACGGCGATTACCCACCGTAATAAATCTTGAAAAAACTTATCACTTTCCCGGGCATTTTCTTTGGTCTATTAGCAGCGGATAGTCCGCTGCTAATAATGGTAAGTCTGCCGCTAATAGATTATATAATATATTTAAAATAATCGATACATTATTAGCGGCGGACTAGGTGGTCCGCCGCTAATAACATCTGAAATAGCGGCGGACTGTCTCCGTCGCTAATAGTTATACCGCAAATGGCTACAATTGTTGTAGTGTGCATTACTTCAACTGAATATGGTCCAAGCAATAATAGAACTTGTTGCTTGGAAGAACTTTTGTAATCTTGTCTGAGGGGTTATGCTCCGTGGAAACTTTCTTCACAATTACAATGCCGTCAGCAATGATTTCCCTCACAAAGTGTAGTTTCACTTCTACATGCTTTGTTCTCTCGTGGTAGACTTGGTTCTTGGACAAGTGGATTGCACTTTGGTTGTCACAGAAGACAGTGATGACCTGGTCTTCAAGCTTCAGTTCTCGAGCAATTCATCTCATCCAAAGAGCTTCCTTAACTGCTTCTGTCAAGGCAATATATTCTGCCTCAATTGTGAACAGTGCTACCACCTTCTAAAGACTAGCCTTCCAACTGATTGCAGTCCCAAATGCAGTGAACACATAGTCTGTGAGTGATTTTCTGGTATCCAAACACCCTGCAAAATCAGAGTCTACAAACCCTTCTATAGCAGCAATGTTTACATCAGATCCTACAGGTCCTCCATAGATTAGACCCTTACCAAGTGACCCTTTAATGTATCTAAGGATCCACTTAAGAGCCTGCCAGAGTATGCCTTGCCAGGATTAGACATAAATCTACTAACTAGGCTTACTGAATATGCTATGTCAGGTCGAGTGCAGACCATGGCATACATAACTGATCACACTGCATTTGCAAAAGGAATTTTTTCCATAAATTCCTTGTCATTTTCACTATCAGGTGCTTGATCCATACTAAGCATAAATTGTCATGAAATCGGTGTTGAAACATGTTTTGCATCTAACATGCCAAACCTGTCAAGAACATTTCTTAGATACACTTCATGAGATAGAATGAGTAGCCCTTTACTTCTATCTCTCTTGATCTCTATCCCTAAAATTCTTTTGACTCCACCCATATCCTTCATTTCGAATTCTCTGCTTAACTCAGCTTTGACTCTATCTGTCTCACTCTTGTTCTTGCTTGCAATTAAAATATCATCAACATAAAGAAGTGGAAACACAAAAGAGTGATCAGTGACGAACTTGTAGTACACACAATTATCAAACTTACTTCTTTTGAATTTGATTCGAGTCATAAACTCATCAAATCTTCCATTCCATTGCCGTGAGGACTGTTTTAAACCATAAAAAGACTTGTTAGCGTACAAACATACTCATCCTTACCTTTTACAGTAAACCATTCAGGTTGCCTCATAAAAATGGTATCTTCAAGTTGTAGCGCACCAAATTTTTTTAATTATTAAATTTTGTGCTTTGTTTTATTAAATTGTTAAGTGTTGTGAATTATTTTATTTATTTGTTTAAATTAATTGTTAGAATTGTTTGGTAGAATTTTGTGAATTTAATTGTTAATTGTTATTTATTTTAAAATGTGAATAATTGAGTTTTGGTTTAATGCACTAAGGTGCATGGTAGGTAGTGATGCATCCTAGTTATTGAGTGTGTGCATGTGCATGGTTGCATGGTGCACTTGTGTAGAATTTTCTACACACTTTATAGTTTCCTTCTATTTAGATTTATTTAATTATTTTTAAATTGAAAAAAAAGGAAAGGGATTGGCTTGGACGTGTGTGTATAGTGGGAAAGGGGGATTACATTCCTATTTTATTTGGGTGATTTTTAGTTAAAAATGGAAGAGGTGTTGTCATCTTTATTTCCTACCAATTAAAATAAAATAAAAATTAAAATAAAATAATCAAAAAGGAGAAACTTACCAATTATTTTCTTTAGACTATTATGGGTAGATTAGAATAAAGAGAGAAGGAAAAAGAAAGAGGAGCATTATCCTCCATTGGTGCCATCGAGCTAGAGAGAAGGAGAGAGAGACAGAGGCGTGTTCTAGAGAGAGAAGGGGAGAAAGGAAAAAAAGAAAGGAGGAAGAAGAAGAAGAAGGTCTTGGGATGGCATAGGTATGATTTTTATATTGATGATTCTTTTATTAATTTTAAGTCTAAGGTTTCTCTTCCCCACCATCCTATGTTTTTGTGTTCTTCTTCTTCATGGGTTTCAAAAACCCTAGGGTATTCAAGAGTGATTGCCATTTGGGTGTTGATCAATTTGTGTTCTTGATTTTACAATCAAGAGAGGTAATGGATCTTAAGCCCTAATGTTTTTATGCTTTCTTGGGTTACATGGATTAATGGACATTTTTTTATGTTATTGCATGAGAAAATTGATCTAGGCGTGAGCTTAGGTATTCATGGTGTTTTGGTTTGTGGTCAATATAGGTTGATGATGGGGGTTGTTGTCTTGATTGGTAGATGGTTTTGATAATGTTATTGCAACCTTGTTGATCTCGTAGGTTTGTTTGGTGGCTAAATGTTTTATATGTGTATTGTTTGTATGATTATTATTATTTGTTAAAGAAATGTCATGTATAAAAGGGTTGGCAATGGTTTTAAATTGTGATCTACAAAAAATGATGATGAATATATTTTTTTTATTACATGAAAGGATTTGATTATTTTGGGCTATGGGAATTTCGGCCTAGGGGTGATGTTCAAAGCATGATTTTTTTTTATGTTTTTATGTCAATTAAAAATCTTAGAAACATGATAGGTTGTTTGTAAGATTTTAAATGGGTATATGTTAGTTTTGTTCTCCCTTGGAATTCTTGCATGATAGAAATATGTTAAGAGTTATATTCAATACAAGGTTAAGGATGATTATTTTTTTTGTTATGATTTGTGAGTATGTTTTATGGTGATTTGATGAATTATTTTATGCTAATGGTAACATTTAAAATAATTAAAAGAGGTGTAGAAACATGCTAGGGTTTGTGTTATTTGTGTTGATTTAAACATGTTTGGTAATGATGTAAAAGATGGATTTATGTTTTATTATGCTAGCTGATTTTGGTATTTAATTAAATGATTTAAAATATGATGAAAATAATATTTTTGCATGCTTAAATAATTTTGTATGTGTTATAATGTTTTCAAGAAATTAAATGGGATTTCAATATGCCTTGAAATGATATTTTGCTTAAATAAATACCTACAGATTTTTATATATTTTTAGAGAAAATATGAGGTTTTAAATTCAATATGGTGATTTTTGAGAGTGTATATGATTGCTGGAATTTTTTGTAAAATATTGGAAAGTTTTTTTTTTTAAAGAAAGGAAAATTTGTGTGGTTGTGAAATCATATAACCCTAAGTTATGTAAATATTAAAAATTGTATTTTTGAATATAACCATGAGTGTTCATTTTAATAGATATGATTTTTCTTCTTTTTAATTAAGAAAAATGTTGAGATTAATTCACTTGTGATTTTTAAATAAATTAAATAGTGGCTGAAAGTTTGGTTAAATAATTCAAAAATAATTATTGGATTATCACTTATGAATTTATTTTACTTAAAATTAAGTCTTAAAATAATTCAAATAAAAATGTATTTTTTTCTCACACCTAAAAAAATTATATTTTTTCGGACCAAGTTTGTAGTTTTATTAATTTGAATTAAATTGTAATTTTATGAAGAAACATGCTAATTATAAGTATTTTACATAATTTCTAGCCTTTATTATTTCTATGTAATTTAAAAATAAATAATGGAATTATTATATTTCTTTTAATGGCTAAACAAATTATTTTATGAAATAAAAATAATGTTTTAGAGGTTTAATCAACTTAGTGATTTTAAAGAGATAAATAATGGTAATAAAAATACATAACTAATTCATTATTTTTAAAACAATAGAAATAAGCGCATAGGAATTATCGTTTTTAACGCCATTTTTTAACAACGTTCCCACGAATGCATGTCTCATGCAATTTCACTTTTACGCTAAAAAATGTGCCTAATATTCAACAATATGATTTTTATTTAAAAACCATGCATGTAGTATAATTTGCATTATTCTTTTAATGATTTTATGTGTAATTATGCCTAGTTGGAAATTATGAGTAGTTTTCACCATGTGTGAATGACCCTTGCACACATGAGATATATGAGTTGGGCACGAGAAAGTCTTATGTGATGCTAAAGAATGTTATTTGATTATGGTATAGGCTCGTTGTGAAGTTTGTCAGTTTTGCTTTGCTTGGACCTGAGGTAAGGAAGTTAGATAGAATTTTGGTTATTTATGCTATGAATGGTAAGGTTGGCATGTATGAATAAGAATTTTATGTATAATGATACGTTTTGCGATATGAATTATGAAATGCTATTTTGTGTTGATATGACTGGATTGTATATCATTTGAATGTTGAATGTTATATAATGGTTGTTAGCATGATGAACGTGACACAACAAAAATGGGTTACTAAGGATGTGAAGACGTAACCCGAGTTTCTAAGGATATGAAGACGTAACTCATAGGGCGGATGCATCGAGGTTATTCATGGACCAGAGATCCTGTTTACCTCAAGATGTGACATGGACAAGTTAGCGGGCCATGTTCACAAATATATGATGTTATGTTTATGATGACTATGTATATGATGTTTGTATTATGATGATTATGTTTATGTGTATGATGATGATGGTTATGATAATGACGCTTATGATGTATTACGATGTATGAATATGAATATGTTTTGTTGTGTTTTACTTGTGTGTTATTTGTACTTCCTTACTGGGCTTTTAGCTCACCCCCTTGCTATCCCTTCCAAGTAGCAAATAGGATTTCTATTGTTAGGGTGTGTATGGTGTGGGGGCATCCTATAGACGAGAAACGATTAGTTTAAAATGTCGTTTTCTACAGAATAATGTTATGTTTATTTTTAACTTTCAGAACTTATCAGTGGGACTTGAACTTTAATTATTTTCTTAAAATGATGCTTGAAAACTATTATTTTTTTTTCTTTTTAAACTATTGGTCCCAACTTGCATGTTTTAGCAAGGCCCCACTGGAATTTCTATAATAAGTAGTTTTTCTTCTATAAACTTATGAGTATGCAAATATTTTACAAAGTATTAGATTATGGCGTTTTACACAAGTTCTCCATACAAGAATGCAGTCTTAACATCCATCTGCTCCAACTCAAGATTGAATTTAGCTACCATTGACAACACAATTCGAATGGACCTATGCTTCACAACTGGGTAGAATACATCATTAAAATCGATTCCTTCTCTCTAAGTAAAGCCTCGGGCCACAATCCTAGCTTTGCACCTTCCTTTCTCAATACTAGGAATGCCCTCTTTTCTCTTGGAGATCCCTTTACAACTGACTAATTTTTACCCTGCAGATCTCTTCACCAAGTCACGGGTATGATTATCATGCAAGGACTTCATCTCTTCATTCATGTCATTAAGCCATTCATCTTTATCTTTGCAAACAATTGCATCTTTGTAACAGTTTGGTTCATCTTTCAAAACTTTACTAGCTACAACAAGAGAAAATGCCATTAAGTTTGCATATCCATACCTCTCAGGAGCTTTAATTTCTCATATGGCTCTGTCCCTAGCCAACAAGTAGTCTCGATCTTCTTCTTAATCAGAGTTTGAATCTGAGTTTCAGTTTGCTCTTCTCTGATCCAAGTCTCAGCTTTATCTTTTCCATCTTTTTCATTAAGCTCCACCTCAACATTACTTTTATCTGAACTAGCATGTTGCACACCATTTCCCATTTTTTTTCTTAGTCTTATAAGACATTTCTGACTAATTAAAGACAACATCTCGACTCACAATGCACCTTTTGAAACCAGGTTCTAAGCACCACAATTTGAACCCTTTTACAACTTTAGGGTATCCCAAAAATAGGCACTTGATTGCTCTTGTTCCAACTTGTCTTTCATAATGTGTGCATAAGCAACACACCCGAACACCTTCAACTTATCATAATTTGGAGGATGACCTGACCAGATCTCCTCAGGTGTTTTCATGTTTAAAGTTGTGGATGGACACCTATTTATCAAATAGCAAGCAGTCATGACTGCTTTAGCCCAAAAAATCTTTGGAAGTCCTGCACTAAGAAGAATACATCTCACCCTTTCAAGAATTGTCCTATTGAACCTCTCGGCCAAGCCATTTTGTTGAGGTGTCCTGGGTATTATCTTGTCCTTGCAATGCCTGCCTTCTTACAATATTCATCAAAGAAATCTGAACAAAACTCAAGCCCATTATCAGTCCCAAACCTCTTTAATTTCTTTCTATTTTGGTTCTCAATCAAGACTCTCCCATTCTTAAAGTATTCATGTACCTCATCTTTTGTTTTTAGTACAAAAATCCAAAGCTTTCTTGAATAATCATCAACTAAGGATAGGAAGTACCCTGTACCAGAATGGAGGGGAGTTCTAGAGGGCCCCCACAGATCAGCATGGATGTAGTCAAGTGTACCCTTTGTCCTTTGTTGTCCTGTACTGAATCTCACTTTGCATGCCTTCCTTGCCATAGACACAATGTTCACAGAAATCAAGCTTCTCCACCTTGTCACCACAAAGTAGAGTCTGTTTGCCCAATTCAATTAAGCCCCATTGACTCACATGTCCCATTCTCCTATGCCATAGCTCAGTCTTAGATAGCCCTTCAACAGTGACTATAGCAGCTGAGCCAATTATCACATCCCCAACTAATTAATACAGACCATTCTTTTGAATTCCCTTCATGACCACCACAGAGCCTTTAAGCACTTTCAAGATCCCATTCTCACCTTTGAACACATACCCTTGCTTGTCAAATTCAATGAGAGAAATCAAATTCCTCCTTAGATCAGGTACTAATTTGACATTCTTGATAACTCTCTCAGTTCCATCATGCAATTTGAACTTCATAGATCCTACTCCAGTGATCTTGCACGGTTTGTTGTTCCCATGTAGCACTAAACCACCATCTTGATCATCAAGCTTCTCAAAACAAGAATTGTTTGGGATCATATGGAATGAACACCCGGAATCCAAGATCCATTCTATCTCTGACATTTCAGAAGACACCATGAAAGCTTCAATTGACTTGTATTCATCTTCAACTAATGCAACATTCCCAGATCCTTTGAAACGATCTTGATTGTTTCCCTTTTGTCTGTCAGGGCAAAAATTCTGAGTATGGCCTTCCTTTCTATAATGATAGCACACTACAACAATTTTTAGTATATATTACATTAAAAAATAACACTTATTTAAAAGTGCTATTAATAAGCAATTAAAAAAACACATTGCCCCATATGTGAAATTTCATTTGGCGCCATATGAAATATATAACTAGGCGCCAAATGAAAATAAGAGACACGGAAGCACACAGTAAACTAGTCTCAACCTCCGAACCCCTAGCCTCCATTGAATCCCTAATTTCTACTTTCGTCTCTTTGCCTCTCTTTCTTTCTTTCTTTCTTTCATCTCTTTGCCTCTCTTTGCTTCTCTCTGCTTCTCTTTCTTTCTGGTTTCCTAGTCTCTTTCTTGCTTCTCAGCTTCTCTTTCTTTCTCTTTTTTTTTCTTCTACACAATCACGTTATTCTCCTCCACTCACTCTCGTCTACCCAACCACTCACTCACTAATTTCTGGTTTCGTCTCGTCATTCTCTGCCTCATGCGAGTCTCTGAAGCACACGACGTCGGTGAGAGCTTCCAGAGGACACAACGGAGGTCATTTTTCTGGTTGTCTCGTCTATCTCTGCCTCACATAATGATTCTCCCCTGCTGGAAGCAAGAACATCTTTGCGAGGTGAGTTTTTTTTATAAAAATTTCATATAATCAATATATAAATATAGGGTGAACTTCTAGGGTGATTTATAATCTAATTTCATTTTTTTTATATTATATTCAAAGCTAGAGAAATAACAAAACCTGTGTGCATACAACACATATACATATATATAGTAGCATTTTGTGTTTCATCTCGATTTTGTGTTTCATCTCAAGTAAAGTGCTTCATACACTTTCTTTCCACTCAATTTTTGGGGAATTGGGATTTGTGTGGTGGGTTGATTGATTGGGTTTTCGCTGTTTGATTGAAAACTTTCAGGGCTTTAGCGCCCCTGGCCGTTCATATCCATGATCATCAGCGTTCCATGGACCCATCTCTAGTGCAAAACTCTCCTTCATTAGAGGAAGAAGAAGAAGAAAAAGACGAGCGGGGTATGTATTGTATTCTTTTGACACTTTCATTTCTTAACTTTTTATGTATTTATTTTAACTTTCCCAAGTAACCCTCTTGTTTGGTTTCCCAGAAAATTACTGAAAAAAATGCAAAATAAGTGTGAAAGTTTGGTTTTTTATTGCTCAAGTTGTAATGGGTTTGTATTGAGTGTGATATATTAGCCCAAGTGACTCATTTGGTTGAACGAGCTCAATTTATGTATGTATTGCATTATATACAAATTTGATATTCTTTTCACAGCACTGTTAGAGGATAATTGCATAAGAATTGGACATTGATTGTTTGAATTAAGTGTTTGGTTGGTGTTGCGAATGCCAAAGGTTTGTTTCATAGTTGCCATATTTGATTCATGGCCAGTTAAATGAGTTGCCTTGCATTAAAATCTTAGTTTTATATTTTTGTTTCCCCTGAGTTTTCTGATTTTGAGTATGCATTTACCATTCTTAATGTGATGTTATATGATGAAACAATCTGTTTGTTTTCCAGCTAAAGTTAGAAATGAAAATTGAGTGAATTCCCATTTTTTTCTTAACGTCTATAGAAGTAAGTAAGGGTCAAGGTAGCGAGATTTAGTTTCTGATTAAACAAAGTTTTTTCCTTTTGGGGTTATATATGTTTTGAAGCTTCCTTTGTCTACGCATATCCAAATATTGGCATTTTCTATAACAAGAAACAAAATGTTAGATGCAACTTTGAAGTGGGTTCCTCAATTGGGATTATTCATATCTATTAGCATTGTCAACAATTAGTGGAGGTACATAAGAAATGGGGATCTGGGTTTGTTGTGATTTTGATATTTAGTGTTTTAGTTTGTTAAGTAAAACTTGTATTGATTTTTGTTTTGGTTTTGGGGTATTATCAGTGATTTGGGTGATGTCTCTAGAAAGATTTTTATCGCAAATCTAAGGCTCAAATCATAGAGATTGAGTTGTTTGTTTGCATCAGCTGTTTCACCTCAAAACAAACCAAACAGTTTGGCATTTCTAGAAAACTGCATTTATTATTTTATTGTATTGAGAAGAAACCAATAAATTTGCACAGTAAAACACCCTCCAAGTATTTGCCATACAAGAGAAAATTGATTTGTTTAGTAGATTTTACATTTAATTTCACAAATGGTTCTACCATTTGGGAATGTCAAATGACTCATAATTCTTTATTCAAACTTTATCTCAAACTGGTTTTGGTGCTTGATTATCATTGTGATATTTGCTTTGTAGGACTTGCTAAACCTGATCCTGTTATAGAAACTTTTTGTACCGATGAATTAGTTTTGCAGCATGTGAAACTTGATGGAGTTGTTACTTTTGTTGATTCCAAGCACGCAATGCAACACCTTAATGAAATAAAACCAAGATTACCGAGGTTGTAGAACAAATTGCTTATGCTAATTGTATTATTTTTTAACAAGGTAGAGTTTTTTTTTTTAATCAGAAAACAAGTTAGAGTGTATTCATTGAATCTGACATTTGTTTTTAAAATGTGAGGTGATTCTGAGCTTTGAAGCTAATTGGATTCCAACTATTTCAGCAGATAGATTTAGTGACTGAGGTTGAGCTGGAGATATTGACCAAGAGAATTAAGGTGTTCTTTCTGAGATATTAATAATTGTATACAGTTTCAACGAATAGCATATAAGAATTTATTGCTCCTATATGTGTCTTCCTCTGCTTATACTTCCAAAATGGAATATTCTCCGCTAACAGAAACCAAAGAATCAACTTTTGTATCCTATTCAGCTTTTGTGTTTCACTCTCATAATAAAAAAAATTTAAAAACTTATACTCTTATGTGCACTGGTGCCAGCATATTAATGGGATGGCACAAATGAAGCAAGCTAAGTTTGGATCCGTTGACATGGACTTTGTTCTTGGAGTGGGAGGTTATGATCTTGATAGGTTGTTAGCTTGTCTCTATGTTTCTGTGCCGTTCCATTCCAATCTTTCTTTCCACTTCATTCCAATCTTCTTTTAATTACTTGTCTTCATGGATATAATGCAAACGTGTTAATGTATTAATTTGCAGGATTGATTCTGAAGTTCAGGTAGATAATTCCTGTTCTACAACTCATCAACATGAAACTGGAAAAAGTATTATTTTCTTTCTCTGATTTTTCCTTTCCAATCATTTTTCTCTGTTTTTTTTCCTTTAAATTTATTTGATTTATAAAGAGTATGGCTTCAAATCAGAAAAAATAATTTATTTGGAGTGAATAGAATCTATATATAGCAAACTAGGTTTACTTGGCTTTGTTGACGATATGGATTTTATGTTGTAAAGAGTTCTTTCTTTATCTAGTGTACCTCTATGGTTGACATGTTTTCTGTAGTGTAGTAGACACAAGTATTTGGTTAGGTGGAATTTCTTTGTCTCTTATTTTGTGTTATGAATAGATTAGTGTTAATCTAAATATTTTAATTTTCAATTATTAAAAAGAAATGCTATACTGACTCTTAACCTAAGCACTTTGTAGAGGCAAACTAATGCTAACATGGAATAGGACAAGATCCAAAATTCCCCAGGCTTCTCATCTTGACAAAGTGCATGATCAGCAACTGGACTTTCACTCATGCATGTGAATCTGTTTTTAGAAGGATCTAGTTGTCATCACAATAGTACTAATCTTTTCAGGCTTTGAATATCTCACATAACTGGGACTTCACTACTATAATACTAACTATACATAGTGAGTGTTACCATCTATCTTTATAAGTCTCTCAATGTAATAAAAAGATTCATATTTGAGCAAAAGACTACATTATTACAACATGCAATTATTTACTGCAATATGTATATCAAGTTATATCAAAGTCATAAAATTTGAAAGTGTCAAATAAATTTGTTTGCTATACTTTGGTATCTTAATATTTTTTAAAATAATTTAATATTTTAGTGTATGGAATTAGCCCGGAGGATTGGAAAAGTTTGCTATTAATTGGAAAAGCTTCAAATGTATGTAATGTGAGGGTGGGTTCTTGATTGGATTGTATTGGTTCTGTTTGGGCAGTTTTCCTTTGTGTATATGCTTGTTTGTTCACCTTGGTTGTCATTACTTTTATAATTCTATGATTTATGATTTTGGATGAACATACAAATTATAAATGATGAATAAAATAAATATATATGTCGTCATGACCGGGAATTTTAGACAATTGAATATAGTTTATGTAAGTAATAAATTTGAATATTGAATATTGTCCGAGCCAATCAATTTTTGTCAAGACACATTACAAATTTCAATTGAGTGTTTGTTTGAACTTGATTTATTAATAGAGCTCACCATGATGAAGTGAATCTTCTCTGTACATATAACCTTGATCTAGCTTTCTATGTTTTTATTGAACCAACAATATACTTATCCCTACATTTAATAGACTTGTGAAACCCATGTCTGTACATTGTCTTATACATATACATAATTCCTCTTGTTTTAATCTTATTGTGCTGTGAAATCATTTTCCCTTGGTTATACTCTTTATGCCTGGCATAATTTTTCTTTTATCATTTCATCTCTTTAGGTACAATGTAGCAATTAAGTGTGCAACTATTACTCTTGATGGGTACTCCTAACCAAAGTAGAATTATGAATATAGATTACTCTCTGTCATTTTAGATTTTTCTCTTAGAAATCCAAGTCTCTCATTTTTTTTCTGCAATTTTGGGTAAAATCTGAATCTTTCTATTTTATTTCAATCTCTTGCCCTAACTTCTCTCTATTCAATTCTATTTCAGATTTTGTTTTTAGAAATTGGAAAATGTTGTTAAGCTGTGGGGTAAGCTCTTTCTTCCTTGGCTTTCATTCATTAGAGTTGGTGTTTGATTTTTTTGGGGTTATTTCAGTTTTACTTGAACAGATATACTTATCTTATCAATTTATTTAGTTCTTACTTCAACAAACAGCTTTAATACAAGTAAATGATTTATGGGTTGTTGGGGATTAGTTGGATGATTTATATATACATACATGTGTGTTCTTAGCTTCAGGTTGAGCATTTTTCTTAAATAGTCACTGTTTCTTCTTGTTTGGAATCAAAATCCCTACTATATATCTTAATAAGTATGGATGAATCTCAATGAGTCATATTTATATAATTATATTTTGCATCTTATGTATGCTCATTCCCATATATTGATTTGTTCAGGCACTAATTGAAGTTGTTAAAAATCATGTGTCAAGTTTTTTTTTTTTTTATGAAAAAAGGAATATATTGCACAAAAACAAACAAATGCAACCAGTTCAAAACATGTTATTACTCTTGAGGATGTAATAAAAGGAATTAAGGTATAAAATTGCTTGAACTCTTATTTATTATGGCAACTTTCCTTAACCAAATTTCTATGGTCTATTATTGTTGCAGATCATGAGGGAGACTTTGATATATTTGTCACATCTTGATCACGAGGACACGGAAAAGCTGGTATGGGTTTATGGAAAATAAAGTAGTCAATGTATTGAAATATTTTTCATGTTTTCTATTTGTACCAAAGTTAGTACAAGCTTGTGTTAGCTATAGTTTTTATTTATATTTATGTCTAATAATATTTCTGTTATGATGTGACCTATTTTGAGTGGAAATTTCTTTCAAGTCATGTGGCTGCAACTTGGGGGCTGCTGATAGTGAATAGTTTGAGGAAAAATATGAGTGGGGAATTTCTTTTATTGGCCATTCAATTGAAATTATTTTCTGCATGTATAATTATAATGGAACACCTTGTTTCTATCTTGTCAGACACTTGCAGAGAAAATGTTTCATTTGATTGTGTTATATATTATTTTCATTATAATTTCTATCTTATGCTATCTATTCTTCTTGCATGATGCAGATGCTAAAGAAGCTAAGCAAACAATTAAGTGGCGAGGATTGGAATTGGAACAACTTAAACACATTATGTTGGGCAATAGGGTCTATATCTGGTTCGATGATGGAAGAACATGTGCATTTTTAACTTACCTTATAAATGTTATTTCTACTCATTTTCTATTTGTGGTCACTGCTTATACTTTCTTATTCAACTATAAACTCATCATTTACTTCTCGAGATATTGTCTACGTCCCACCTCCCTAGTTGTGATAATAGTTTACTTGGCATTTCTGTTTTGACTACAAAAAAATGTTTATTCTGATCAAAGATAGTCACATGTGTAAATTTGAGTAAATTTGAGAACTATGAGAAACTTGGTTGGAGGTATACAACCAGTACTTTTTTGAAATCTTGTACATAATCCTCCTCTCTTTCTGCAGGTATGTTGTTGGACAGTACCCGAGGTTTCTAAGAGCTCACTGGAAGTTCCTAAAAACTGTTGTGAACAAATTGTTTGAGTTCATGCATGAGACACATCCTGGTGTTCAGGTTTTTGTTCTGTTGTTGTTTTCTTGTCTCATTAACAGTTGCAAAACATTTGCTTGAACTCTTATTTATTATAGTGTCACTAAGTGTTTTTATTTGTTATTGCTAGCTTATTAAGTATATTATAATTAAGGAATCCTGAATGGTGTCTCACATTCTTTGCAATAGCACTAAAGGCCTCTCTGTGGCTTATATCTAGCTTTAAAGTTGGCTTTAAAGTTGGGGTTACAACAAGGGCTATAGACACCAACAGGTAACTAGTACAAGATCAAGAAACTAAGGCATATTTATAATAGTGAGTAATACTATGTACAACAATTAATAAAAACACATTCAGTAATATTATTAGTGAATCTTTCTTTTTCAATACTACATATATATGGATCTGGCACAATGCTTCCTGTACTTCTAGTGGCCTTTTGACCTTCTTTGGTTGTAGGCATGTGTTAATTTCATTAACATGTGTGTATAGATTCTTGTACTTTTTATTTATAACTTTGGCCACTATATTATAACTTAGCAACACTTAGTCTGGATCAAATTCAAGGTGTTGAGCTTTTTATTTCACCTTCATTCAATTAAGAAATTGAGTTACTTCATATTATTTTCATTCGCTGCCTACATATATTTAAATTTGTCCAACCACAGCTTAACTGGCCTTTTCTTTTTATTTGCTCATAAGCAGTTGCTTCAACTAAATTGGGGAAGATATTGAACTCCTATGCCATATTGGCCATGAAAATGTAAGGACTGTTAAGAATTAGAATAGCTCCTTAAGCTCTTAGCCATTTGAACTCCTTAAGCGATTTTCACCTTCTTTACTAATTTTGACCTCATTACTGACTAGTTCAGAAGAGAATTTGGGTTTAGTTATACTTGTCCTTTCACTGTGAATCTCTCCTATGCATTCCTAGTAAATCTAACTTGTCCGATGCAATTGTTTAAATTTTGCAGCCAAATTTGAATGTGAGGGAAAAGATATTAATCCTAATTGACACATGGCAAGAAGCCTTCGGGGGACCTCAGGGGAGATATCCTCAATACTATGCAGCATATAATGAACTGAAGGTTGTTAGTTTATTAAATGTTATTTTAGCATGTTAAGCTTGATACACAATTTTCTCTTGTTAATTACTTCATCAGCCAAGGCATTTGGGCAAAAGCTTATTTAAGTTGATTAAAGTGTAAATATCATATGATCAACCTTTTTTTTTTGCTTTTTGCTTTATGTGAGATATGCAATAGCATGGGTTGTAGATGAATGTGAATGTTAGTTATACATGGTTATACTAGCCTACAAGGTATATATATGCTGAAATTGAATCCCTTAGTGTTGTCCTTGATGCTTAAGTTATGATGAATGTTTTGCGTCTGTGTTTGGATGGGTTGTATTAATTCTATGTGTTCCTTTTTCTGTTTAGAGTTTTTATAGCTAATGTGCTACTACAGTATTTGGAAAGGAACCTATTTTGATTTCTTAACTCACTTTTATAATAAAGTATTCTAAGTAATCTATGTATAAATATATATCACAGGCTGCTGGAGTTGAATTCCCAGCTCGAGAAGAGAGCAGTGTACCATTCTTTACTCCACCCCAGACCCAGCCAATAATTTCTCCTGTTACTGAATAAAATGATGCTGCTATTGAGGCCTTTTTACAGTCTGATGCTTCAGGCCTCAGGTACTGTCTCGATGACAACTGACTTTTGTTTGTCATAAACATTTATTCAAATTCTTGGTACTTATTAGGTTTTATTTTCTTATATTAAACACAAGATAGATGCAAAATAAAGTTATAATATATAATTGCATGGTCAACTGATAAAGTTATAATTAGGTAATTAACTTTTTTTATGTACTCTTTTAGTTTACTATAACTTTAAGTTGAAGCATTAATTATTTAAATTTTTTTGTAGCTAAGAAAATGGACTCACAACAAAGACAAGTGCACAAAGGATGATGAATTGAAGGCTGAAGCAAGTTTCGTTTACTTTTGTGTATCTTGTAATGTTTCTATTTTTCATTTTTGAAGTAAAAATTGTTCAAGATTATAAAACTTTATTATGTTATGCTTTCAAACTTAAGTTAGAACTAAGATCTCATGAAGTAGCCACATTCATGGTTTGAATTAGTTATTGTTTAATGTAATACTTATGGTTTATCAATCTATTGAGAATTACATTTTATGATTAATTTTGAATTTTTTTTTATCAAAATACAATAATGAAAATCTTTTAATTAAAAAAAAAACCATATAAGTATACTTATCAAAATAAAATTTAAAATTTTATTACTATATGTTATGATTTAAAAACATATTATAAGCGTAAAAAATCGTTATGGTTTATATAATATAACAAACTAAAAATGTTATCAAAATAATCAAATGTAACAGTTGAAAAGTGTTATGAAAAAAGTACAAGATTAAACTTCAAATTTATAACCAAAAACTCTATCTAAATGTTATTATTTGAATATTATGGCACCTAAAAATGTGTTATTGAATAGTTTAAGATAACACCGAACATAACATTCAAAAACTGTTATAGAAAAGACTGGACTTTTAATAACAGGGGCTATGTTAGCATTTTCAGAAGTGCTATCAATAGTCCCGGTTAGCAGTTTTTAAGTGTTATGAATACTGTTTTTTCTTGTAGTGGCATCTAATGTTGGACACATTGTTACCACTCTTTGATTGTGACTTTGAGCGTTTTCTCTCTGGCTTATCATCCTTATTGGTATGTCTTCAATGAACTATAAGGCCCTCACCATGATCAGTTGACTTTGGCTCATTTCGTTCATTCAATTCTTTTGAATTCAGGGCAGATTGCACTTCGTCTAGAGTTAGAGTCTCTCTTCCATAAAGAAGAGTTTCCTTGAAATGAGAAAAGGAATTAGATAGAGCACATAAAAGTAGTCGGGCTTGATCTTCATCCTTGATGGTAACATGAATGTTCTCAAGATCAAGAATCAGCTTGTTAAAGACATCTAACTGTTCTTCTACAGTTTTACTTTCTTACATCTTAAATGAATACAGAGCTTGTGTTAAGGTAACAGTGGTTTCCTGGAGATTTGGTCATGTACAACCATTCAAGCTTTGACCAAATTCCAGCAACAGTTTTCTCCTTAGAAGCTTGTCGAAGCACTTTGTCACCAAGACTCAATATGATCGCACTATGAGCCTTGTCGAGAAGAATCTTCCTCTCTTTTTCGTCCATCTTCTTGTCAAGACTGGTTTCACCTTTCAAAGCTTCATCAAGTCCCAGATGAACAAGGAGAGCCTGCATCTTCAATCAACAAAGACCAAAATCGTTCAATCAGGTGAACTTCTCCACCTCATATTTTGCAGACGCCGTGGATACCGGTCCATGCTCATTGCACCAGTTTGTAGTGCAAAGTAAAAACAAAACATAAACAAGAACACTAGTTACATGAAACTATAATCAAAACTAAACAATATAACAAGAAAGAATCAAACTTGAAGAATACACAAAACCAGAAGTAGTTCTTGAATAGTCACTTTATTGATCATGTATCAATCTTAGTTACAAGACTCACTGTGCTCTCTCTTAGTACCATAGCTACAGCTAAAGTCAATACTAAAGAGAAATACAATCATGATGCCTAGGCCTAAGACTGAGTGGTCTTTGTATAGCTAAATGTGCTAACTGTTTTACTGAAAGAATAATAGCAGAAATAACTAACTACCACTACTACAAATATAGGCTTTCTATGCACTTTTTTTTTCAACCTTAAAGAAAAAGCGCAGAGAAAATGTTTGAATGAGTCTACAATATAACATTTAAAACTCGTGCCCTATTTTATTGTGATTTTTTTTTTAAAAAACGCAGTGTAAGGTTTAAGGCTGGGGAAGGTGGGGACTTTTGTTTGCGGTTCTTTAGCAAGAACTGCAGAGAAAAGTTTACCACTTTTCTTTCGCGACTATATAACCAAGGAGAAAAACCCTGCCCCCTCCAAAAACATCCTGAGACCCTAACTTCCCACTTCCCTCATTTGACAGAACACAAAGCAACGACTCCACCTTCGTCCCCTGCCACGGGTAAGCCCCATTTTCACCATTTTAGTTTTTTTTTTTTTTATCATTTTCATGCATGTCAAAGCTTTCAATCATGTAAATATACCTAATATTGATTTATTTTCAAGTTTTAGGGTAAAAATGAAGAAATATTGAGTGAGTTTAATGGGGTCTCAATGTATGTTTATAGGGTGATTTTCATGTTTTGTTCTAACATTTTTTAATGTTTATATAGGATTAGAAGACATTTGCATTGTTCAAAACATGTATTGATCACTAAAACATGATTTTTTTTAATATATATTTCGATTTTGTCGTATTTTTTATAATATCTAACTAATTTATTGGTTTGTTATATTATAATATTATTTCTTACATAATTTTTTATATTATTTACATAATAATTTTTTTAAAAGTTCATTTTTGTTAATTATATTATTTTAGGATCAATTCAATTACAATATATTTACTAACCAATGTTTAAACTTTTATTGTAGGAAATATTTGTTTGAATTTGAGGAGTGTTGATTTTGTAGAAGATTAATTTTTAAGGTGAGTGATAATTACTACTTAATTTTTTTTTTGTTATTTATAAACTATTGTTAGAGGAGTTTGAATATATTAGATATTCATCCGTAGTGAAGTAGGTTCTAAGGTAAAATTGTGTGCTATGGAGGTAATAAAAGGCTGAGAACATGTGTGTCTTCGTGAAGTATGTTCTGCAAATTATGTGTGTGTTGCGGTGGCTTATTGTAGATAACATGCACGTTGTTTGTTATATGTTTTGTTTGATGTGAATTTATAGGTGGATAACTTAGGATATGCTATAAAAAAGAGGAAACTCTGTCCAATTTTTTTTTAAGATTAATATATTAATTGAACATGTTTTATAGGTTAATATATGTAATAATTATGTTTGTTTATGTTGAAATTGAAAATACATATGAATTTTGGATATGTTATATAAATAGAGGAAACTCTGCCCATTTCATTTTAGAATTTATTAACTTAACATAATTTTGTTCAATTACAATATTAATTTTCTTTTCATTAATGACTTAGGAATTAGGTAGATATTATCATTTTGGATAAATCATGGATTCTTGAGAATAGAGAAACACAACAATTTCAAGATGGATTCAACCAATTTTTAGAATTTTTCCAAACAAATTGTACGGATCCGAAAAGAATTCATTGTCCATGTATAGATTGTGGTAATTGATCAAAAGGAAATATTACCATGATAAAGAATCATGTATTTTGTCAGGGATTTTATAGAAGTTATCGTACATGATAATGACATGGGGAATCATTGAAAAATAATAATCCATTTGAAAGGAGTATGAAGATGTTGAAAAGTTATGTGCATAATCATTATCGTCCTGAAGCTACTATGGTTGAATGTTATATATCTGAAGAGGCAGTAGAATTTTGCTCGGAATACATGAGAAGGGTTGAGGCAATCGAAATCAGCAAACCACAAAATAACTCAGATGGAGTTGATAAAGGACTACGAGGGAACGGAACAGTGATCACAGTATCTAGGGCAGAATTAGTTCTGGCTCAATTAGTTGTGATGCAAAATAATTCTGAGATTCAATCATATATAATGTAAGTAGATAATATATTTCAATCATATATATTAGAGTAGTGATTTTCTTTTTTTTGTTTAAATTTTTTTGTACTTTTTTTATGTTTTAGTGATCAAATGGAGTTATTACAGTCGATGATTTCAAACAAGGTTATAAAAATAAACAGAAATGGGTTATAGATGAGCATAATAAAATATTTTTTCGGTGGTTGAAGAATACAATTTTGACGAAGTTGGGAGAACAAAATCATGGAGTGTCGACTAAGTTGAAGCACATATCTCTTGGAGTAAGCATTGATGTAATAAAGCATCAAGCTTACATTTTCGAAGGGAAACGATTTCATACTAAGTCAAGAGATGATGCTCAACTGGTTCAAAATAGTGGAGTAAGTATAGTTGAAGAAGCTATACATTTTGCTGGTGCAAAAGATAATAACCCAATTTCAGGCACAATGACATACTACAGGATTGTTGAAGAAATATGGGAGCTAGATTATTCATTATTTCGTATTCCTCTTCTTAAATGTTCTTGGGTAAACAATAATGCTAAAGTTAAAACTGACGAACTTGGATTCACTCTTTTTCATTTATGTAAGAAGGGAAGCAAGAATGATCCTTTTATCATGACTGCCCAAGAAAATCATGTGTTTTTTATAACTGATCCAATTAATGATAAACGGTCAATCATTTTATCAGTTCCCGAGAGGAAGTTCTCAGAAAAAGAAGATGACGATGAAAATTATGATTTATATCAAGACTGTTTCATTGTTGGACAACCGATATATGAACAAGTTGAGAATATTCAGGATAATGATAATGATAATGATAGCGATAGTGACACTGATGATGGTGATTATCTTAGAAACGACAACAAAGAAGGAATATGGGTCGATTGTGAATCGACCAAAAAGAAAAAGAAAAACATGTTTAGTAAGTTATATGATACTTGTATTTATTTAATTGTGTAATTCATTAATACATGTGATTAGTTATTTGTATAATGCATTAACACTTGTAATTATTTATTTGTGTAATGCATTAATTTAAAATAATACAAATTGATGCATGTGTTGCAGATGGCAAATAAAAGAGATGACAATGAGAAACAACAGGGTCGTGGTAAAACAAGAATGAGTTACATGACCCAACAAAAAGCCAAAGAAATCAAGAAAGATCTTGAATTGAACGATTTGGGACAACCAATAGGTGATTTTTATACAAATATGATATCATATCTTGGATCTAGAGTATGAGCCACAATTTCTATCAATTCAGGTGATTGGAGGAAGATCAAACAAGATCTGAAAGATAATTTATGGGAGGATATCATTGTAAGAAATTATCATTATGATATTTATTTATTTCTGTGTAATATCCAAATTTAATAATTACTTTTCTTGATTATATTCTCAGGGTGGTCACAATATTCCTCAAACCTTCAAACGTGAGATTTTGAAAAAAGTTGCTCATATAATGAGGGATTTTGAAAGTGAACTCACTACCGAGTACATCAACCCTTTGGCTGAAATGGGTATGATCGATGAACTCAAATTTCCCCTAAAGAAGTATAGCGATATACTTGACGAAAGAGAATGGTTAAAATTTGTATCTAGCCGTCTAAGTCCAGAGTTTCAAACAGTGCATCAAGAACAAAAAGCACGTGCATTACAAATGAAGTCATGGCATCGAACATCTCGTAGATGAATGACTAATATAAGAGAAGATTTGGTAAGTATAATTGATATTAATGTTTAAATAATGGTTGATATTATTGCAACATATAACTATAATTATCTTCTACGTTGTAGAAAAAAGAACGAAATATTCAAAATCTAGAGAGGTATCAAGTTTGGCTTAGAACACGTGAAAAAAAATAAAGTTCTCGTGACAGAGTTGGACCGACAGATTGCCAATAAGATAGTAATTTTTTTACTTTTTTATAATTAACATATTGATTTTATTTATATAAACTAATTTGACCAAAAAATATCTTGAGTAGGAGGAGGTTAAAGAAAAATTGAGCCGTGGCGAAATTACAGCTCAGGGTCAAGATGACATCTTGACTCAAGCATTAGGGACACCGCAACACCCAGGTCGTGTTCGAGCTGGCGGGTATGATACTTTATAATAATTATTTTCTTTTAAGAATTATTTAACTTGATTTATTGATTGACTTGGTTGATTATTTGTAGGTTCACTTTGACTATACATTTCCAAAATGTTTGGAAAAAAAAAAATGACTGCAAAAGAGGAGATTGCTCGGCTAAAAGCTAAGATTGAAGAGCCAAAAAGACATAAATCTAACATAGAAGAGGAATTACCTCAAAATGAGGAATACAACGAGGAAAATGATGAGTGGAGATACAATGAGGAAGGACAATTTAAGAATCCATATGATGAAGGACAATATTATGAGAATCCAAATGATTAGTGGCAATGATATGAGAATCCAAATGATGAAGTCTATCGACCTGCCTCCTACGCAGATGATCATTTTCATCAAACCGAAGACTATCCTATTGGTGAATTCTACCAAACCATAATGAATCATTTTGATGAAGATGATCGATCATCAATTTATGAGTCCCCACCACCGTCGGGCTATGAAGTGCAATTGTGTTGTGATAATATTGACAATGTAGTGGCTAAGGGTGTAATCATTGTACCAAACATGGGTAGTCAAATTACCGTGTATGGAATTTTACTTGATGATTTAGTTGCGAGGGTTTGGCTTATAGATGTCTTACAAGAAGAAGCTGAGATCCATATTCCTTTTGGTAACATAAAATATGTTGGGGATGCACGAGACAAATTCCTGCCTTATCCAAAAAAATTAATCGTGACTTGTTAGGTATAAAATTATTTGCTCAGATATTTAAATTTTATTTTTAAATTGGTACACTATATTGATATGTTAAATGTTATTATGTAGGGTCCATCAAAATCTAAACATAAATCTCTATCACCAAGACCACATTTATCATCAGTTGGATCTCTCGTAGTCATCCCTGCTAAAATAGCTCAATCAGAACCTTCAAATTGGTTAATTGATGACCAATGAGACAAAATTGATCTTAGTCTAAAATTTATAGTGAAGGAGTACTATTCCATTAAAGGAATAGATGGGGTTGTACAAGTTCCCGTTGACCTAGAGTTTATAGGAGATTGCAAGGCTATCTTCATCACTTTGGAAGACGTTTATCAAGCAGCCTCCATAGATAATAGTGGATCCTCGGCTATGCTGTTTGGTACAAGGTATGTATCAATTCAAATTGAACTCAATCTGTTATGTCATAACAAACTATTAGAGGAGTTTAAATATATTAGATATTCATTCGTAGTGAAGTAGGTTCTGAGATGAAATTGTGTACTGCAGAGATAACAGAAGGTTGAGAACATCTAATCATCTAATCTATATTAACTTTTCAATTTTGTAGTGGTTTGACAAAATGAATACATTGTCAAAGACGATCTACTACCACTACAAAGTGATTGGTTAGCAAGATTAATGTCATTTATTTATAAAGTCTAATTTTTCATATGTATGTAACTTGCTGACTTATTGACTTATATGTTAAATGATATTTGTATGTTCTTATTATGTATATACAAACTACTTGTATGATATGTGAATGTATATATAATATGTTATCTTTTAATTAGATAATAATTTATCAAATTAGGTATTTTATATTATTATATAAAATTTAGCTATATAAATGGAATTGAAAATTAGGTAATATAAACGGAATTGAAAATATAGTAATATTTGAGTAGATAATAATTATTAATAAAATTAGGTAATATAAACGAAATTGAAAATATAGTAATATTTGAGTAGATAATAATTATTAATAAAATTAGGTAATATAAACAAAATAGAAAATATATATAAAGAAGTACGTCCAAAAATAAAAAAAAAATGATTTTTCTGCGGTTTAGTGAACCATAGAGAAAAAGAACACTTTTATCTGCGGTTTGTTTATTACTTTTATCTGCGGTCTCAAACACTGAGGTACTCCAAAAAACTGCAGTGTATTAAGAAAAAAAAACCGAAAAGAAAAACATTTTTTGTAGTAGTGTACCAAGAATAGAAAGGCTAGAAACTTAGTTATGTGAACCAATAGCTAACATTTTAAGTAGAGTATTTTTATATATTTATGTCAATAATAGATTAATAAATCACACTTGATCTAAATAAGTATTTTCCTTGTAAAATTTCTCATAAATCCTTTCAAATAATGGATAGAATTACAGTTAGTCACTAGTTAGGGTGGGTGGGGGGCGTCACAGTTTCATTAATTAAATAAAAAAATGAGTTTGATATAATTGCTTGGTTTTATTTTGGTTTATTTATTTGTGATTGTAAATCCATTAACACATTTTTAGCAGGATTAATAAACTTAATTGTCACAGTTGAAAAGAAATATAAACTTAGTATATAGATAATAAGAACCACACACGTTTATATATCTAAATAATTTAAATTTAGAACACTTTTCTGATCTTTGCACAATGAAAGCTGCAGACAAACACAAAACTGACTCTTAAATATAACATCGAAGAAAACACTCATCAAAATATCAGAAACAAACCAACATCTGTCTGAGATATGCTCAAAAAAGTGGAGACACATCCAAACATAGTACAAAAATACGTATTACTTTGTTTATTTTCATAATATATATGCTACTGTCACTCTTATATCCCTATAAATGGCCTCAACAGATCAACATCTTCTACCACTGATGATGACTTCAGCGGACACTGCAAAAAAAATTGACAAACATGGCAAGTTATTAAGAACAAAGAAATAATATTCTCAACAGATGTATTACTCGGTGACAATATATTTGATAACAAAGAATTAAGTAAAAACATAAATTTTATCTTGGTACTGTCACATAAAACATATCATAAAATTATTACATAACCTGTTAAATATTAATTATGAAAATAGAATATGGACATATTTTAGTCCCAATATACAAGTAATAACAAATTTAAATAGAAATATTTAAAAACATTGTCTTGACTACTAAAACATACAGCTTTGCATTTTGTACTTCGGGGATGAAACTTAATTTTTGATTAATAATTAAAAATCGTTCGAGCATTCAATTAGGCCGAACAAGATTCATTCCCGAGCCCCTAATAAAAACATTATTGTTTATACCTGTTGCAGTTGGTGGAGGTGCTGATCTTGTAAGGAATGTTGGCACCGCACTTGGAAGGGAGGGCAGAGGCGAAAGTTGGATTAATTCCAGGGACCTTTGAGGCGGCGTTCTTCAAGCAATTGCAGGCACTTTTGCGGTCAGCGGTGGTCTTTGCCATGGCGACTAAGTCTTTGATCCCCTTGCAGCAGCCGGTTGCTGGTGCACCACCGCTCTTTAGGTACGTCAAGCAAGGTGCTAATGAGCCTTGGATCTGACCGCAGGTCAGGGCTTCGGTCATTGGCACAGCGGCAGCCACAAGAGCCACAATGGCTAACACAATAACAAACTTGGCATTGGCCATTTTGATGGAATAGGAAAGATTGGTCACTGAGAAGAAAGAGAACTTTTGGGAGAGTATACTACTTCAGATTAGAGCTGAGTTGATGACTTGTGTGGAAAATATGGAGGGTCGAAGTGTGTTTATATAGGGAAAGGAAAAATAGCCGATTTATATAATATATATATATATATGACAATTCTACAGTGGCTTCTTTTTAAACCCTATCGATAGGGCTTTCAGTGTTTCTCGACCCGTGAACAGTTTTCGGCGCGACTTTTTTTTATGAACGTGTATATTGTAACTATTTAGAGCATCTTGCAACTTTTCAGAAAATTCTGAATAGTTTACAGTACCGAAAACTAGGTTCAAATATGTTGTTTTCCACGCACATAAAAAAAATTAGTCAGGCGTGCAACAACATGTTTGAACCTAATTTTCGGTACTGTAAATTATTCGGAATTTTCTGAAAATTTGCAGGATGCTCTAAATAGCTACAATATACACAGTTATAAAAAAAATCCCGCCGAAAACTGTTCACGGGTTGTAAACACTGACAGCCTCTGTAAGAGAATTCCCCTTTATATATATATATTTATATATATATATATATAAATATATATGTATATTATTTATATTTATCTGTACGTGTCACCAATTTCAAGATCTTAGAATGTCAAATAATTAAAACTATCCTGTATATACATTTGTTGTTCACCTAAAAAATAATAATAATAATAATGATACCTCACTTCAAATCCTAATATTTAATTAAAAGAATTTATTATTATTAGGGGTGTTTGGTATGGGTAAAGTAAATAAGTGAACGATAATCTAAAACCATTCCTATGTTTGGTTCAAATTTTAAGGGGGTAAAATGATTAATTTGTATAGGTCCCACATCTATTTTAAAGGTAAAGTGAAACCTTTTGTACACAAGAGTTTAATATTACCTCCATCCTAAACTCATCTACACTTTCCAAGGCAACTCAACTACTCAAAACAAACACTCCATTAGAGTTATTATTGTTAAGAGTTGGAAGAATTATTGAATTGCATTATAAAAGTTAACACATAATAATAATTAAATTAAAATGTGTGAGACCCGATATTAGATTTCACTAATAGCGATATGTCACATCCTTGTAGTATTGGTCACCAATAGTGCCCCTTAGCAATTCTCAAGTTAAAAATAGTAATACAGATGATCATGTTATATATTAGAGAATTGTTAAAGAGTATACCTTAGCAAGTACAACACTCTATATCGCTATTGGTGCAAACGAATATGGAGTCCTACATATTTGATTTTAATATGTGAAATTCACTATTAAATTGCACAAATGAAAATATGTCACATCTTATGGTGTTGAACACCCTAAAACCATCTCTAATGAGAAATGTAAATAGTGTGCTATATTTGGCACAAAAAGATAATATGCTAATATTTCATTAATGTTAATTTGATATTTATTGAAAATATACAAAAGAATAATAATTTTTCCTTAAATTTTATTGTTGATAGTATAAGATAATAATAAAATAATAAGGTAAAACATATAGTATCTAATGCAAATAGATAAAAATAATAAAAATAATATAAAAGTAAATGAAAATGTGTAGCATTTATGGTGATGCAACATATGCACCATGATATATTGTGTGCCAAATTTGGTTCAACTTTTAGCATGTGCCAAATTTGGCACAACTTTTGGAATTTGGCACACCATTGTAGCAAATTTTGTAAAGTGAGCTATGTTTTAACAATGCATTACCAATTTGGCACTCCATTCATTACAACAAAAACATGTTTTTATGACATTTTTTTAGGGCAATCACCTAGATGTGTGCTCTAAAAATAGCTTCTGGACTTTTTAGGACACTTATCATTTAGTGTCCTTAAAGAATTTCTCTTAGGACACATATATACGAGTCCTAAAAACTATTGTGTGTCCTAAGAGTTTGGTTTTTTTAACAAAAAGTTCCTGGACATTTTAGGACACTCATTGAAAGTCCTTAAATAATTTATTTTAGGATACGCATTGCGAGCCCTAAAAATTTATGTGTCCTAAAAGTCTGAATAATATCTTTTAACAAAAGTTTTATTATATATTAAATCAAAAAAGAAAAGAAAAACTCAGCCCATTCTCTCTCTCTCTCTCTTCCTTGGATTCCGTCTCTCTTACCCCATTTCTCTTTCTCTCTCTCTCTCTTGCAACTTGCTGCTAGCCACGTACGGCGGCTCTCCGGCCGCCCCCCTCCTACACGCGCTGCCCAGGCATCTTCGCCGGCTCCCAAAACCCCCAGCCCTGCGAGCCCCTAGTCGCACGCGCCCCCTAGCCCTCTTGACGGAGCCTCCACAGTTCGATGACTATGTGGGTTTCCGAAACTTTTTGGGTATTTTCCAAAAAGCTCGAGCTACCACGAGCCAAATGACCACCACCACTGCATTCATTGTCCTTTGGGCTTCAAAACCTACTAAAGGATCGAACCGAACTACCACAGTAGGGTGGTGGCGCCGCCGTCATCATCGAAGCTCTGGCGAGAGCTTTGGGTACCAATTAATTTTTAAAAATTAAAAATAAAATTTTTCATGACTCACAATGCGAGCCCTAAAAACATTCTTTTAGGGCACGCAACGTGAATCTTAAAAAACCTCACTTTTTAAAGTTCTCAAATAGAGGACTCGCGCCCTACAAGTTCTAAAAACTTTTTTAAGGCTTGTAAAGTGAGTCCTAAAAAATCTTTTTTGTATAAGATTAGAGATGATCTAAGGTGCCTATAGCAATGCTCTATATATTATACTTTTTATCAAATGGGATGAGTGATTTTGTTGTATAGGATTCATAATAATAAAGTTTGAAGCTTTATTAATTGTCCACGTACAATAACACTACTCAAACTAACAATAATAATAATGTCTTTTCTTAAATCTTTTGTTAGTATGAATATTATTTTTTTGTTGCAGACTACATTTTTTATAGTGTCGTTTTGTACAGTGTTGAAATTACAATTAACCAAGTGTTGATTCTAGATTCTAGAGTTCCTAGAAAAAACAGTGGGGACTTGTGACAAAGAGTACGATTATTTTTTTGGACTTTGAAAATTGATGCAACCTATATTAGTATTTCAAGAGAAATACCTTAATAATTTTATATATATAATATAGAGTTCTTTACAAGGTGAAAAATAAATAAACACAGCATGTGCTCCCATGAACGGTAAATGATGGAGTAGTTGGGTAGTAATTAGGTATAGCTAGTCAACTATCTTAATGCTTTTAATTGACTTTTTTCATTTCAATTCTACAGTTACTCCATGTGAGTGTCTGGTCTGATAGGATTGGTCAGAACAGAAGTCTCGAAATCCATGTTCATGACAGAATTGAAGCATTGAAGAATTATTGATTAAAAACTATTAAATATAATTACATCATAATATTAATTCGACTAATCGAACTATTTAGCTAGCAATTAATTAGGATATATATACATATATATATAGTGATAAAACATACATATATATAGAGTGAACTTACCAAAAAAATAATATTTATCACTTTCCTAAATTAACATTTATATAATAATTTGGAGTTACTTTTGTTCGCCGAATTCCAAAGAAAAATATCAGATTAATTAATTGCTCATGCTATTTCTAATTATACTTTTGAAGACTTTCTTGATTGCTCTTGGTTTGGAACTGTTCCTAATTGTGCTTCTGCTGTAGTTTGGCAGAATAGCCTAATATATGTATCTATTCTCAAAAGTAAATATAGAAATAAATAAAGTAAATCATACTACGCGTCTTCAAAATGTATTTCACTAATTTGTTAAGGGTACTAGTTGTGTGCGATACTAATTATGTACAACCGGAAAATAAAATAGAGTATTGCTATATATTGGGCATCTACGTCTTATATATTCATGATCATGTACCAAATTGTACCAATAAACGGTATTTCATGTTAGGTGATGTTAAACATTATTGCTGCCCATTAGAACATCTCCAATGATACTAACTAAATCTTCTCTTCTTAGCTAAAATAGCTAAAAGGTAACTTATTTTGTATCGTTATCACTCACTACTACAAAAAAG
Organism: Humulus lupulus; assembly: GCF_963169125.1. Classification (NCBI taxonomy): domain Eukaryota; kingdom Viridiplantae; phylum Streptophyta; class Magnoliopsida; order Rosales; family Cannabaceae; genus Humulus; species Humulus lupulus. The sequence continues at coordinate 152,096,124 of NC_084801.1, forward strand.
ATAAAGATTTTTTATCACTCACTACTACAAAAAAGATTTTTTATGGCTAACAAAAAAGTTTTTAGGACTTGCGGGACGCAAGCTCTTTATTTAAGAGTCTTAAAAAGTGAGATTTTTTTAGGACTCGGAGAATGTTTTTAGGACTTGCATTGCGTGTTCTGAAAAGTTTTATTTTTAATTTTTAAAAAATTAATTGGTGGGTTTTGAAGCCTAAAGCACGGTGGTGGTCGCCGGCCAAGACCCATGGCGAAGCTCAGGCGACGACGCCGCCGCCTCCATTCAAAGGTGGTGGTTCGGAAAACTAACTACTGGGTTTTAAAGCCCAAGCCAAGGGAAATGTCGTGGTGGCAGTGGTTTAGTTTGAAATGGCTCAGGATAGCTCGGATCTACGCTTGAAGGTTCAGAAATCACCATGGATTTCGACGAACATTGACTTCCAACTCCAGTGACCATTGAGTCTGATTCTTTAGTGGGTTATGAAGCCCAAGAAACAAGGAGTATGGTGGTGGTGGCGGTAGTGGTTCAGCTCGTGGTGGCTTAAGGTGGCCGGAAAGTGCTCGGAAAGTTTGGGAGAAACCCAAAATCGCAGAACTTCGAGTGCCCTCTTGAGGGCCTTAGGCCGCACATGAGATGCTATTCTTCGGGGGTTGGGGGTTTTGAGGGGAAAACACGTTGACTGGGCTGGTGTGTGACAGTGGCCGACGATGAGAGTGAGGCCGTTCGACCTTGGTAGAGACGACGCATGAAGAGAGAAAGAGAGAGAGAGAAATGAGCTGAGCGATTTTTTTTTTTAATTTAGTTATTAATAAAAGTTTAATTAATTTATTTATTTGTTTATTATTTTTTTAGGAATCATTTTAAGAGCCCTAAATATTCTTTTAGGACACTCAATGTGTGCCCTTAAAAGTCTCCACTGACTCAAATTTGCTCATAGTCTTTTAGGACACACATCAGTTTTTAGGGCTGGCATCGCATGTCCTAAAAAAAATTCATTAAGGACTCTCAATGAGTGTCCTAAAAAGATCAGGAACTATTTTTAGGACTTGCATCTAGGTGAGTGCCCTAAAAAAGTTTCCTAAAAGCCTGTTTTTGTAGTAGTGACTCCAAGGGGCTAGCTATATTTTAGCCGTTTTAACTTTTATTTTTTTGGCTCTTCAAATATAGAGAGCTTCTATGGCTAGCTAAACTATATTTTATTGTTGTTTTAGTATTATTTTAATAAAAAGTATATTTATTAAAACAAAGTGTGTTCCATAAAAAAAAAATATTCAAGTGACTCTTAAAATATTTTTTTTACTAAATTTAACTAAAATATAAAATGCATGATTGAAGTTGCTCTTACCAATACTCAATAATATAGTTAATATTGATACTACAATAAGGAAAACTATAGTATTAATTTCAAGCAAAAGAAAGATCAATTAAGGATCAAAATCCTGTGGGTACCATCGAGGCCCGGCTGGGCACAGGTGGGACAAATCTGTGCCTAGAACCCCCACATAATGAGACCCATTTTTTTTTTTAAATATAATCTTTTTTGCATATATAAAAGCCACAACAATTTGAAAAACATAATTTTTAAAAAAATAACAAATTTTGTTGAGGGCCCCTACCACTCAGGCTCGGCCCTGGTACCACCAATAAACATATTTGTGGTTGAATCTTAGAGGGGTACTCAGGTTCCAAATCAATCTAATTACCTCAAACCAATCCAAATCAATCAAATTACAAAAAGTTGGATATCCAATTACAATTGGATTGGACTGGATTTGAAAAGTTTAATGTTAATTGGATTGAATCGGTTAGCGGATGAGAGTGTGAAAATCCAATTAGGAACCGATCCAATCTAATTACAATTAATATATATATATTCTATATATTATATTATATATAAATATATTTAATTGGATTGTTGTTGTTTTTTTAATGCTATATTAGAACTTTGAAGATGTTGTTGTTATTGTGTTCATATTTTGTTACCATCTAAGTACTTTAGTTATTAGTTGATTTTGACAGGCACATCACTTTTTAAATTTTAATGGTTGTGTAGTAAACTTAATATTTCGACGACTTAATGTGATCATTGTAAAGACTTCATTTAGTATTTTTGCTAAATAGTATTTAATTTTTTGCATGATTTCTTTTGTATACTTTTTTTTATTTGTTAATTTTTTTAATAATAAAATTTAAGTGTAAAGATAAAATAATTGATCCAAGCTAATTACAAATCCAATTATAATTGAATTGGATTGAATTTTTAGGGCAAATTGCATTAGAATTGATGATGATTCCCAATAAACAATATTTAATTGGAATTGATAGATTTCGAGTAAAAATGTTGGATTTAATCAAATGAGTACCACTAAATACACATAAAAATATTACTAAAATTTCACAATGATATGGTTTATTACTATAATCCGATCACATATAACTAAGAATAATATAGAATTCATAACTAGTTATCTCTTTTTCGATAATATTTTACAAGGGAGTAATAATGCTAAACTATTTATTCAAACCAGATATAAAGCATGCATAAATGCATGTCACTACGTCAGAAGACTGAGCAGTATGTTTCTTATCGTGGTTATTGGTTTTTGAGAAATTGCTGTAAAATATGCAAGCATGCATGCATGCATGCATGGGAAGCCAATAATCTTTCTCATCACGATATTTCTCTCATTCGAAGACGTTTGGGATTTTGGGCAGTGTGCCTACACACCGTTCGAAAAATAATATATTGATACATTAATTGATTAATTAATGATGTGGGTTGTGGTCCACATACATAAATGACAAATACACTCTCCTATGTCTTATATATCCAATCTCTGGCTAGACCTAGCAAGCTCTAGGCTACCCGAAATTTGTGCTCCATTTTAGGTCACATTAATATATTGGCACCGGCCCATTCATATCTTTGTGCCGTTGTTCATAAGTTGGAAAAAGTTAGGTCACCGTCCAATATTCAATGACAAGTATTGTCACAACATGAAATTTCATATTGGTGCAAAATAGGGGGTTGGTGGTATGGACGATGCAGATTTTTGCTAATTTATTGGACCACATCGCATATGCAATTTGAGTATTTTTTCAAACTGCAATCTGCACCACATAAACCACAAAGTGCATAAATTGCACTGCGAAAATGCGATGTGAGGCAGTGTAGTATAGGCGGTTTATACGTATCGCCAAATAACTTAACAACTAAACATTATAATTAATAAAGATTCATAATAAAACTCATAACTAAAAAGTGTTTAACAAAATAATAAATATACAACAAACTAATAAATTTTTAGCAAAACAATAAAAATACAACAAACTAATTACAAATAAAAATGTGATGTAGAAGTAAAGATTTTAATTAAGGAGGAATATCTTTAGGCTGAAGTAGAATATGTGTTAACATTTTATGAAACAAAATAATTTTATAGATATTGTGTATATTATACAATAAATGTATATATATGTATTAAGTTTAAATGTAATAAAATTGAAAAAACAAATATATATATATAACGATATGCAGTGTGGTTTGAACCGTATTTATAAAATTCAAAATCGCAAACGGTATGGCACTGCGTAGTTTGGAAAAAATACAAATTGCAACTGCACCGCGAAAGGTTCCAAACCGCAAATTGTGGTGCCGTGTGATGCGGTGTGGGCAGTTCGATGAATACCTCTAGTGCAATTTAATATTGAGTCTCATATATTTAAATTTAATAAATAATATTACAAATCGATAATCACTCTTAAGATACCACTTCATATGGTGTTAGACACCTTAAAATTTAGGTTTATTTAAATAAGATTTTAATGAGATTTTTAATATTTTAATTCCAATTTTTGTTTGTTTTTAATTAATTAAATTTATTTTAATCTTGTTTATTAAAATTATTTTAAATTTTTAATTAAACATTTATTTTATTTTATCATTTGTGAAAATATATTTAAATCATTTAACATTAATAAAACAATGGAAATTCAAATAAATTACTAAAATAAGGTTGAGATTAGGAGGGTGGGGAACTAAAATGATGATGCTGAGATTGGATGATATATGTTTTTTTATTAATTAAATTAAAATTTAGGTTTATTTAAAGTTAATTAATAAAACATCTATTAGCTTTTTAATTTTTTCATTCCAAATTTTTTTAATTAATTAAATTTATTTTCAAAATTATTTTGTTTATTGAAATTATATTAAATTTTTAATTAAATACTTATTTTATTTTATGAATTCTGAAAATATATTTAAATCAATCAAAAATAATAAAATAATTGAAAAATATCACTTAAATAATGGGTAATTTGAGAATATTAAAAATATAAATGCACGGAGGGTACCAAACTATATAGTTTTCGCAAACAGATGGTATCAATTGATATGTAATGCCCTGAACTTCTTGAATTAATGTGTTGCAACATCTAGGAAAAATTGTGCTTGAAAAATTCTTAAAATACAAGTTCTAAAATAAAGTTTGGGCGGGATCCCGATTATTTTTTTATAAATAAAATACACTTTGGATAATAAATTAAACTGTAAGAAACAAATTACAACTCTCTTGTATAATACGAAATTGAAAACTGAAAACATAAAAGCTATATGGTGTTCCAGGATCTTTTCTTTGGTAGTATGGCCCCTCATAGTAGTACACACTTACACAATGGATTGGTCCCGCTACAACGTTCTCCTCATACAGAACAAACAAGAAAATAAAACACAATATAAGGCATAAGCAACATAAATTCATTACATATTTTCCTTATAGAAATCATTATCAACATAAGTCATATGAAAATATAACCATAATAACATATGTCATAAACATAAAATTATATAAAACATAAGCATAATCACAAAACATATGATAATGGCTCCCTTATTGTCCAATCATCCCATGTGACTCTCCTTTTGGTCACTTCCATCGCACCCCTATTGTCCATGTTTTTACCTAGCACCCCATATTGTCCATTGTAATGTCCCAAATTCACTAGTAAGGCTCACTGCCTCGATTACTGTGCTGGGAGAGCATAAATTGATTAATATGTGAATTTAATTGAATGTATGTGTGATTATGTGGCACATATGAGTTATATTTTGATATGAATACTTATGCATGTTGGTGTGTATTAAGTATGCATGTGGGCCCCTTTTCATTAATAAGGGCATTTTTGTAATTTTGACCTGTTGAGGGTATAACTGTAAATTATATGTGCTTTGTTAGTGAGACCACATTCTTATGTGGATATATTTGAGATGTGTGGCACGAGGCGATCCTTGTGAGCAATTTGGCAGAAAAGTCACAACGGGGAGTTATACCCGGCACGGGGTGAGCTTAGGGAGTATTTTAGTAGTTTGGTGAGTTACCGGGGATATTAGAGTTTGAATTATTAGTGAGGGATAATATTAGTGCTTGAAAGATAAGTGAGATTAATTGGGAATCTTAATTGGAATTTTAGGTTTAACGGGAAAAGGGTGGCGAAAGATGATTTTTCCCTTGGAGGCATTAAAGGACTAAGATTAAGGCTAGAGGCATTTTGGTCATTTCCCTAACCTGAGATAGACTTAGGCTATAGAAGCCTTCATAAATTAGAACCAAAACAAAACACTCAACTCACATTCTCTTTCTCTCTTTTCTTCTTTGAAGGTGTTCCTTTGATCCTTGAAGAGAGCTCTTGAACTTTGAACTTAGAAGTAATTCTTGGAGGGATTAGAGGCTACTTGGTGTGGGAAGTCAGCTGGTAATTTCGTTGTGGTTGAGGTGAGCTCTCCTCTATCAATTTCTGTTAGTTTTGAGCTTTCCTTTTTAAGTTCTTGGGGAGTTCTTCAATTTTGGTGTTTGGGGATGTTTTAGAGGTTATGGCTTGTTATCTATTGTGAACCTAAGTTGCTGGAATAATTTGGGTGGCCAAGTTGGAGTGGAAACTGAGTTTAGAGGGGGATTTGGGAGAGACTGAGATTTATGAAATTGCTAACTTTTCTACGTTCACAAGGTTGCACCGCGACGCTATTCATGGAGAGTTGCGGCCCGCATGAACTTAGGGGATAGGGCGGTTCTCTTAATTACGTTGGCACTACAGCGCTTGGTGGGTTGCACCGCGACGCGTGTTCACTGAAACAAGGTGGGGGCTCTCTGACTTGTAGAGAGCCGCGACGCTTGTGAGGGGCACCGCAACTCAAATAGGGGAATTTGGGCAAATAGGGTTTTTTATCACAAGAACTCAAACCTAAAGGCTCAAGAAGGATTCTATTACCTGGTTTAGTAGAATTTGAGGTCCTAGAGGCTAGGAATTAATCTCGAACCTTTTAACTAGTTTAGTTCTGAATGATTTTTCGTTATTATGTTGTGACTAGGTTATACCGGTAGGCTCGAGAGTAAGGATCGCGCTCGGGGTCGCCATACGCTATCTGCTCGGGACTCGAGGTAAGAAAACTACACCCTAGTTGTAATTAGGGCTCGGGCCCATGTTAATGAATATGACTATAATTATGCGTGTGATTACTTGATTAGGCATGCTTGTATATACACTATATTTGATTGTGTGTTAGGTAAACTGTGTATCTGATTATATCTGAACTGAAAGCTCGGTCTAAAAGCTGAGGTCGGCAATAAGCATGCGGAACGCAGGCCGTTTTGGCTAGGGCAACCTGGGAGTGCAGTATGCACTTGTCTGGCTCGAATGCCACCTAAATAATTGGAAGTGCAGTCTGCACTTGTGTAACTCATTGGTTGTTTAAATTGGACTATGTGTTTGATTGAGTAGGGTTATTAATACTAATCATGTTATTTATATTCTGTTTCTTATTTGAATCTATTGATTTAAGTTTTCTTGCTAAGCCTTGGCTGACGGATGATATGTGGTACAGGTAAGGGAAAGGCGAAGCTGGACCAGCCATGAGTTGGAGAGCTATAGGGGCGGCGTGTACATATGCAGCTGCTTGACCGCCACAACCAAGGATTCAAAGAGGGTCTAGAGTGAAAATCTAATTTTGCCGCTTAGGCTTGTGTTGTAACTACCCTTTGGAGTTGTAATGCTTGTAAACATTTATTTTGGGATCCCATATATAGACTTAAAATTTTAAATGAAAGTAATTGTTCCATGATCAAAAATTTTAAACCCTAATCCATTAATTACTCTTAGTTACACGTATATATCCATATGACTTGATTAGCAAGTCCAACACTATTTAAAATACACAGTGTAATGGTCTTGGCTATATAGGGCGTTACAAATTAGTATCAGAGCAGTCTAGGTTTAAGGGTTCCTGAAGACTAACTGGGCATGTACACTCGTCGCTAAAGACAAGATCGACTCAGGTTTTGGTAACTATTTATGTGGTTATGTGTTTAACTAGTTAAATAAGAAATAACTTCCTTATCTTCTTGTCTTATTAGGGAACATGAAATATATTGATAGGGCCTGGCCCTTGACTGGCATGTGTACATGAAAAGGCATGATTATTAGCATTGCTATTGTATGTTAGTGTTGTTGAAATGTTTATAAGCATTGTGGTTGCATGTATTTGCTTAATTGTTGGTGTTAGATCGTGGGGTGACTTCTAAAACTTGTTATCATTGATCGATCAATCGAGTCATTGACTGCAGATATACTTGGAGAGCTATGCGTCCAAGGCAATCAGTTCGACTAGCTAACGCAGAGATCGAGGTTAGAGATGATAACCAAGGTCAAAATTATAATGTCCCAAATTCCCTAATGTGGTTTATGCTTGGATTAGGGGGCCAGGAGGGCCACAATTGATTTATTATGCAATCACGTGATTAAATGCATGATGATATTGCATATCTGTATATGTATGTGCATGTTTATGATTTATGGATGAGACCACATTATAATGTGGATATGTTCGAGCTATTCGTCATGAGACGATCCTAGAACGCAAGTTAGTGGTTTGGTCATAAAGGGATTAATTCTCAGGCTCGGGGTAAGTTTGGGGGTAATTTGATGTTTAGTACATTATCGAGAATGAATGGGTAATGGGATATGATTTAATTATTATTTGAGAATATTGGGAATAACGGGAATCAGAGGACGTTAACTATGATTAGCGGGATAAGTGAGAAATGGTTGTTTTGCCCTTGGGTGGCTGTGTAGGAATTAATTGGGCTTAAGAGCATTTTGGTCTTTTGACCATGGGATATGTTTAAACTTAGATGGCTGGTTGTAGAAGGTTTAGGCAGCCAAAATAGAGCTCCTTCTTTCACTCTCTCTCTCTCTTGGGTTGAACTTTTGAAGCCAAATAGGAAGATTAAAACTTGGGACTTAGGAATTGTGTTCAGCAATTGACAGGAGGTTAATTTGTAATTGGGGTAAGAATTCTAAGCCTTAGTTCCTGGTTTTTGCTCTGTTTTTCAGTTGGTTGATAGTTTATATTTTGGATTGTGTAATTGGGAATTTGATGAGGTTTTAACTTTGGGATTGAATTGGTGAAGGATTTGGCTGGTTTGAATTGAGAAAAAAGGCGGGGGAGTTAGGTTCGCAGGATCAAGTCGCGACTTGAAACCATTCCAGAGCCTCCCCTGGGCTCTATTAAGCACATGCGCCGCAATCCACTAGGCCAAGTCACGGCCCGCCCCTGGTCGGGCAGAGGCTGAGACTAGTCCCTCAGTAGTGACAAGTCAACTTTCTAGTGCTAGTACTCCATATATTGTATTGATTGATTTTAGTGCTACACAGTCATTTGTTTCTAGTAGAGTCATTGATAGTTTGTGTAGACCTTGTGATTCTTATACTGCGGGGTTTGAGACTTTATTTCCTACTGGGGAGCTAGTAGTCCCTAGGAGATCGGTTAGGTCATTACCAGTGGTGGTGAACAATGTTAGAGATAATTGTATTGTCTCAATTGAAAATAAGAAATACTATTACAACTTTATGCAAAAATACTATAGACAAGGTAATTGATTAAATAAGGTTATAACTTAATAATCAAAATACTAGTAAATGTAGAAATAAGAGGAAGAATAAAATTATAAGAACTATAACTCTAAAACAAAGGTTACAAATAAATATGTAAATAGAAAATAGAAGAAGAGAATAAAAAAGCAATAGTAGAAAAAGTAACAAGAGCAAAAAAGTAAAAAACTCTCACTCACACAACCAAAGTGAAGAGCATTGGGAATCACCAACTTGAACAAGGTTTACAACCTTTGACCAAAAGTTTATTTCCCCCTATCTCAGGCACTAAGGAATTCTCTCAATATTGGAAATAACTCTCTAGAATAATCAAGCATTTTGGTGTATTTCTAGCCAAGTGCTCTAGTGGATAGAAATAGAGTTGTCTTACAAGTGAGCATTAGACTTCTATTTATAGAGTTTTGAGATACCCTTTGAATTTCAAATTCCACCAACCCCCATAGTTGTTACCAATGTTTAATTAGATGTTTATAGAATTAAAATGGAAATTTGGGAGTTACTTGGGATGTTAGAACCATTCAAATTGGAAAAACTGAAAAAGCAAATTGGCTGTTAGCCTCACTGGCCGCGGCCAGGACTATCAGTGGTCGTGGCCACTGGCCTGTGTCCCCCAGGCCGCAGCCAGGAAATGTCAGTGGCCGCAACCATAGGCTATTTTCAGCACAAAATGTCATTTTTCCAAAACATTCCAAAACGTCACAAATCCTTTCCCACATGATTTTGTAACCTCCAAACACCTAATGAGAGTTAAAAACATATCTCCAACACCCATATATCATAACCGCTTTGTGAAATCCAATCTCAAATGTGTAACATACAATCTACACATTATTGGGTAATATTTGGGAGTTACAAATTTGTAACTAATTTTGTAACTCCAAAATATGTCACATTTTGGCACACACATGTGTCCAATTTTGTGACTCTAAATATTATGTTACAAGGTGTGACAAGTCACATTTGTGTAAAAAATCATATTATTTAATCTAACATTATATTATATGAAATAATATAGCATTCCCCCACTAGATTAAATAATCACTTTTTGTAACACTTATTTAATCAATCAAACATTATATTAAAATATAATATTTTCCCACTTGATTAAATAATCACTCTCTATGGAACCTTTGCATTAGTGCATAAAGTAAAATGTCTTTCAACTTGAATTTTACCTTAGTGTAATTATCACAAAGATTGTTGAAAATTTGGTTGTCGAAGCATTAAACCACTATCCCTTGATAACAAATCAATGATAACACACACACATTTGCTATGTTCACTTGAGACCTCAATGTCTCGCTTTTGCACCACTAATGGCCATGTGCACATTCCATTCATAGACTTTTCTTGAGAATGACTCCTAAATCTCATGAGGGGTGGAACTACCCCCAAGTCTATATAGATAGAACTCTTATAGTATTTTGTTACCCTAAAATACTTGTCATTTCAAGACCGAGTTCTATTAAAAAAAACCTTTGGGGTTTAACCCTCATTTTGGTAACACACTAGTACTCATATCTTAGATGGGACAAAATTTGGGTATTACTACTATTCACTTGATTGACTTGTTATTACCTATTAAACCTAATACTAGTTTGGTTACTAGCATTAAGATAGGTTACCATCAACTGTGAATCTCTTTAGGGAGTCTAAGTCTCATCCCTTGAGATGTAGAAATGATTCCATTTGAGTCATTTCTTTGCTCATGTATGCATACTTAAACACTCTCATTATTTTATTCAAACTTTGTTGCTAGCCATAGTTTGATTAAAATAGTTACCCCTTTAAAATAGTGATTTTGACCATAGTCAACACCCCCACTATTTTAAAGTTCAATATCCAAGATAAACATTTGAATATTAATTCTAGAAACCTCTTTGTTTCTAAATTTCTTCTTTATGTTTTCAATTTATTCCTTCTTGAATCAAAATATTACAAACAATAACTTTAAACACCACGCATGTCTAAATTTATCCATTCTATACACATATAGCCAAAGTGATTTAGTATGTGGAATTCCAAATCACCTATTTGATAGGATGACCAAATTAATCAATTATTATCAACAAAATAAATTGATTAACTTTGGAGCATCACATCCACATTTTTCACATAGTGCTGATTAAATACCACTTTAAAATAGAAATCTCTTCATTTCTATTAAGTCCTTTATCCTCCAAGATAAATCTAGACTTATAATTCTCAAAGTTTATCATGAGTCCTCTAAGCCACTTGATAAACTCTCAATAGATCAAGATAAAAACCTCAATGTTTGTCTTGATTTATTTACTTGCTAAAGCAAAACACACTCCTTTAAAAATAACATTCACTTATTTTCTTTCTTTCATATATTTCACAAAATAAAATATGTGAACACAAATGTCATGTGAAAATTTCTCAAACAAATAATCACTAATTTTCACTTTTTGTTGTCTAAATAATCTCAAAATCACTTAAACAACTTTTGTGTATTTCTTAAGAGTCTCTTTGAGATTCTTTTGAAAACACCAATTTGACATCCATTGATTTTCTCATCAAATTAAAATGAAGATGTCAATTTTTAAACACTTTAAATCAAAGAAAATAAACCTTCATTGATTTATTCAAACACTTTGATTTCTTAATTTAAACATATCATCATCTTTAACCAAAACGAATAAAGTTCTCTTTTATTCACCATTGGTGGAAAGATTCAAAATTGCTTCTCCAATTTAGTAATGTCTCCTCATTGAGACATTATTTAAGATTTATTGTTACTAAATAATTCTCAAATATATATATATTTTTATTTTCCCACACTTTAGACTGCAAGTCTATTGGACAGTATATTATCTCAAAATTTTGGATCCACCTAGATCCAATAGAGCAAGATATTTTTCAACCAAAAGATGTAACCCCTTAGGTTCATCCTTTCTTATTTCATAAAATGAGATGCTCATCTCTTCAAATGAGAAAATTAAAATTCTCGAATAATTTTTTTTATTTACCAAATAAATTGTTACTAATCACATTAATAATTATATTATATGGAAAACTATAAAATCACATCAATATATTTTTATATAATAACATAATTATGTCTCAATGTAAATTCACATAATTTGTCAACATATGTCTATCATATTAACATGCCTTTTGAATCACATAATTAATTGTAAGTATATCACAAATATCATACAATAATTCTCATATCAACATATTGATATAATCAATTGATTCACAACATCAATATATAATCATGTCAAAACTACCAAATTATCATGCTTTATAAAATCTCAAAACATAATTTTCATGTCAATGTAATACTATCTCACCTATAGCATATACATATAAGTTTTATAATCCCTGTATTATGAAAATCACGTCAAAAGTTCACTTCTAAGGATCACGCATTAACTTTCACAAAACATTGTGTCAACTATCTCACAATGTATCTAATATTGTGTTAAATGTTAACAACTACACACTTATTCATATAAGTTTCCTTATTTCTATCACCACATGAGAGCCACTAGATCTTCTAAGAGAAACAAAGAAGAATATTACCTTATCTTACCATCTTTTCACAAGATCTCTATGATTTCTCCTTCCATTGAAACAAACAAGGGTTGTAAGCTTTTAATTGTTAGAGATATTTGTATTGTCTCAATGGAAAATAAGAAATACTATTACAACTCTATGCAAAAAATACAATAGACAAGGTAGTTGATTAAATAAGATTACAACTAAATAATCAAAATACAAGTAACTGTAGAAATAAGAGGAAGAAGAAAATTATAAGAACTACAACTCTAAAACAAAGGATACAAATAAATATGTAAGTAGAAAATAGAAGAAGAGAAGACAAAAGAAATAGTGGAAAAAATAACTAGAACAAAAAAGTAAAATACTCTCACTCATACAACCAAAGTGAAGAGCATTGAGAATCACCAGCTTGAACAAGGTTTACAACCTTTGCCCAACAGCTTATCTCCCCCTATCTCAAACACTAAGGGACTATCTTAATATTGGAAGTAGCTCTCTAGAATAATCAAGCATTTTGATGTATTTCTAGCCAAGTGCTTTAGTGGATAGAAATAGAGTTGTCTTACAAGTGAGCATTAGACTTCTATTTATAGAGTTTCGAGATACCCTTTGAATTTCAAATTCCACTAGCCCCCATGGTTGTTACCAATGTTTAATTAGATTTTTATAGAATTAAAATGGAGATTTGGGAGTTATTGTGATGTTAGAATCGTTAAAATTGGAAAAACTGAAAAAACAAATTTGTTGCCAGCCTCACCGGCCACGACCAGGACTATTAGTGGCCACAACCACTGGCTTCTGTCCCCTAGGCCGCGGCTAGGGAATGTCAGTGGCCGTGGCCACAGGCTATTTTCAGCACAAAATGTCATTTTTCCAAAATGTTCCAAAACGTCCCAAATCCTTTCCCACATGATTTTTTAACCTCCAAACACCTAATGGGAGTTAAAAAAAGATCTCCAACAGCCATATTTCATAATGGCTTTGTGAAATCCAATCTCAAATGTATAACATACAATCTACACATTATTGGGTAATATTTGGGAGTTACAAATTTGTAATTGATTTTGTAACTCCAAAATATGTCACATTTTGGCACACACATGTGTTTAATTTTGTGACTCCCAATAATATGTTACAAGGTTTGACAAATCACATATGTGTAACAAATCAAATTTTGTCACATTATTTAATCTAACATATATTATATGAAATAATATAATAGACAACAGAGAACTATCAGTAGATTTGATTGAGTTAGGTATGGATGATTTCGACATGATTCTTGGAATGGATTGGTTAGCCAGGTATGGGGCGACTATAGACTGCAAGAAGAAGATGGTGACTTTTGAGCTTGAGGGTGAGGACCCCTTTGTTTTTGTTGGCACTATGCATGGACCTCGTACCACTAAGCTCATGCCAGTGGGACCAGAGGAGACCAAATTGGTGTGTGAGTTGTGTTTCCTAAGGACTTACCAGGATTGCCACTGCACCGGGAGATTGATTTTGTCATTGAGTTGGCACCAGGTACAGAACCAGTGTCGAGGACACCATACAGAATGGCTCTGGCAGAACTGAAGGAGTTGAAGGTACAGTTGCAGGAATTACTGAACTTGGGATTTATCAGACCTAGCTCTCACAGTGGGGTGCTAGTTTTGTTTGTGAAGAAAAAGGATGGGACCCAGAGGATGTGTATAGATTATAGGGAATTAAAGAACCTGACTATCAAGAACAAGTACCCACTACCGAGGATATATGACATGTTTGATCAGTTTCAGGGTAAGATAGTGTTCTCGAAGATCGATTATCGATCTAGTTATCACCAGCTGAGGATCAAGGATATTGATATTTCGAAGATAGCTTTTCGCACGAGGTATGAGCATTACGAGTTTCTAGTCATGTCATTTGGGTTGATGTAATGCCCTGGATAGCCAAGACCATTACACTATGTATTTTAAATAGTGTTGGACTTGCTAATCAAGTCATTTGGATATAAATGTGTAACTAAGGGTAATTAACGGATTAGGGTTTAAAACTTTTGATCATATGAATAGTTATTTTAATTTAAATGTTTGAGACTATACATGGAATCCCAAAATAAGTGTTTACAAGGAATTTATAACTCCAAAAGTAATTACAACATAAGGCGGCCTAATCGGCAAAATTAAGGTTTGGCTCTAGTCCTTGTTGAATCTTTGGCCGTGGCAGTCGAGCAGCTGGAAATGTACACGCCGCCCCTAAAGCTCTCCAACTCATGGATGGTCCAGCTTTCCCTTTCCCTTACCTGCACCACATAGCACCTATGAGCCAAGGTTCGATAAGAAAACTTAAATCCACAGATACAATTAATCAACAAGTTTAGCAGTAACAACCCTGCTCAAACAAACACATAGTTCAATTTAAACAACTAATGAGTTAGACAAGTGCAGATTGCATTTCTAATTATTTAGGTGATGTTTGGTCTAGCTAAGTGCATATTACACTCCCAGGTTGCCCTAGCCAAAATGGCCTGAGTTCCACATGCTTATTGCTGTCCTCGGTGCCCTTAGACCAAGCTGTCAAATTAGATATAATCAAACATATAAATTGCATAACACATAATCAGATGCAGCAAATACAAGCATGCCTAATAAAATAATCACAGTCATAACCGCATTCATATTCATTAAAAGGGGCCCGAGCCCTAATCACAACCAAGGTGTAGTTTTCTTACCTTGAGTCTCGAGCAAATAGCGTATGTCGATCCTGAGCACGATCCTTGTTGGAAAAACTTATACAGGATCTTATTTATTTTCATGTGAATCAGATACTAAACAAATTAATATAAGAAAACCTAGAGCATGTTTCTATAATTGAATTAAATAGAGATAATGATAAGAACACTTTCATTATACGCAGTGGAATGAACAAGTCCATCCTTCAGTTTCTCTAACCCTTTAATCCTTTATGTCGCAGGGTATCACCAAGAAACTGAACCGATCATCAAATTTCATCACAGTCTTCCAAAGTATCCTTAGAATCACCTATACTAGAGTGAGAAATTCTCAACACATGAGATAGATACAAAGAGAAGAAGAGAAGATAATATAGAGGCTTAGAAAAGGACTTTTGCTGTAGAGAAAGTCTAAAACCCTAAAGCATCAAAATTAGATTTTCTGATAATCTGTTTTCAACTCTCACTTAGGATTCCTTTTATACGCTCAATTAGATCACATATTTTAATTAAAAAATCATTAAAATAATAGGTAATATCAGCCATTAGGTCGAAATTATCATGGGCTTTAGGCTCGTGAAATTTCCCATTTAATTATAAGCTCATTGGACTTAAAATCAAGCCTTGTATGATTTTCTATTGATTAATTAATTAATTAATTAATTAAACCCTTTATCAAATTAATTATATATAATTTTAATCTTGATTTAAACTTATTTATTAATTTAGACACTAATTTGTCTTAATTAATAAATGAGCCCTAAAATCTCTTTTCCTCTCTAAATTGCATAACTCTCTGAAACTATCCAAAATTAACCTAGTCAACTTTGATAATTAAATAAATTAATTGATACAATCTAGATGATTTTATCCAAGGTACAGTGGGAACCATGGACCTATGAAATCAAGCTCCAATAACTTATCATAAATTTACAAATAAATTTACTAACTTATTAATTCTTCGTGACTCCACTAAATATTCAAAATTTCACTCTTGACTTCATAGAACACTCTATAAGCAATATAGATACGTTATTAGTTACCATTGTTACAACCATAATTATCACTCAATCCTCTATAGATGGTCTATAATGAGATGAGACTAAAATACTGTTTTACCCATCATTGTATTTTATCCTTCTAACACTTAGTTCCTTGTAAATGATATTTCAGTAAACTAATATTAATTACTGAAATGAGATCTCTATCATTTAGCTCATTGAACCAAACTAAAAGGAAACCATCATTTTACTTCTTCATCAGAAGCTATAGATGTTCATATCTATGATTAACACTCCCACTCAATTATACTACTGAGTTCCCAAGATGTAAGTATGGGCTAGTCCGTAGGGTAAGCTGGTAACGAACAAGTCAAAGAACTCAAATAATACAATCAATTAAATTACTAACCACCCAGAATTGAGATTGAATTGACCTATGGTCAACTATATGATATGACTAGAATAGATAATAATGGTATGTTTACTTATCTTATATACTGTCAATATCAGTCAAGTCCGATGTAACAAATACATCAGATCTTATCTACTTTGCTGAAGTTATGGAAAGAATATAACACTGCAATGTGTAAGTAGATCATATCGTAGATTGGCAAGTCAGTGTAAATCTCGTTCACAGACTAATCTTAGGACTAACTTATGTTTGAACCTGTAATCATATTTATATTCCACTGTGAATATGTCACTGTAAATATGATTAGCTATATATTCAGGATTTAATAGAAGTTTATATTAAACAAATAATCATGAAAATAAACACATGTGAGCAAAGTGATTGACCAAGTCAAAAATGATTTCTATTTTTTTATTGATAATAAAATGAGATTACAAAGAAATTGTGTTATAATTAGGGCATAAAACCCCAACAAACTCCCACTTGCACTAATTGAAACTAGTGCCTTTATTCTACTCACTACACCAAATACCCCATTCCATAACACATAAATATAAGTTTATTAAAAAAGTATTATAATATCTAATGTAAAAATAAAAGCGGTAAATAAAATGAAAGTTAAAAAAAAGGCGGGCTATGAAATTGTTAAGTGGCAAACTAAAATGAAATGTAGTGTTATACTTTCCTTTTCCCTCTTCCCGTTCTATTCTCTAGACCTAAACCCAAAACCCTGTCTCTAAGCCGGTCTCCTCACTCACTCTTCCCCGATCCCTCTCCTTCTTTCTCTCTCTCCTACTCCCTCAACTACGACGGCGAGGGGATATACGAGGCTTCAACCACGGTGGAGGTCGACGGGGCTGACAGAGGCTCAGCGGGACTACCGGAGGCTCGACGATGTGGACCCGGAGACTCGTTGGTGCAGGTAAAGATCTCTCTCTCTCTCTCGTTTTGTTTTATAGTCGACGTCGACTGGGTGGCATGGGCTGGAGATGGTGGTGCGATGGGGTGCCATGGGTGTTCAATTCCTGGTTTGTGTATTTTTTTTATTATTGTAAAGCAATTTATTTATTTCTTTTTGTTTAAATGGTTCTCGTATCTTGCTCTGTGCAGTCAAATTGAAGGAGTGAAGTCCACTCGACTTCCCTCTTATGCCACTTTTCCCCATGTTTTGGCTTCAAACGGAGTGAACCCCTAGAGACCTTGAAGGAAACGGTATGGAGCTCTTTTGTTGTAGCTTCTGTTTTATTTTGGATATTTGTATGTGGGTTTTGCTGTTAATTGATTTGGTTTTACCTTGAAATTTCTATGTTCTATTTTCATTAGGGATAGTTAGTAATATTTCTTATTGTATCATTAATACTTGGTTTGTTGTGACCAAAAACGTTTCTACTAGGGATCAAAATCTTGTATTCTTTTGTGATTCTAAACTGTTTTTTACTTTATAGTAATTTATGAGATCTGTTATTTTATTGTTCTGCACTCTACAATCAAGTGATCAAATTCTTTATTTCACTATCCTTGCATATATTGATCACAAAATTTGACTCACAAAAAATGTGATTTTGGTGCCTTTAATTTGTACAATATTATGATAATTACTATCTCATTTTTATTGTTACTGTGTCCCATAAGCTAATCTCACATCTCAGAAATCCTTGGCTTTTTACTTGTTTGTTCTAACATTGTTCCTGTGTATAATTTTCTATCGAAAGGAAGAGTCAAGAAATCAGTTTGATTAAAATATTGGTATACTGTTACAAAAATAACATTACTGTTTGGTATATTGGTCTACATATCTTTCTTTGTGTTGTACTGGAGCTGATTATGTTTCTTTATGTGAACTTTTTGTAGATGCATTTTAGTGGATGAGAATGACCAGGTTGTTGGTCATGATACAAAATATAATTGTAAGTAAAATTTGATCTGCACAATTCTTTTTGGGTATTATGTCACGTCTTTATGGTACTTTGCATTTTGCATACTCCAAGGCTTTCTATCCTTCCTAAATCTTATATGCTCTTTTGATTTTGGATACCTTCATGTTATGGAAATGAACTGTTTATTCATGTTCTGGGCATTCTACTACATGTTCAAATCATATATTTTATATATAGATCATGTTCATTCTGTTGGATCAACTGGACCTCTGTTGTTTGCTAATGCTTTTGTACCCTGTAGGTCACTTAATGGAAAAGATTGAAAAGGAAAATTTGCTACACAGGGCTTTCAGTGTGTTTTTGTTCAACTCGAAATACGAGTTGCTTCTTTAGGTATTGCTTACAATATTTGAGGGACATCAAGCTATATGATTTGCCAATTAGGTACCTGAACCTTAGATCTTGTGGGAGCAAACAACAGACCTGACTGTTTGAACTGCCCTCCTAGGTGCTTACATTTATAGTAATAAGTGTCATGTAAAGAACCAAGTCAAGATCTAACCTATCTATTAGGAGGGCATAAATTGAATAATTGTGTCATATTCTATTTCCCATTTTAGTTTTCTATATTACTGAAATTTCATGCACTCATGACCATGTCTACATATCTTTTCTTATTTTCTATGTTTTTTCCCTTTTCCCAAAACGTCTTGCGTGTGGCTAGTTATATTGAAGGCCAATTCGTATCTGTTGTGCACATCTATTCGATAACATAAGTATCATGATATGATATTCTGTCTGTTTATCTGTATAGCAACGTTCTGCAACAAAGGTAACGTTTCCCCTTGTGTGGACAAACACCTGTTGCAGCCATCCACTCTACCGTGAATCTGAGCTTATCGCTGAGGAGGCCCTTGGTAATATATTTCTGCAGAGTAGATATTTGGCTATCCATTCAAAGCTTATGTCTTCTAAATTTGATTATTATCTTTTTAAATCACTAGGAGCAAGGAATGCCGCACAGAGGAAGCTATTAGATGAACTGGGTATTTCTGCTGAAGATGTGCCAGTTGATCAATTTACCCCACTAGGGAGGATGCTGTACAAAGCTCCTTCTGATGGCAAATGGGGCGAGCACGAACGTAATAATTCTTACTTTATTCATTTATATACTATACATCATATTATGTCCCCCTTTTGGTGTGGTAACTGGACTCTATAAACCATTTATATGCAAAATAAATATATAGAATCAAGATACCGTGTGCAATTTGCTATCACACTGTTCTCTACTTTCCCCCAAAAGAAAAAAAAAACATGTCAAATTATGTTATAGTTTTTTAGTATCATTCCAAAACATACCTGGGATGTCTGTTTTCTTATGTAGTACCAAAGTTTCTATACAATGAAGAATGAGTCTTGGTTCTGCTAAATTTAGAGAATCAGCTTTCTGTTATGTCATTTAAAGAAATCATTTACATGCATAATATTTGAATTCTTCTTTGTTATTTATATTTCATAATGTAGTAATGGGTATTTATCTTACAAAGGAAAGATAAATTAGTAACTGATAAACTATTGGTGTTCCAGATGTTGTTCAAAGAGGTGTACAACTAGATCAGATTATTTTCACAGATGTTGCCATGAAGGGTGAACATATCAAGCGCAGTGCTTTAGCAGATTTATTCTTGGACACATAAGCATGCTTAATACTTTTTTTTTCTATTTTTTTATTATTCAAGTGTATTTATCTTAGTACAATACAATATGTAACTTTATTTTGACATTTGATGTTGCTATTGCTGATTGATTTTGTTATTGCTGTTTTGTTTCTTTATTTTTTTTTTGGTGGTGTGTGCTCTGTAGCATTGCATTTAGTAGCATTGTAATTTTTTCTAATTTTATTAGGTTTCTACTGGTGTAGCGCCTCATTACACTGGAACTGTGCTTGATGGGACTAAGTTCAATTCCAGCCATTATAGAGGATTCCTCTCAAGTTTAAGCTTGGCCAAGGTATTAATTATTAACTAGTGTTGGTGGTATTGTATTTGTTTTTCTTTTATAATCATTATGTCTTGTGTTGGTGGTATTATATTGAGTGGTTCTGATGCTGCTGCAAATAACTAATTTAGATGGCTTTCGAAATGATGCTTTTTCTTTTTAGGATCTTTAGTCTACAATTTATATATGTATATTTCATGATTTCAAAATCCAAAACAGAAACACACACTTCTCTTAATTTTGATTTGGTTTAGTTAATGAGTATTTCGAAATCCCCAAATCACTATCTCTCTTTTTTTAATTTTTTTTAAATCCCTAAATAAATTTTTTCCGTAGTATATATTATCTACCATTAATCTATGGATCCTAAATAAATTCTTAAGTATTTTGCTTGATTAATTTTCACATTTTATTAGAACAACATGTGTACAAATTTCTTTTACTTGAAAATAGAAAAGAAAATTGACTTAGTTGTTTTGGGGTGATAAGTCACTTGATTGTAAGATGTATATATATATATATAGTGATTCTATGGCTTTGTTTTCACATTTTATTTGTACAACATATGTACAACACAACATATATGTTATTAAGCTTCACTTGAGATTCATTTCTGCACTATTGTAAATTTTGTTGTTTTGGGTTTCTCTTCTTTTTTCTGGACTTTTTTTGGTGGGGAAAAAATAGGATTTGATTTCCTAATATATATGGGATAATAGGTTTTGGGTTTTCTTGTTGGACCACTCCTGGCTTTAAATTTTCCATGGGGTTTTCCTAACCAAACTTGGTATCTTTTTTCTCTTCCTACATGTTTGTATCTAATTTTGCTTCCTGTGTAAAAAAGAGAACGAGACATTAAATATAAATTGGAGAAAAAGCAGTATAATTTGACTTAGATGTATGTTTTACTCGATTCATTAATCTTTGATTCTTATTTGCATGATTTGGAGTGATTTCTTTTCATTGTGAGTTTGTCACTTGCTATTATTTTTTATTGGGTTTATGATAAATACTCATGTTGTGCTGATCATTTCTGCTAGTAGATTATTGTTTATCTATTGAAATAAAATAGAAGAAAAAAGAGTGCAAGTAATTTTTTTGTTGATTAAACTATGTGTTGATATTTATTAACTCCTAATTTATACTTATACCATATATATATAGTGATGAAAAGACTAGATTCCTAATCACTGAAGAATATGTATACCATGCTAATGATCTGCAATGAAGTATTTTACTTGGGTATATACTATATATTTAAAATTAGGAATATATGTAATTTTTAGAGTAAATTGTTGATTAAATTATTCTTGCAGTTAGTCATGTTAGTCTACAATAAAAAGAATGAAAATGATGATAAGAAATGAAAATTTGAAACCAATCCATTCCAAATAGTTATTACATAAAAACTATGATATAGACAAATAAGTAAAAATGATTGTTAATTCATAATTGAAAGTACACTTTTAATTGAAAGTTTTGCTATTAGAATGAGTTTTGATTTGGCTAGAGACTAACGAAAACTTCAAAATCTTAATATTTATAAGTATTGAAAGCTAGTTATCTTGATTGGGATGTTGTTTTGTTTTATTTTAAAGCTAGTTATTTATAATACTGCACTACTTTGTTAATTTCAGCTAACAAAAATTTGAATTCACATTTGCTCCAAATCAAACTAGTAAAAGAATGCATTCAAAAATAGAAATGAAATAAAAAGTAACAGGATTAACACTATGAAAAATCAAGCCAAATTTCTCCACCCTGTTTTCCATTTCCTCAAAGATATTCTTATTCTTCTCTAGTCAAATAACTCAACAGATAGTTGTTACTACAATCTGCCAAAGAGTCTTCTTCGCCTTTGAGCCACTCACCTGAAACAAAAAGCACCTAGACAGTTTGCTGGAACACACCAGACCATTTTAAATTGTTTTCTAGCCCGAAGCCTTGCTTCTGATTATGATGACTTTTACATTGTTTTTTTTTTTGGTCAGTTGCCCTTGATATGTTTCTGCAGTAGCTGTTAAGGCAAATTTATTTGATGTGGCTTTAAATACAAATATTCTTGATACTAGCTCTAATGGTTACTTGAGGTAAGGCCTTTAGTTTGATTTGCCAAGTTTAATATAGTTCTACACATCAGAGGTCAATATTTTAAAGACTGGTTGTTCTTGTTTTTTTCTTCTTTTGGTACCGTTATCACTGTTTTCGTATGCATTTTCTTGGAATCGTTATCACTGTTTTGGTATGCATTTTCTTGTTTTTTTCAGTCACAGTCCTGATTGTCCTCTTCCAACTACGCAAGAAATTGCAAGGACAACTGAGCTACAAAATAACAGATATTAGGTGCAAAAATTGAACCTTACCACCATTTTGCTTCTAGTGTAGATTAGCATTGTATTTGTATGTAACAACAACACATAGGATTAGTGGAGTTCTTATTAAAGGAACTCTACATAATTAAATAATTTCTTTTCTTAGTCTGGAAAAAATAAATTATTCATAATTTTATGCATTTATATGAAGAAGAATATACTTGCAAGAAATTTTTTGGGTTAGTTGAGTTGAGTTTTCATTTTGGTCCTCTCTTCGAGCTCATTAAATTTTTGTACTTTTTAATAAGCTTTAACGGCCAGCAAGGTAAGTATAACTTATGGTGTGTTTGGTAAGATTAGACAATTTTGATCCAATTGGAAAAGAGTCAATCTTTGTGACGGTGGAGGCAATGGTGCTTCGTAAGACTACTACTTGATGTATTATATGTTTTTGTTTTTATGAAATTTTCAAGTCTGCTGCATTTTATACACATTTTCTTGACTCATCAATGGTTCTCGTCTCTTTATGATAGTGAATTGGCAGAAGTTCCTAGCGTTCTTCCTCTTTAAATAAGGTACACATTTGGATTTTTATCCTGATAGATTTTGTTGTTACAAACCTTAAGATTGACTGGTTTATATTAACTTCATTGTTATATTAACTGGTTTGTTTACATGCAGGAGTCTTCCATTTTAAATGAGCACATGGTTGTGCTGTTGCCTGGAGCTGTTTATGCTCTTTTTGTTGGTTATAAGGTATTTGGTGATCTATCCTAGTACTAGCAGGCTATAAATTTATACATCCAGTTATCACTACAAAACTAAAACTAGATAATTGTTGTTGTAGACGGAAGAACTTGAGCAGGACTCGATGCACAGACTTTTTGAATGCTCCATTGATGTACTTGCGAATATTGATCAGGTTTCCTCTGTTAAGGTACTAGGGTTTTGTATCATTTCGTTCAATTTTCTGTTTTGCTTTTCTTTGTGATTTTTTTTTCTTGTTTATATTAGAAATTATATCTTTTTTCCTCATTAGATGAATGCTACATGTATGTATATATGCATTGCTGATTTGGGCCATCTCAAATTCCATGGATATGCAGAAGAAGATAATTGTGATCATATAGTCTAGTAAAGCATGCCACCCTGTATGCACCCATTTTTTCTGGCTGCATACTTGATATTTCTTTCGGTATGTAATGAATTAGATGCTAATTTTTTTTAGCAACAATTATCTGGTGGGTTATAGTAGCAATATCAATTTTTAACTTGAGAATGTTTGATTAAAAAAGGTATTTTAAACAATCATGAGAAATTCAAGGCAGATTGGGTACTTTGTGTATATTTTTTTTTACCAAATATGTATTATATTAACTTGATGTGGACCTAGTCTTGATGTGTGTCATATACTCCCAAGGATCTCTTTGGCACTACACTACAGATATATAATACTAGAAGAACCATATATTATTTATATTAGAGGATCTCTTTGGCACTACACTACAGGCCTGCAATGACACTAATCATTTATATTATCATGGTTTTTATTCCAATCAGTATATTGTGCTCTGCATTTTATATAATAAAAATATTTTTTATCTATAAAAGTAATGCATGATAAGAACCATGATAAGTTTTAGTTAATTTAACCATGTATATTTTAAGAATCATTTCATAGTAATATCATAAAACTTAGATAATTCAACCTTCTTTTGGACAGTCCAACCTCTCATTATCACTTCTTGAGTAAGATTTTTTATTTTTGGTTTCTGTACAATTTTTCAATTTGTGGATTTTGTTTTTTAGATTTTTTATTAGTCTTATGACTTCCTACACTTTGGTTTTGAGGGTACTGCAAGAGTACTGATAGAGTGGCTATTAAGCATGTGAACAATTGAATTCATAGCTTGTTGCAGTAATTAGCTAGAAAAGGAAAGCCAGACTTGTTCTATTCTGCTTCTAGTTTTATTGATGTTGTTATATCTACCATTTCTCTTGCTTCTGATGGTACATTTAGGTTTGCTTCTGATGTTGTACTTCCTTTGATAATTCTAGATATGCATGTGCTTTTGTTTCCTCTGTTTTTATAGCTTCTTTCACTGCTGCAATTTTCAACTTTTATGTTGGATGACTAATTATAAACAATGTTTAGTAAACTCAAAATTTTGTGTTTGATTTTTAGTATCTAGCTTCTATTCTGCTTCTACTTCTGGGGGTCTCTACTATTGGAGTACCAAGCTTGCTGGCCCAAAATGGTCACCATTTGCTTAATGGATAACTGGCTGGTATGTAATTAATATTCTTTTTCTAACTGTTAACTTGGGAAAATGTCTTTCTTCAATTTTTTCTAGTTGACTATTTATACTCTGGCTTGGAGCTTTTAGAGTTTCATTTGGGGTCTGAGACTATAATGCCTGTACAATACAAAGTCACCATTAGTAAGTATAGCACATACTTTAATCTTAGCACTAGACCTTATATATATATATAATTTAGTTAAATCAGTTAGTTTAATTAAGTTATTGAGAGTAATTTTGAGCTTAGTACTAGACCTTATATGCCTAAATTAGTATAGGACATAACGCTATGCATACAAGAAACAGATGGCAGAAAATGAAATAGATTTTCTTTTGCTTCTGGTTTGCAACTAAAGTTGAATGATTAAGCATAAAGTATGATTAAGTTCTTCTATTTCATATATAGACCTTCTTTTTTCAAAAATCATAAACTTGACACTAAAGCCAAGAGTTTAGAACACAAACAGGAAACAGAAATTTAAGACATACCAGAAACTGTCTCCTCAAAACATCGATTCTTGTCATGTTTGATTTTTTATTTTATTGTTTTTCTTTATGATTTTGTTGTATAAGAAGTCAAAGTGTGATTCTGTTTTTATTCTTTAATTTTTTTGGGGATATATTGACAGAATTTAGAGTTCTGGAATCAATTCTTTCTCACATACTTTTTGATCATTGAGAATGATATATTTGTTATCTTGATACATTTCACAAGCCTTGTTTTAAGTTGCATGTTTTGTTGCTTCAGTCGTTGTTTTGCATGGTAGTACATCTTGCTATACCCTGCTGTTTCGTCAAGTTTTGGAGTTATTACAAATTTAATTTAAACTTTATATGCTTACAGGTGGAAACTAGCTTAAGTCTTATGTTCTTAATAATAAAAGGACTTTTTTTTTTACAATGTGCAGGTATATTGAGATGATTTCTTTGGAGCAATTCTTGACAACATTTGTAGTTGAGGCCTTTAGAATGGAAGAATGTATTTCACTAATTTTTGTATACATTTCTTGTTTTGTATTTAGTGATAAAGGAGCTGAATTAGGCATAAATTATGTTGTAATATGATTTCTTAAAGCCTAGACTAGTAGACTAAATATTGTAATTACATTTGAGTAATTAATAAAAATCTATTTATGTTACCTTATTTGGCTTCAACTTTCATATTTGTATTCCAAGTTTTGTGTAAGTAAAAAAAGATTATGTTTCTCTAAGCTAATATAACACATGTGCTATACTAAAGTGTAGTATAACACAAAAAATGTGTTATATAATCGACATAATTAAACACTTATCTATATATTAAAATAACACAGAAATTGTGTTATCGTTGACAGTACAATAACACATCTGTATAACACTGATAAAGTGTTATGTAAAGTACCCTGACCTACGATAACATAGTCGGTCTTAGCACATCAGAAAGTGTTATCGTATGTTTTGATAACACATTTTCGATGTTATTAAAAGCATTTTTTCTTGTAGTACTAGTCCCATTTCCTTGATATGCTTATCAAATGTAGCTTCTGGTAGTGTCTTTGTAAATGAATCTGCAAGATTGTCTGATGATGCAATCTTCATAACCTTCACATCTCACATGGCCACATATTCTTGATTATGTAATACTTCCTTTCTATATGCTTACTCCTCTTATGACATCGAGGTTCTTTCGAGTTGGCTATCGCTCATGTATTGTTACAAAACAACAGATGTGATTTATCCATATATGGAATAACACCAATATCCGAATAAAACTTCTTTAGCCAGACTATTTCCTTAGCTGCTTTAGATACAACTATGTACTCAGTCTTCGTGGTGGAATCTGAGATCGCAGACTGCTTTACGCTTCTCCATATCACAACTCCACCCCCAAGAGTAAACGCCATTCCAGAAGTAAACTTCCTGTCATCGACATCAGTTTGAAAATTTGGATCGTGTAACCTACAGGGTTGAGAACACCACCTTCGTAGACTAACATAAAATCCCTAGTCCCCCTTAAATACTTCAGAATATGCTTAACTGCTATCTAATGTTCCGGTCCTAGGTTTGATTGATACCTACTCACTACTCCTACTGCATAGCAGATATCTAGTCTAGTACACAACATAGGATACATCATACTTCCAACTACAGATGCGTAATGAGCTTTTCTCATTGCATCCTTCCTCTTCAGGAGTCTAGGGAGACTACTTCTTTGAAAAATGAATTCCATGGTGGGACAGTAGACGTCTTTTCTGTTGGGGTTTTATGTCCTAATTAAAACTCAATTTCTTTGTAATCTTAATTTTTATCAATAAATGAATAGAAATCATTTTTTGACTTAGTCAATCACTTTGCTCACATATTTTATTTTCATGATTATTTGTTTAATATAAACTTCTATTAAATCCTGAGCATATAGCTAATCGTATTTATAGTGATGTAATCACAGAGGAATATAGATATGATTATATGTTCAAAAATAAGTTGGCCTTAAAATTAGTCAGTGCACAGTATTTACACTGACTTTCCAATCTACGATATGATCAACTTACACATCGCAGTGTTATGTTATTTCAAGAACATTAGCAAAGTAGATAAGATCGGATGTATTTGTTACATCGGACTGGACCGATATTGATAGTTGATAGGATAAGTAAACATACCGTTATTATCTATTCTAGTCATATCATATAGTTGACCATAGGTCAATTCAATCTCATTTTTGAGTGGTTAGTATTCTAACTGATTGTATTATTTGAGTTCTTTGACTTGTTCGTTACCAGCTTACCATACGGACTAGCCCATACATACATCTTGGGAACTCTGTAGCATAATTGATTAGGACTGTTAATCATAGATATGAACATGTATAGCTTCTGATGAAGAAGTGAAACGATGATTTCCTTTTAGTTTCGTTCAAGGTGCTAAATTATAGTGATCTTATTTTAGTAATTAATATTAGTTTACTGAAATATCATTTACAAGGAACTAAGTGTTTTGAGGATAAAGTACAATGATGGGTAAAAGAGTATTTTAGTCCCATCTCATTATAGACCGTCTATAGAGGATTGAGTGACAATTATGGTTGTAACAATGGATCATTAATAGCGTATCTATATTTCTTATATAGCGTTCTATGAATTCAAGAGTGCAATTCTGAGTCTTTAGTGGAGTCACGAGGAATTAGTAAGTTAGTAAATTTATTTGTCAAATTTATGATAACTTATTGGAGCTTGATTTCATGGGCCCATGGTCCCCACTCTACCTTGGATAAAATAATCTAGATAGTCTCAATTAATTTATTTAATTATCAAAGTTGATTAGGTCAATTTTGGATAGTTTCGCAGAGTTATGTAATTTAGAGAAGAAAAGAGAAATTATAGCAGATTTATTAATTAAGATAAATTGGTATCTAAATTAATAAATAAGTTTAAATCAATGTTCAAATTATAAATAATTAATTTGACAAATGATTTAAATAATTAAATCAATAGAAAATAATAGATGCCTTGATTTTAAGTCCAATAGGCTTATAATTAAAAGGGAAATTTCACGGGCCTATGGCCCATGATAATTTCAACCTAGAGTTGATTATTGGCTATTATTTTATTGATTTTTTAATTAAAAAATGACCTAATTGAGTCTATAAAAGGAATGCTAAGTGAGAGTTGAACATAGGTTACAAAAAGACTATCTGACTGAAAATCTGAAGATATAGTAGGTTTTAGATTCTCTTTACAGCATAAGTCCTTTTCTAAGTCTCTTTTCTCTGTATCTATCTCATGTTTTGAGAATTACCCACCCTAGTCTAGGTGATTCTAAGGATACTTTGGAAGGCTTTGTAGAAAATAGAAGAACGGTTCAGTTCCTTTGTGATACCCTGCGACAGAAATGATACAAATGTTAGAGAAACTGAAGAAATGACTCTATTATTCCGCTGCTTATAATGTAAGTGTTCTTATCATTATTTCTATTTGAACTCTATTTTAGAAACATGTTTTAGGTTTTCTTATATTAATTTGTTTAATATAAGATCTACATGAAAATAAACAAGATCATGTATAAGTTTTCCCAACAACTAGCTTCAGAGCTTTCGGTAATCTTTATTTTCATGAATGAATATGTTAAAAATTGAATTATTTGATGTGTTGAGTAATTGGATAAATTTCATGTTTTTATGAAGCATATTGAATTTTATGTGATTATTAGATTATTTTGTTGCGTTTTCTATGCCATTAATTTTTATATATGCTTTATTTTGTGTAAAACATGATAAAAATTAATTATAAATGGTTTTGGTTTGAAAAATTGAACAAAAAAAATTTTCAAATTTTTTTTTCTCTGGCTACAAGTCGCGCGCGCGCATGCGTGCATCACCTGGTAGCCCGTGCAATCATTCCTCGGCGTCGCACCCTCCCGCGTGCGCGTTGCTTTGGTGCAACAGCACCCCTGCGTGCATTCTTCGGCAGATGCCCCAGGTCACCACCTTGCAGCTAGGTGAACAGTACCTGTTTCATCAAATTTTTTTAAATTAAAGAAAATAAAATATGAAATTGATTATTTATAACAAAGCCAAAAATATCAGATTTATTTTATCATTTAAAAATATTTTTTAATATAATATATTTTTGTTGTTTAAGATTTAAATAATTAGATAATTTCTACAAAGATTCAAATTCAAATTTAAAAATAGGCTAAAAATTTAATTTTAAATCTTTTAATATATTAAAATATTAGAATTAAGATATCAGATATTAAAGATATTTTCTTTTAAATTATTTTTATTTTAATTAAATATTTATTTGAAAATATTATTATTTGTTTATTCTATAGTTTTTAATATTTAAATGATTTGAAATTTAAAGTTTGTTAGTTAGATATTTTTATGGATATTTGAATTTGTTTAATTGTTTTGAGATATTTTAGGGTCGTTACAACTATTAATATTTTATTTTTTAAATGGTTAAAATATTTGCTTATAGTCGTAATAACACAATATATTTTTTGAAAAATAGTTAATATATTGATTTAAAAATTGGTTACATTTTGAAAAATATCATTTTTTCAACCAATTAATATAGTATTTTTTAAAATGAGATTTATTTAATTATGGTTAATTTTTGATAAATCCTATTTAAATTAAATTAATATTTTTTTTTTCAAATTAACCTAAATCAAGTTGATTGTTGATAAATAAAATTTAAATTAACTATTGTTAATTGTTGATAAATTTCATTTAAATTGACTTATTTTTTGTAAAAAATTTATTAATTCAATTTTTTGATAAATTCTAGAACATTAATTGTGGTATTTTTGTAAATGAAATAAATTGTGGTATTTTTGTATAAATTCATAGACTTGCTCATATAGTAATATGATTAGGCCCATCCAATTATAACATGTCTTTTTGCACTATATGTGGTATTTTTGCAATTGGGCTTAGATGCATATAGTGGCCCATATGTTTGCTAGATATATGGTTTTTGCCAAATAAAATATTCATAAAATGATAGGTTTTATTTGAGCCCATTATAAAATGTAAAGTTTAAATTCCTCTCTTGTGGGTGGTTCCACTTGTTAATGGTCATTTGCTTTGCATGACTATAGTGGACCTAATAAATTAATAACAATTACTAAAACAAATGTTTAAATTCCTATCTTTTTGACCTTGAATGGAAGTATGGGGGCCTTTTTGTAGTGGGAATGACATACCGAACCCAGCCCTCCTCCATACAAACCCAATTTTATATAGGTTAATTATAATAGCTAAACCTAAATATTGTTTAGCAATAAATAAATTCAAATTTAATTGAATTTGTATCAATGTGACACTTTATAATTAATAGAAAATTATAGAACTTTGGTTTTAAAAAATTAACTTTTCAATTTTTTTAGAGAACCATAGTCATTAATTTTAAAAAAATAAATAATAAAATACTATTTTAATTTTAGAATGAGCTTATTTTAAGAATTATATTCAATCTCCTAGCTTAATGGGGCATCGAGACGCTTTGATTCGTCCCCCTACAGAAGATGTTCATTAGTTATTTTGACAAGGTTAGATTTCGAAAGATAGATAATTATAGGTCAAATTCTACTAGACTCACCCCTACGGTGACTACTAGGACTAAATCAGAGATTTTTTGTTTTCTTATTTTGATTGAATAATAGGTTGTTAATAATGTTGTCCATTATTAAATAAGTTTACAACTTTATTTAACTAGTGGTATTTTTTAATCTCGCCAACCGGGACAAGGATATCATAGATTAGTTAAAAATCTAAAGAAATAGAGATATGATAGTTTTTTGTATTTTTTTTCTCATATCTTACATTTTTTGGTATATGTTGTGCTATTTCTTGAAAATTTGTGTGAATAGAAGTTTTATTGAGCAAATATGATTGATTTATATTTTATTGATAATTAGTAGTTTTAAGTATGACTGTGTCTACTACCATCCTTTCTCAATTTTCGATGGAGAAACTTCCTTAAGTGGGAGTAGAATATCAACATAGTGTTGATTGGTGACAGCGCTGAGTTCGTCATGACTGAGGAATCCCAGAAGTTCCAGATGAAGGAGCTACCAAGTTTGTAAGAGATATATATGAGCATTGGCAGGCGGCTAACAATAAGGCGCGGTACTACATGTTAACTAGTATGGTCGACACTCTCAAGACTAAGGTGGAGAATGTCGAGACGACCTACAAAATCATGGATTAGCTCCAAGACATGTTTGGTACCAAATTAGTGCAGACTCGTTTTGAGGCCACCAAGAAATATGCCAATGCTCGGATGGCACCATCTCCACACGTTCGTGATCAACTCAACTATGGTCTGAAGTAATTCAAGAACGAGCTTCAAACTTTCGAGTCTATCATGGGTCGACCTAGTAAGGGAGGAAACATGAAGACTACTGTTGTTGCTGCTGATCCAGCTAAGGCTGAAGCTAACCAAGCTTTGTCTTCGAAAGTTGGAAACAAGAGGAAAGGTGGACAAAAAGACAACCCCAAGCCTGCAAAGACTGTAAAGACGAGTGCACAGACGCCTAAGGGGAAGAAAAAGAACAAGAAAGGTAAAGATAAATGCTTTCACTACAAAGAGAAGGGGCATTGGAAACGAGATTGCCCCAAGTTTCTAGCAGCTAAAAGCAAATGTAGTGATTATAGTTCATATATCTTAAAAACATGTGTTTTAGAGAATGATAAATCTGTATGGATTGTTGATTCTAGATCTACTAACCATGTTTGTAACTCTTTACAGCTTCTTGAATCGTGGGAGGAAGTGGACGAAGGCGGCTTAAAGTTTAGTGTTGGGAACAGAGTGTTCGTTGCGGTCCAAGCTAGAGAAAGAACTCGTCTGAAGTTCGGAAATAAATTTTTAATTTTAAATGATGTATTTTTTTATTATGGATTTTAGTAGAAATTTAATTTCTGTTTCCATGTTGCAATTAGAACAATTTGTTATGGCTTTCACAAGTTCTAATATATCTATTTCTTTCAATGGATCACAATTGTGTATTGCATGTTTGGAAAACAGGCTTTATATTCAACAACCGAACGAACTTGTCGGTCTCAATAATTATTTATTCAAAGTAGCTAAACCTACGATCAATAAACGTCAAAAGACCGAAAATGATAACTTGATGTATTTATGGCATTTGAGACTACGTCACATTGGCTATGATAGAATTCAAAGACTTACAAAGGACGGGCCTTTTAGAGAACTCACCTTAGGAGAATTACCTGTCTATGAATCTTGTCTAGAAGGCAAACTGACCAAGTGTCCATTCTCTGCAAAGGGTGATAGGGCCAAGGAACCACTTGGACTTGTTCATTCAGATGTTTGTGGACCTTTGAATGTACAAGCTGGGGGCATGTAATTGAAATCGCGAATGACATTCTCAATGTCGTGTTGTCCAAATAATTCCCCAAAACACCTTTAGAACATAAGAATGGTCGTGAACCTAGTTAACACCATTATAGAATCTGAGGGTGTCCCACCCACGTCCTAAGGAAAAAGGAGGGAAAGCTAGAACCACGAACTGAAGTTTGCATGTTTGTTGACTATCCTAAAGGTACTCGGGGTGGACTTTTGTATAGCCATTCAGAAAAGAAAGTGTTTACTTCTACGAATGCTACTTTTTTGGAAAATGACTCTGTCAAAAACTTCAAACCACACATCAAAGTATTTTTAGAGGAGATGGTTGAAGAATTGACTTCAACCAATGTTTCATCGTCATTAATGCAAGTTGATGATTAAATTCCCACTCTTCATGTCCAACCAACGCAAGTCGATTTAAATGAAGAAAGTACCATTGTTCCTGAGCAAACAGTCACGGAGCCTCGTCATAGTTGGATGGTTTCTAGGAACCGAGTTTGTAACGCCCTGGATAACCAAGACTGTTACATTGTGTGTTTAAAATAGTGCTTAACCTGCTAAGCAAGTCGTTTGAACTTAAATGTGTAGCTAAAGACTAAGTCAAGGTCAAGTAAAAAAAGATTCAGTCAACAAAATAATTATTTTTCATTAAAATATTAAGTTTGTACATGGGATCCCAAAAATCAGTTTACAGATTGGTAAAAGATAAACAAATACACTTTAGCTATCCTAAGCGGCAAAAACAAGGTTTAACCCTAGTTCTTCCCAAGCTACCCCGATCGTGGCGATCGAGCAGGCTGCATATGTACACACCACCCCTGAAGCTCTCCAACTCATGGCTGGTCCAACTATCAACTCCCTTACCTACACCACGTAGCACCCGTGAGCCATGGCCCAGCAAGAAAACTTAAAACAACATGCAAAACTAGGCAACAGTATAAGACAGTAAATATCATACACCAGATTCAACTGATAATAGATTATAGGCAACAATCCCAACAAAAGAGCAACAATAGCATTTAATTAACCTTGACCCAACCAATTCATTTATTCAACAGGGTACAAGCATTAAGCTAAACAACGACAAATATATATTTACAAGCATACATCTTAATCAGTACAAGCGATTAGGTGTCAGCGCCCTTAGGCCGAGCCCTCTGTTTATTCAGCTGACCCTGACTCACTTAGGCCGAGTCCTCTGACTATTTAGCTGATCCTGACTCACTTAGGCCAAGTCCTCTGATTATTTAGCTGACCCTGACTCACTATGGTCGAACTGCGTCCAGTGCACTTATCAGCAGCCCCGGCACCCTTAGGTCGTAATTTCACATAAAGCATATAATCAATACAGTCACACATTACATATATTTAGATACAGGGGACCTTAGTCCCAAACACAACCACATGGTTGTAGTTTTCTTACCTTGGATCCCGAGCAGCAAGCGTATATTGGCCTCAAGCATGATACTTAATACATAAGCCCTTGTGGTAAAACCTAGTCACATAGCGACAGTGGATAACCATTAAAATCCTAAACCAATTAAAAGCTTTGGAATAAAATACAAGCCTCCGGGACCTCGATTTCTTCTAAACCGAGTAGTAAAAGTCGTCCCGAGTGCTTAGGTTTAGATCCCCGAGTCCAAAAGCCTAATTTGGCTAAGGCTGCTAGGCGGGTCGTGATCTAGTCCTGAGGTTCGCGACGTGCCCCCTGACTAGAGGCGCCAGCCCCTAACTTCTACAAGCATGCGCGCCGCGACCTGGCCCTGAGGGTCGCGGCGAGCCTATGAAACAGAAGGCCCCCCCCCCCCCCCCCCCCAAGGCTCCTAGGCCATGTGGGCCGCGACACCCATGAACTGGGTCGCGACGCGCCCCCGCGAACCCAGAATTCCTTGGGTTTTCTAGTGTTTTTTCCTAGCTATAACCTCAAATTCATATCCCAATTACACTCCCAACCCAAACCAAGTCTTGTAACTAGACCAGGCCTCATAATTACATATCTTAAGCATAAAAAAACTCAAAATCCCACTGAATTTATTAGCCTAAATCATCAATCAGTCATTACTCAAAACCTAGACAAATTCATCCTAATAACCTCAATTTTTAGCAAAACAGAAATATGATCTTTACCTCAATTGAAGTTTTAATCCCCTAGTTGTTCCTTGTTGCCTTATAGCCTCAACCCTTCAATCCCCAAGCTCTAAATCCAAGACTTCTCCTTCACGAAATTCAAAGCCCCAACCACAAGAGGGAGAGAGAAAAAAATGTAAGTGAGAGAGAGAGAGAGAGAGCTGAGAGTCTTCCTAGTGATTTTCTAGTGAGGTCTAGTTAAGCCTAGAGTGTAATTGATCTTATCCTCTACCCAAAAGACCAAACTGCACCTTGTTACAACCCCAGACCTTTACTTACTTCTAAGGGTAAAACAGTCATTTTCCTGATTCCCGCTAATTCCTCAAGTGTTCGTAACATTTACCAATTAATCCCGTCGTGTCCAAATAATTACCAAATACTTATTCATTATTAAACAAATCCCAAATATATTCTTTAAATTCCCAAAATACCCCTAGGCTCCCCTGAGCTAGGTATTAAAACCCGCTGTGACTATTTCGTTAAACTGCTCATTAGGATCGCCTCGAGCCGTATACTGCGAATATATCAACATAATAATGTGGTCTCAATCATTTACTCACATATATTAACATTTATACCCACAACGGGCCAATATTACAAATATGCCCAATTATAAATAATGGGCCCCAAATGCATATTTAATACTCATAACACATGCATATAATCATACTCACATTATCATATATATCATGCATGCCACATAGTCATGCATTTAATCAGTTAATCACACATATATCCAATTATGCCCTCCCGGGACGCTAAATAAGGCGTTGGGATGTTACAACTATCCCCTCCTTACTGAAATTTCATCCTCGAAATTTATTCAAACACTTTGGAATACAAAACCTCGTGAATCTGGCTATAATTACAGAGTCCAATCCATTACCTCTTATCCTTCAGTAACACTCCCATCAGAGTGACAATCTCATTCCATAAGATCTTATCTTCTTATCATAATTCTATTAGCTTTTCCTTGCGCAACTCCCGCTAAAATCCTTGGGTCTCCTCGCCTCATCAGCGGTGATATCATACATTTCTTTCCTTGACATTGGCACAAGTAACATTGATAAGCCACCATCCATACTAGGGTAAGGCTAATCTGTAGGCCCCTGGCCTAGTCCTTGGTATGATCTCAGAACCCTTATTAAATCGAGAGTCAAAACTCTTTTTTCTTTCCCAAAATATCTTATCCTTTCTTGTCTAAATTATTCGGAGAAATACAAAGTCTCCCGTCCTGGAACTTCATGTTCCCATATTTGGGAATTTGCGAATTCTTATGTCCTTTCAGATAGGCAGATACTTCTGCCCTAATAATTCTAATATCTTCATTGGTTTCCCTGAACCTGTACTGAATCACAATATTCTCTATCTTTCATTTCATTACATAGAACAAGTACTTCTTGCTCTCTACTTTACTACATCTTATGCCGAGTCACCCTAACTGTAGACCGGTATTCACCACTATGACTATTCCATCAAGGGACCATACTTGTCTTGATGCCCCAAACACTTGCACATTTGATGCATAATTCTGCAAAATCTGAATCACTTCTTCAGATTTCCAGTCTATCTGAAGGTAACTAATAATTCTAGGTTTCATTATTATACTCTTTGTTTTCTACACCCTTTTCTAGAACTTGGAAAATAATGGATCTTAGTCCAACACCATCAACTTCAGTGTCCCACGGAGACATACAGTCTCTCTTCACCCATACCCACTATTATGATACTCGTTTACACGAATCATGGTGTGTTAGCTCAACCTGTTGAGTCGCAGCCTTCCTTGTATTATACCTTTTTACCTTCCAATATACAAATTTTTAGATTCCAACATCCATTTAAATATCTTAGTTACAATATTCATCTAGAATCTCCACCTCAACACCAGGCTCCATCAAAGCACTCATCCGATCTTTATATCTTAATTCATTCATGCTAAAATAGTAGGATTCTGAACCATTCCTACAAGATCTTCTCTTTGAATTTCATTGTCCATAGAGATATATTTATCCATTACCAACTACAGGTACTATATTAATCTTAATCGTCACCTCGTGTGACTTTACTATAATTCGTGGCATCCTATCCAACTAGAAAAGTTCTTACCAACATAGGAGGTTAACTTCCATATTAATTTTCCCTTTATGCAATCAAAGATTTCCAATGAGAATCACCCATTAATTTTCACTAGGTCTTGGTCTCAAGGATATTCCTTTACAAATAGCCAAACACTCAAATCCTTTGCGCTAATGCATTTACTTGTAATCCGTGGATGTCAGCACTGCATCTTAACCGTGGCTATCTAGCATTACCGTCAACTTAATGATCCATGTATATCATTCGTATTCCTATTCTTTCATCTACCGTGAATCACGAACAACCATCCCTTCCGTTTATACCTGTGCGCATCTTAGTCTTTGATACACCGCCTTACAGTTTCATGTCTTAAACAAAGACAATATCCTTCATATTGCCCTTCCGTATCCATCCATCGCATAAGGATTCTAATACCATAGGGTGCTAACCAATCCTTATTCTCTATTATGAGAATCTGATACAAAACTTTCCATTCAGTCCAACTTTAGGTTCTTGTGTCATCCTAATCTTGGGTGTAACTGTCCTCGAAGATGCTTCAAGTAGTGACTGACGTGTCCGACTGATCTCAGTGAACTTCTCACCCCTCAGGCTTTCATCAGCAATTTCTTTGTGGCTTCTGACTCAATTCCTTCCTACTTAATCCCGTTTCCTATAATGTGACCTTGATTACGTTTGGAGAAATCGAAGCTTACACTTTCTGGAGCCTTACCTGAAACCCTGTGTTATAAGTCTTGGTATTATCAACATAGTAGACCAACACATTCCTAACCAATCTGGACATGACTCATCCATGTTGTTCCTGTATTCTCTACTTGTTAAACTTACCTGTGTCGTTGAAGCTTTGGTCAGTTAAGAACTTTCACTGATAATCCATTACACCCTACTTGGTGCAAGAAGTAATTCCTAGAATGTCTCTTTCCTTAATCTTCAGTTGGTAATAACCAGATCGAAGATCAATTCCTAAGAACATTGTCTTATCTTGCAACTGGCTAATTGAACCCTTCATTCTCAACAGGCAATGTCAATGTGCCCCACGATACAATGCTCCATTTAATCCATCCTTAAATAAAATACTCTCTTCAAATCAACCATTAATTATTTCTGCTAGGCTAATATCATCCTTCACGATGTCCCTTATACCGAGTCTATCCATACCCAAAGCTCGTAGCGTACCCAACAATTCTTTGTACACCCATCTTAAACCGTACTAGCAAATCCAATTTCCATTCTGTCTAATTGATATATTCCAGGTGATATCTACCCCAATGTCTAGGCATACCGTAAATGCAATCGGGTCCTTCCCTTCCAAACCTAGACATCATTACCATCTCCTACACTCCATGGTTGTCCCTTATTTAATCGATTAGCTCCTACTCAGGCTCATATCAAAACTCTCATATGACAAGCTCAATCACTTTTACCATAAACCTTTTACCACTTGTATTCCAATTCTTCTATTGAAAGTTACCAACTCTTCCCCAGCAGGCACTAATATCTTAAGCCTCATTGTATAACAACCTTGAGGCATGTACTTCATATATGAATCTTTTCTGGGAGATACACCACACCGAATTCTTCCAGCTCATTATATAACAAAGAACGAGGACTAACTAGTCAATCGGTCGCCTCCGAGAGACTATCCTCAAGCTCTGACTGTAACGTGGTAGACCAGTCCTCCTTTCTCTAATCTCGAGAAATCCGTCCTAATGTGCTTAAATATTCAATGTAGAAAACATGCCTTCACTTAGCGACCTCCCAGATGACATCTCCCGCATCTGGCACATAATAAATAGCTTTACCAGGCCTCATTGCCGCCCTGGCGGCTAACCTGTAAATTATAACCCTTCCTCTCAACATAAGAGTAGTAGAACTATCAGGGATCCTTCTTTTTTTGCTACTGAGCATCTGCCCTTACTTAATCCCGCTAATGGGAATAACATTACCTGCGCTTCTTTCCCTATGACATTCACACTCCATATCTTATCTCTTATGTATTTAATAACAAGGCCCTCCCTACTGCCTGTGCATAGATAGAAGTCCCATGCACACGAGCAACCCTAATGCTCTGGGCCATCCTAGAGTTCAATCCTCATCAAACTAGAAGAAGATATAGCCAACCCACCAAATTCATTGACATACTCTGTCGTTATCTTACCATTCTGAACCGAGTTCATAAACTCATTAGTCTTTGTAGTTCAAATTGCATCATAGTAGTCTCTTTTATCAAATCACAATTTGAATTCCTCCCAACCCATCATGACAACATTTCAGGTCTGGGGTACTATTCCTCACCACATTCGGGCATCCTCCTACCGCATGCGCATGGCACAACTACTATATCACGGCCTACCTTTCTCATATCATCAAGGACAGAGTTAATCACGCCCATCCACTGATCAATTCCTAAACAAACCCCAAACCTTCCTCGCAAACTAGAGGATAATGCTTGTAACATCGTTCATACGATAACTCTTATCTGTTTCCATCCTCAGGTTAAGCCAACACTAGTGCCCTTACTGTCAAGACATACGAAGCTGCGTTTCCCCAACAGAATCTGCTATCTTAACCATCTAATCTCCTTATCCTAATCTAGCAGCCTTACTCACATAACAGTAAACATCTGCTGCGAACTCCAAGGGACGATGGAGGGTTCCAACCCTAACTATCATCTACAATCCCCATTCTAGCAATACCAGGTCCAATAACTATCTCAAGTACATACATTCTGAATCAGTCCGTAATCACCGATTAAACCCCTCAACCCTGATATTCATATCCAGAATCATCCCACGGACAGGTCCAAACATTCTCACGAATAATATAAATGTCAAAACACCAATCTATATCACTCATCCATTAATTATCAAATGCCATTCCTACCAAATATACTCATACACATCATGATTTCTCTATACTAACACGCAGATAAGGAATACATGTTCAATTTAAACAATTAACCACATAATCATGTCATTAAGTACCTAACCGTGAGTTGAGCTTATCTTTAGCGGTGAGTGTACAACGCCCAGCAAGTCTTCAGGAACCCTTAAACCTAGACTGCTTTGATACCAAGTTGTTACGCCTTGGATAACCAAGACCAGTACACTCTGTGCTTAAAATAGTGCTTAACTTGTTAAGCAAGTCATTTAAAATTAAATGTGTAGCTAAAGACTAAGTCGAGGTAAAGTAATAAAAGATTTGGTCAACAAAATAATTATTTTTCATTAAAATATTAAGTTCGTACACAGGATCCCAAAAATCAGTTTACAGCAAGAAAACTGAAAAGATAAACAAATACACTTTAGCCATCCTAAGCGGCAAAAACAAGGTTTAACCCTAGTTCTTCCCAAGCTACCCTGATCGTGGCGATCGAGCAGGCTGCATATGTACACACCACCCCTGAAGCTCTCCAACTCATGGCTGGTCCAACTATCAACTCCCTTACCTACACCACGTAGCACCCGTGAGCCATGGCCCAGCAAGAAAACTGAAAACAACATGCAAAACTAGGCAACAGTATAAGACAGTAAATATCATACACCAGATTCAACTGATAATAGATTATAGGCAACAATCCCAACAAAAGAGCAGCAATAGCATTTAATCTACCTTAACCCAACCAATTCATTTATTAAACAGTGTATAATCATTAAGCTAAGCTACGACAAATATATATATTCTCAAGCATACATTTTAATAAGTAATACAAATGATTAGGTGTTGGCACCCTTAGGTCGAGCCCTCTGTATATTCAGCTGACCCCTGCTCACTTTGGTCGAGTCCTCTGACTATTTAGCGGACTCCGAATCGCTTAGGCTGAGTCCTCTAATTATTTAGCTGACCCCAGCTCACATTGGCCGAGCTGCGTCCAGTGCGCTTATCAACAACCTCGACACCCTTAGGTTGTACTTTCATGTAAAGCATATCATCAATATAGTCAGACATTACATATATTCAGATACAAGGAACCTTAGTCCCAAAATCAGCCACATGGGTGCAATTTTCTTACCTAGGATACTGAGCAGCAAACGTATATTGGCCTCGAGCACAACCCTTTATTCCTGAGCCCTTGCGATAAAATGTAGACACACAGTGATAGTGGGTAACCATTAAAATCCTAAACCAATTAAAAGCTTTGGAATAAAATGCAAGCCTCCGAGACAACAATTTCTACTAAACTGGGTAGTATAAATAGTCCTGAGCTCTTAGGTTTAGATCCCCGAGCCCAAAAGCCTAATTTGCCTAAGGCTGCCTAGGCGGGCCACGACCTGGTCCTGAGGGTCGCGGCGCACCCCCTAACCAGAGGCGCCAGCCTATTAGGAAAACTTATATAGGATCTTTATTTATTTTCATGTATATCTAATATTAAACAAATTAATACGAGATAGCCTAAAACATGTTTCTAAAATTGAATCAAAGAGAAATAATGAATAGAATACTTACAGTATATGCAGCAGAATTAAAGAGTCATTCCTTCAGTTTCTCTAACTATTGTATCCTCTCTGTCGTAACGTATTAAAATAATAGCCATTTTAAAGCCCTAGGTCGAAATTATCGTGGGCTTTAGGCCAGTGAAATTTCTCATTTTGATTATAAGCCCATTGGACTTAAAAACAAGGCCTGTATTATTTTCTATTGATTTAATTAATTAAATAATTATTTAAATCCTTTACAAAATTAATTATTTATAATTTGAACCTTGATTTAAACTTATTTATTAATTTAGATACAAATTTATCTTAATTATTAAATCTTCCATAATTTCTCTTTTCTTCTTAAAATTACACAACTCTGTGAAACTATCCAAAATTGACTTGGTCAACTTTGATAATTCTAATTGATAATTAAATCAATTAAGTGAGATTATCTAGATGATTTTATCTGTAAAGAATGCCCTAGACTAGTGCTTAATAAAACGTTCACATATTCATTGGTTCATAAAAGAAAATCCACTTATTATAAAAGTCTCAGTGGGGACATGCTTAAAACAATGCAAG
Source organism: Humulus lupulus (assembly GCF_963169125.1). Taxonomy (NCBI): domain Eukaryota; kingdom Viridiplantae; phylum Streptophyta; class Magnoliopsida; order Rosales; family Cannabaceae; genus Humulus; species Humulus lupulus. The sequence continues at coordinate 152,138,285 of NC_084801.1, forward strand.
TTGGGCCCAATAGTTTTAAAAGAAAATATGAGTTTTTATGCAAAGTTCAAAAGAAAACCAATCCAATAATTAAGTCCCACTGATAATTTAGAAAGTCTCTTAAAACATAACATAATTAAAATGGCGTCTTAAAGTGATCGTTTTTCCGTCCATAGGATGCCCCACGCCATATACCCCACGACGATAGAACTCCTCACGTCACCACACGTGCCACAGAGAAACCTATTTGCTACTTGGAAGGGAAAGTAAGGGGGTGAGCTAAAAGCCCAATAAGGAAGTACAAACAATAAGCAAGTAAGATACAACAAATTCACACACTATCGTTCATCTTTATACATCATAGCATCGTCGTAACAAACATCATATTATCATCATAACGTAGCATCATAACATCATCATAACATAAACACCATAGCACATTCATACAAAATTCCTTGTGAACATGGTCTGCTAACTTGTCCATGCCACCCTTTTGAGGTAAACAAGAGTCTCTAGTCCTTGAATAACCTCGGCGCGTCCGCCCATGGAGTTACGTCTTCATATCCTTAGTAACTCAGGTTACATCTTCTTTATCCTTAGCAACCCATTTTGATGTGTCGCGTTCATCACGCTAACATCCATTCATAACAATACCATATTCATACAAGCCAACATATCATCATACTATGGCATTCATAATTCATAACATTTCATTCACATAACAGTCTTACCATTCATAGCATAAACAAACATAAATTCTATCTAACTTCCTTACCTCAGGTCCGAGCTAAGTAATTTCACAACCTCTCAACGAGCCTATACCATAATCAAAACGACATTTCTTAGTTTCATAAAATTACTATTTTTCCCTTTCATACAACTCATGTGTTCATGGGTCATGCACACATAATAAGAGTTACACACAACATGCAAATATACTTAATTACACATAAGGCCATAAAATAATAATGCTCATTTTACCTACTTTGCATGCATGATTTATCTATAAAAACCACATGGTTGAATAATAGACATAATTTTGGACGTAAAATTGGATTTGCATGTAACATGCATACGTGGGAACATTGCGTAATTGTGACGTTTAAAAACGATAAATCTACACGTCTTACTTCCATCGTTTTAAAATTAATAGACTTGTAACATGCTTTATTTTCTTAAAATTTATAGGTTGATTAAATCTCTCAAAATATTATTTTATTTTGCTAAAAAAAATATGTAATAATTTCATTTATTATTCTCAAATTACAATGAATTAACAAAAGCTTGGAATTTATTTAAAATACCTATGATTACTATGTTTCCTTAGAAAGATCAATTTTAATATTGGTTAATTGTGTTACATAAATGATATGAGAAAAATATATTTTAAGTGTGGAAAAAAAATATTTTATTTGAATTATTTAAGACTTAGTTTTTATGCAACATAAATTCATAAGTGGCAATTAAATAATCATTTAAAACTTTTTAAACCAAACTTTCAGCCACTATTTAATTTCTTTAAAAAATCACAAATAAATTGAATTCAATATTTTTCTCAATCAAAATAAAGAAAAATCATAACTATCAAAATATACATTCATACCATATTAAAATACCATTTTTAATATTACCATAATTTAGGGTATTAATTTTTATTTCAAATACTCATCAAATTCATTTTATTGAAACACACTTCACATTTTTTTACAAAAATTCCAGCAACCATTTTTATCATTAAAATCACCATATTGAATTTAAAACCTCATATATTTCTAAAAATATAATAAAAATTCTGTAGGTATTTATTTGAGTAAAATACCATTTTCTTGTGACTTAAAATACCATTTTTAATTTCATAAAGTCAACATAGCATTATGGACATTACTTATGCATGCAAATCACTTTTTCATCAAACTTTTTACCCAATTATTCACAAAAATTAGCAAGCATAATTACTCACGAAATTCATCATTTATCTCAAAAATTTCACATAAAATCATACGTGTGTCCAAAATCCTATCATGCTCTTATTATACAAATAATTCTAAGAATATCACTAACACATATTCATATGAAATCTTATAAAACCTTTTTCTATACCAATGAATTGATACATGAATCCAACAAAACAATAACAACAACATACATTAATACATAAACACCATTATTCATATATGCCTTTATATTAAACCTAACATGTTTCTATCATTATTTTCATGCATCTTATAATTTATTCTTCCACAATATCATATGCATCCTATCAAAATTTCATGGATCCTAATATCAAGATTGCCAATTATCATTTTACCCAAATTACATAGGTCCTAAAACATGGATCTAATATATTGAAAATCATAAAACATCAAACAAAATATAAAGATGATCCTTAGGTATGCCTAGGCCGAAATCCCCATATTTGCATTCATAAATTACCACTAATCATTATACATAGAAAATCAACATCAAAACCCTTTTATACATCAAACCATAATACCCTTCATGCAAATCAAACAACTCATTATCAACAAGATATCAAGAACACAAAGTACCCATTTTTCCTACCCAAAACATAAATCCCCTTTAACCATAACCCCTCTAATAATCTATTCATCAAAACCAATAATCACAAAATTTAGGGAGGGATTTCAATACCTCTTCTTGATAGAAAATCAAGAATCCAATCCAATCAAGAATCCAATAACCTCCTTGCTCAAACCCTAGGGGTTGTATATTTTGAATAATCAAGATGGAGAAGAAGATGAACAAAGTTAGAGACAACCCAAAATACTAGATTAATCAAAATGAAAAACAACCAAAAACCTTACCCTAGCTTGAACCCTTTTCTTCTTCTTCTCCTTCTCTCTAGAAATGGCAGCCACTCCTCTTAGCATGCCACTCCCTCTCTCTCTATTCTCTCTCTATGCCACGGCCAAATGGCCCCTTTTTCTCCATAATCCCTTTTTAATTCCTATTTTCCCCATAAAGCCATTACCAAAATTGATGGTAATTTCCCTAATTCATTCTTCAATTAAGCCTAAAATCCTTTATAATAAAGGTTGATTTATTTGAATTAAAATGGTCAAATTTTCCCTTACCCAATATTAGCTAAAATTCCCCAAAAATCATGTCTAATTGATTGAAAAATATAAAGGAAATAAATCACTTCCTTTTCCTACACCAAACCGTCCACTCTTCTCATTTCCCCTTTCTTTTTTATTTTTTTCTTTTATTTAATTTAAATTACTCAATTATATCAAATAAATGGAAATTATAAAATGTGTAGAAAAATCCACACATGTGCATCTTATGACCATGTACTTGCACACAATAAATCACTAGGGTGCATCACTATCTACCATGCACCTTAGTGCATTCAACCAAATCTCACATAATTACATTTTTAAAATAAAAAAAATACAAATTATTTAACAAGTAATTTTCATAAAAATATTCTACAATAATTCTAACAATTAAATAAAATGACAAACAATCAAGTAAAACAAACAACAACTAAATAAAATAAACAACATTTAAATAAAATAATTCATCACACTTAACACTTAAATAAAATAAATCACAAAATTTTAATAATCTAAAAAAAAAAAAAATTTGGTACACTACATTATCCAAGGTACAAGGGGTACCATGGGCCTATGAAATGAAGCTCCAATAAGTTATCATAAATCTAACAAATAAATTTACTAACTTATTAATTCCTTGTGACTCCACTATAGACTCGGAATTGCACTCTTGAATTCATAGAACGCTCTATAACAAATATAGATACGCTATTAATTATCCATTGTTACAACCATAGTTGTCACTCAATCCTCTATAGACGGTCTACAATGAGATAGGAATAAAATATCGTTTTACTCCTCATTGTATTTTATCCTTAAAACACTTAATTCCTTGTAAATGATATTTCAGTAAACTAATTTAATTATTGAAATGAGCTCTCTATCATTTAACACCTTGAACCAAACTAAAAGTAAACAATCGTTTCACGTCTTCATCAGAATCTATAGATGTTCATAACTATGATTAACACTCCCACTCAATTATTCTACCGAGTTCCCAAGATGTAAGTATGGGCTAGTCCGTAGGGTAAGCTGGTAACGAACAAGTCAAAGAACTCAAATAATACAATCAGTCAGAATACTAACCACTCAGAATTGAGATTGAATTGACCTATGGTCAACTATATGATATGACTAGAATAGATAATAATGGTATGTTTACTTATCTTATCAACTGTCAATATCGGTTCTGTCCGATGTAACAAATACATCCGATCTTATCTACTTTGCTAATATCCTGGAAAGAACATAACACTGTAATGTGTAAGTAGATCATATCGTAGATTGGCAAGTCAGTGTAAATTCATTGCACTAACTAATCTTAGGACTAACTTATTTTGAACATATAATCATATTTATATTCCACTGTGATTACGTCACTATAAATAAGATTAGCTATATGCTCAGGATTTAATAGAATTTTATATTAAACAAATAATCATGAAAATAAAACATGTGAGCAAAGTGATTGACCTAGTCAAAAAATGATTTCTATTATTTTATTGATAATAAAATGAGATTACAAAGAATTTGGGTTTTAATTAGGCCATAAAACTCCAACAAACTCCCACTTGCACTAATTGAAACTAATGCCTTAATTCTACTAATCCCATTTCCTTGATATGATTATCAAATGTAGCTTCTGGTAGTGTCTTTGTAAACGGATCTGCAAGATTGTCTTCAGTTGCAATCTTCATAACCTTCACATTTTCCCTGGCCACATATTCTCAAATAATGTGATACTTTCTTTCTATATGCTTACTCCTCTTGTGACTTTGAGGTTCTTTCGAGTTCTTTCGAGTTTGCAATCGCTCTTGTATTGTCACAAAACAACACAAGCGGTTTATCCATTTCTGGAATAACACCATGATCTGAATAAAACTTCTTTAGCCAGACTATTTCCTTAGCTGCTTCTGACGCGACTATGTACTCAGCTCCATAGTGGAATATGAGATTGCAGACTGCTTTACGCTTCTCCAAATCACAGCTCCACCCCCAAGAGTAAACACCATTCCAGAAGTAGTCTTCCTGTCATCGACATCAGTCTGAAAATCTGAATTGGTGTAGCCTACAGGGTTCAGAACACCACCCTTGTAGACTAACATATAATCCCTAGTCCGTCTCAAATACTTCAGGATATGCTTAACTGCTATCCAATGTTCCGGTCCTGGGTTTGACTGATACCTGCTCACTACTCCCATTGCATAGAAAATATCTGGTATAGTACACAACATGGCATACATCAGACTTCCAACTGCAGATGTGTACGGAAATTTTCTTATTGCATCTTCCTCTTCAGGAGTTTGGGGAGACTGCTTCTTTGAAAGATGAATTCCATGGCGGGACGCGAGACACCCTTTCTTGGAATTTGTCATTGAGAAACGTTCAAGCACTTTATTTATGTAAGCTGCTTGAGATAGAGCTAAGAGTCTATTCTTTCTATCCCTGATGATCTAGATACCTAGAACATAACTCACTTCACCCAAATCCTTCATTTGGAATTGAGTGCTCAGCCAATTCTTCACATACGATAATTTCTTAACATTGTTTAGAATGAGTAAGATATCATCTACATAAAGAACCAGGAATACAACTATTTGATTTGCCTTCAGTTGGAAAACACAGGGCTGATCAATATTTTGTTTAAAGCCATAGGATGAAACCCTCCCACTACGACGAGGCTCCGTGATTGTTTGCTCAGGAACAGTGGTAATTTCTTCATTTAAATCGACTTGCGTCGGTTGGACGTGAAGAGTGGGAATTTCATCATCAACCCGCGTTGATGACGATGGAACATTGGTTGGAGTCAATTCTTTAACCATCTCCTCTTAAACTACTTTGCTGCGAGGTTTAAAGTTCTGGACATAGTCATTTTCCAGAAAAGTAGCATTTGTAGAAGTAAACACTTTATTTTCTGAATGACTATAGAAAAGTCCACCCCGAGTACCTTTAGGATAGCCAACAAACATGCAAACTTCAGTTCACGGTTCTAGCTTTCCCTCCTTTTTCCTCAGGATGTGAGCGGGACACCCCCAGATTCTATAATGGCGTAAACTAGGTTCACGACCATTCCAGCATTCTTAAGGTGTTTTGGGGATTGAATTAGACGGCACGACATTGAGAATGTCGTTCGCGGTTTCAATTGCATGTCCCCAGAACGAAGTTGGTAGAGTAGAGTAACCAAGCATGCATCTAACCATTTCCAATAAAGTTCTGTTTATGCGTTCCGCTACACCATTTTGTTGCGGAGTACCGGGGGCAGTAAGTTGTGATAAAATCCCAAGTTCAGTTAAATGATTTTGGAACTGCATATCCAAATATTCTCCACCCCTATTAGATTGCAAGATCTTTAACGTTTTACCTAATTGGTTCTGAGCCATTGCTAGGAATTCCTGAAACTTTGAAAATGTTTCTGACTTCCTATGCATTAGGTAAAGACATGAGTATCTAGAGTAATCATCAATGAAAGTGACGAAATACTCAAAACCACCACTGGCTTGTACATTCAAAGGTCGACAAACATCTGAATGCACAAGACCAAGTGGTTCTTTGGCCTTATCACCCTTTGCAGAGAATGGACGCTTGGTCAGTTTGCCTTCTAGACAAGATTCGCAGACAGGTAATTCACCTAAGGTGAGTTCCCTCAAAGGTCCATCCTGTGTAAGTCTTTGAATCCTATCATAGCCAATGCCACCTAGTCTCAAGTGCCATAAATACGTCATATTATCGTTATCGGTGTTTTGACGTTTATTGGTCCTAGGTTTAGCTACTTTGAATAAATCATTGTTAAGAGCGAGGGGTTCGCTAGGTCGCAGAATATAAAGCCCATATTCCAAATATGCAATACACAATTGTGATCCATTGAAGGAAATAAATATATCAGAACTTGTGAAAGTCATAACAAATTGTTTTAATTGCAACATGGAAACTGAAATTAAATTTCTACTAAAGTCCTGAATAAAAAATACATCTTTTAAAATTAAGTATTTATTTCCGAACTTCAAAATAGCTATTCCTCTAGCTTGGACAGCAACGAACGCTCCATTCCCAACTCTAAGCTTTAAGCTGCCTTCGTCCACTTCCTCCCATGATTCAAGAAGTTGTAAAGAGTTGCAAACATGGTTGGTAGATCCAGAATCAATAATCCAAATGGATTTATCATTCTCTAAAACACATGTTTCTAAGATAAATGAACTATAATCATTACCTTTTTTTTTTGCTGCTAGAAACTTGGGGCAATCCTGTTTCCAATGCCCTTTCTCTTTGCAGTGAAAACACTTATGTTTACATTTCTTGTTTTTCTTGTTCTTCCCCTTAGGCGTCTGTGCATTTGGTTGTGCACTCGTCTTTGCAGGCTTGGAGTTGTTGTTTTGTCCAGCTTTCCTCTGGTTTCCAGCTTTCGAAGGCGAGGCTTGGTTAGCTTCAGCCTTCGCTAGATCAGCAGCAACAACAGTAGTTTTATTTTCTCCTCCTTTACTAGGTCCACCCATGATAGGCTCAATAATCTGAAGCTCGTTCATGAGCTGCGTCAGACCATAGTTGAGTTCAGCACGAACGTGCAGACACGGTGCCATCCTAGAATTTACGGTGCCATCACGAACATGCATAGACGGTGATATCCAAGCATTTACGATACCATCATGAGCATTGACAGTGCCATCACTAACGTGCGGACACGTTGTTCGTTCTGGGGATTCCTCAATCATGACGAATTCAGAGTTGTCACCAATCAACTCTATGTTGATATTCTGCTTCCAATTAAGGAAATTTTCTCCAGTGAGTTTCTCCATTGAAAGTTGAGAAAGGATGGGAGTAGACACAGACACTACTTAGCTTAAAACTACAAATTATCAATATAATAGAAATCAATCACATTTGCTCAATAAAACTTCTATTCACACAAATTTCAAGAAATAACACAACATATACCAAAATATGTAAGATATGAGAAAAAAAATACCAAAAACAATCATATCTCTATTTCTTTAGGTTTTTAACTAATCTATGATATCCTTGTCCTGGTTGGAGAGAGTAAAAAATACAACTAGTTAATTGGAGTTGTAAAATCATTTAAAAATGGACACCACTATTAACAACCTACTATTCGATCAAAATAAGAAAACAAAATCTGTTATTTTATGAGCTAGACCCACAGTCTCAATAATCATAGATTTAGTCCTAGTAGTCACCGTAGGGGTGAGTCTAGTAGAATTTGACCTATAATTATCTATCTTTCGAAATCTAACCTTGTCAAAATAACTAATGAACACCTTCCGTATTTTTTATAAAATTAAAAATAGTATTTTTTATGATTTATTTTTAGAAAATTAATGACTATGGTTTTAAAAAAAATTAAACAGATTAAATTTTTAAAACCAAAGTCCTATAATTTCCTATTAATTCTAAAGTGTCACACTGAAACAAATTCAATTAATTTAGAATTAATTTCTTGCTAATCAATATTTAGGCTTAACTAATATAATGAACCTTCACAATTAAGTCAAACTCAGGTAAATGTGCCTTAACAATTGAGCTTGTATGGAGGAGGGCTGGGTCCAGTATGTCGTTCCCACTACAAAGGCCCCCTATCTTCCATACAAGGTCCAAAAGACAGGAATTTAAACTTTCGTTTTATTAATTGTTATTAATTGATTAGGCCCACTATAATCATGCAAAGCAAATGAGCCTTCACAAGTGGAATCACCCACAAAAGAGGAGTTTAACCTTTACATTTTCTAATGGGCCCAAATAAAACCTATCATTTTATGAATATTTTATTTGGCAAAATACCATATATCTAACAAACATATGGTCATTATATGCATCTAAGCCCAATTGCAAAAATACCACATATAGTGCAAACAGACATGTTATAATTGCACGGGCCTAATCATGTTATTATATGAGCAATTCTATGAATTTATGCAAAAATAGCACAATTTATTTCATTTGCAAAAATATCACAATTATTTATCTAGAATTTATAAAAAAATTCAAATTAATTAAATTTGTACAAAAAATAAGTCAATTTAAATGAAATTTATCAACAATTAACAATAGTTAATTTAAATTTCATTTTTTAACAATCAACTTGGTTTTAGGTTAATTTGAAAAAAATATTAATTTAATTTAAATATGATTTATCAAAAATTAACCAAAGTTAATTTGAATCCCATTTATTAAAAAATATATTTTATTAATTGGCTGAAAAAAATGATATTTTTCAAAATTTAACCAATTTTAAATTTTAAAATCAATATCTTAACTATTTTCCAAAAATTTCTTGTGTTGTTATAACTATTAGCTAATATTTTAACCATTAAAAAATAAAATAAAATATAAATAGTTATAACAATCCTAAAATATCTCAAAATAGTTTGTTATCCAAAAAGGAGGCATGGGTGACGTGGCTGACGTTTTTAACACGTGGCTTACACCTGGCAGAAGCTCTGTTCGACCATCGACCAGGAAGATTTCCCTGACATAACATTTGGATTTTATATACGACCAGCTCGGCCGTATACTCTGCATATTTCGAGATGATCTTGTGCAAATTGTAGTCATATTCGAGATTATCTCCCATGATTCCTGATTATCCGATTAATTAGGAAAGAATATCTGTAACAAATTCGTGTAATCCTCCTTGAGCCTATAAATAAAGAGAAATAGCTCAAGGAGGGGACTTTTGGCTAATTTAAGTTTATACTTTACAAGAGAATTAGAGCTATTATCTTACGATTGTATAATTCATCTCTCTTAGGCCTGTGAAACTCAGAGAACCCTAGTTCTTTCATCACTCCTTTGAGAATTAATATCAATAATAGCTTAAGTGGACGTAGGTCATTACCAATTTGTGGGGTCGAACCACTATAATTTGTTGTGTCGTTTACTGTTCTTTCCATTAGATCTATTTCAACACCTTCATTCACATCAAGCATTTGACTCCGTGTCAGTTGACCAAAACGAGGGTCAACATTCTGGTGCTTTCATTGAGAGCTTGAGACGAGGTTGTTGAAGCATTAATGGCAAAAACAACAAAGAAGACTGGGCAGGCGGCTGGCGCTGCACCATCTCAACCTCCTCCTCTGAACATGGCTGAAAATGATCCACACTTGGAATTTGATGAGGAAGAACTGGACTTCGAAACGCTGAGAAATACCCTGGGGGTATTGCTGGACGAATTTGCCAATCTGAGGGCTAGTCAAGAAAGTGCTGCGGAGATTATGGCGCGTCAACAACAAGAAATTGAGCGCCAGCGCCAAGAGCTGAGTGAAAGATAGGCGGAGATGGACCGTCGTCAGAGGGAGGCCATGGCAGCCCTCGAAGCAGCCCTACAATTGGCTAGGAATCAGGTTGCACCTGCCTCACAGCCTGATCAACCCTCGAATGGCCCACCTCAAAGGGGTCTCAATCCTAGCCCTCCGATCTAGCCAACGAGCCCTCAAAGGCCCGAGCAGTCACCAATGCCTTAGGATGATGTCCCACCAAGGGATCCTGAGATGCAACCTCCATCCCAGGCTGGTCGAGGCAATCCCCCATAGCCAAGGCAGAATAGGGCCGGGCAGCAGCCCCGCAACCTTAGACGCCAAGGGGTGAAGAGCCGCACCCACCGAGCAGGGGGCAACGTTCTTCTAGAAATAGAAGGAACTCGGAGATAATCTCTGCGATCAGGGGCCCCCCACAGCATGATAATGCAGGGGGACCTACCGACCAGTGCAGGCCTCCCCCTAACGCTCGGGAAGTTCCAGCCCGAGGAGGCAACCGAGGGGACAGTCAGTCCCACCATAGCCAATCGAGGTTCAGATACGGCGATGGCTACAATGAAGTCGACTCAGCAAGAAGGAATGCCGGTCGGAGAAATGAAGGGAGAGATGGAGGCAGAAGCCCACCACCTAGAGAAGACCAACAAGCGAGACGTAACGCTGGGGGGCAACCCAGACAAAACAACGTCTTTAACTGGCTCGGAGCAAGCGAGCAATGGGGAAGAGACGAAGACTTAAGGGATGTACTCAACGACCGCCGGGAACGACACGACGAGTACATTCCCTTGGCAACAGAGGCCCCGACGATTCCTGAAGCCGTGCAAGCCCAGATAGATGCCCTGAACCAAGCAGTGCAACAGCTGGTCGGGGGAAGAACGTCTCACATCAAGTACGACATGAGAATGGGTACTCCTTTCGTTCAGAGGATCGTTGTGGTAAAGACACCCAGTAAGTTTAAGATGCCCACGCTTTCAAACTTTGATGGGTATGGTGACCCGGTATCTCATGTCAACAAGTTTGAGATACAAATGGACATTCAGAAGGTGTCCGAAGATGCTCGGTGCAGGATCTTCCCTACAACACTTTCTGATGCTGCATAGGAGTGGTTTTTTAAATTCCCTCCTGCAATAATTGTATCTTGGGAGATGTTCGTAAAGGAGTTTTACGGACAATTTTATGCGGGTCGTGTGCACCCAACTGAGGCAAACCAGCTGGTTGAGATACGCCAGCAGGAAGGAGAACCGCTGAAAGACTACGTCCAGAATTTTATGCGAGCAACCGCTGGAGTTAAAACAGTGGGAGATGAAGGCAAAATGATGGCTCTAATAGCAGAAGCTAGACACCGTACGCCTCTTTGGAGTAGCCTCAGGAAGCATGGGGTTAAGACTACCCAAGATTTCTTTGATCGAGCTAATCGATACATCAAGCTCGAGGATGCGATTGCCAGTGAGGGAAAGACCCCAAATAAAGATAAGGGGACTGGAGAACCCACCAAAGCCGCCAATGGGTCAAAGCCCAATGGCAACGGTAAAGGCAACGGGAATGGCAATGGCAAGAATGGGGGGAAGAGGTCCCATAATGAACCCTCTACCACCGAGAATAAGCGCGCTAAGAGCAATCGTTATGAGCCAAGGTTCACAAACTACACTGCCCTTGTCGAGTCTCGAGTAGAGGTGTATCAATGTACGAGCTCCAGTGTGCCTTACAAAAGACCCACTGCCATTCGAAAGGATATTTCAAAAAGGGATACCACCAAGTTCTGTCATTTTCATAACGACTACGGACACGATACGAACGAGTGCAACCAGCTGAAAGATGAAATCTAGTTCCTTATTAGACAAGGACACTTGAGGAGATACGTACAAGCCTCGGGGGCTTCCCAACGAGAGGCTCCAGGTGGCAACGAGCAGGTGCCTGCACGCCAACACTCGCCACCTTTGCAGCCTGATCCCGTGGCTGGCACTTTACTCACCATCTGCGGAGGCCCGCACCTTGTGGGAAACAGTGGGAAGGCAAGGGAACGATATGCTCGGACCCTACGCCACGACCAGGACATCGAGATGATGACTGTGGAGGACCGGGCATCAAAGAAGGCTCGGACAGAGGATGGTGAAATAACCTTCTCTGACTGTGATGCCCAACATGTCCGATTCCCACATTCCGATCTGCTTGTCGTGGACGTTCAAATTGCCAACATGATGGTAAAGAGAGTGCTGGTCGATACAAGAAGCTCAGTTAACATTCTGTATAAATCTTCCCTGGAACGGATGAAGTTGTACATCAAGGACTTGGAGCCCTACAACCAAACAATTTACGATTTCTCTGGCAAGGGACTCGCTCCAACAGGGTCAATCAGGCTTCCGGTAACAGCAGGTACAACGCCCTCTACCAGGACATTACTCACTACTTTCATAGTAGTCGATTGTCCTTCGGCTTACAATTCTGTAATTGGAAGATCCATACTAGTTGACCTTCGGGCCGTCACCTCAATATGGGACCTAGCCATGAAATTCCCAACAGACGCAGGGGTAGGACGCGTTTTGGGAAATCAGAGGGAAGCAAGGGAGTGCTATAATGCCTCAATTACTAAGGCCGAAAAGGGAATGTCAAGGAGCGCTCCCCCAGAAAGGTTGCAGATGGCCATTGATACACAAGCCCAATCAGGTGATAAAGTCACCAAATCGGGTGTTGCCCAAAGTGAGGATAGAGACTTAGATCCTTGCTTTGAGGATTTTGAGGAAGATGTTGGACCTGTCGAGGACCTTCAGGAGGTCCAGCTTGACGAAGCGTTTCCGACCAAAGTTGTAAAGGTCGGCAAAAATTGGAAGCAACAACAAAGCACGCACTGGTGGAATTTTTAAGGAAGAACCAGGAAGTTTTCGCCTGGTCACATAAAGACATGGCTGTGATAGATCCTGCAGTCATTAGCCATGTCCTGAACGTCGACAAAAGCTTTCCACCCGTGCAACAAAAGCGTTCATCAGGGTGGCGTTTTATCCATCGTGGGTCTCTAATCCAGTACTGGTTCCCAAGCCTAACGACAAATGGTGAACCTGTGTGGATTTCACAGGCCTTAAGCCTGCCCTAACGATTGCTTCCCACTCCCCCGGATCGACCAGATGGTCGATGCAACTGCAGGACATGATATCCTCTCTTTCATGGATGCATACTCAGGATACAATTAGATTAGTATGCATCCCCCTGACGAGGATCACACTAGCTTTCAGACCGATATAGGGTTATACTGTTACAAAGTAATGCCATTCGGATTGAAAAATGCTGGTGCGACTTACCAGCGACTAGTTAACCACATGTTTAAGGAGTTGATCGGAGTAAACATGGAGGTATACGTTGATGACATGCTGGTAAAGTAAAAAAAGGCAGAAGGACATGTGAAGGATTTACAAGAGTGTTTCAATGTTTTGAATAAGTATCAAATGAAGCTAAATCCTCTCAAGTGTTCCTTTGGAGTTGGATCAGGGAAGGTTTTGGGATTCATTGTCAATTCGAGGGGAATCGAAGCCAATCCCGAAAAGATCAAACCCTTGATAGATATGAAATCACCGGCAAAAATCAAAGATGTGCAAAGTTTGACTGGAAGGATCACCGCGCTCAGTAGATTTATTTCAAAATCAACAGATAAATGCGTCCCTTTCTTTAATCTACTTAGGGGCAACAAGAAGTTCGAGTGGACAGAAGACTGCGAACAGGCTTTCCAAGCCTTAAAAGCCCACATGGCGCAGTCTCCTGTCTTATCAAAGCCTATAGATGGAGAAACTTTGTTCATTTACCTGGCGATCACTGAATATGCTGCTAGTGCGGTGCTAGTAAGAGAAGAGGAAGGCGTACAAAAGGCAGTATACTATGTGAGCAAGAGGTTAATCGGGGCCGAATTGAGGTATCCTCCCATCAAAAGATTATCCTATTGCCTAATTTTGGCTACGCGAAAGTTACATCCTTACTTCCAAGCCCATCCAATCACAATCTTAACTGATCAGCCCCTTCGGTAAGTTCTACAAAAGTCAGAGGCAGCTGGTCGTTTGTTGAAATAGGCAGTCGAACTCGGGCAGTTCGATATAACATACTCACCGCGAGCAGTAGTAAAAGGACAAGTCTTGGCTGACTTCATCGCCGAATTTACTAAACTCCCAGACAGCGAACAGAGCGAAAATCCTAGTGCACCTGAGCCTCAAGGTGTAGCTCCTTCGTGGAAGCTTTTCACTGATGGATCGTCCAACGAATCTCACGCAGGAGCAGGAGTGATATTGATAACGCCAGAAGGGCATCAATTTCACTACGCAATTAGGTTTGATTTCGCCGCTTCAAACAACGAAGCCGAGTATGAAGCCCTACTCGCTGTGTTAAGGTTGGCCAAAGACATGAGCATAAAGGTGCTAGATATTTACAGTGATTCACAGCTGGTAGTAAATCAGGTCTTAGGGGAGTATCAGGCACGAGGTCTGAAAATGGTGGCCTATCTAAACAAAGCCAAAGATCTATTGGCACAATTTGAGAAATATACCCTCCAAAAAATACCTCAAGATCAGAATTCAAACGCAGATGCCTTAACCAAACTCGCAAGTGTGAAGGATGCTAACACTTTAAATATAGTGCCAGTTGAGCAGCTACGCAAGCCGAGCATACGAGCAGATGAAACCAATATGGAGGTCCGGTTAGCAGATACATGGATGGCGCCATACTGGGAGTATCTCAGGAGTGGTGTACTACCAGCAGATAGAAATAAAGCCAGGACTCTTTAGAGACAGGCTGCTAGGTATATACTGGTCGATGGTGTTCTATACCGAAGAGGATACTCCATGCCACTACTCAGGTGTCTTATGCCGAAAAAGGCTAAAGAACTGATGAAGGAGGTACATGAAGGCTTCTGTGGAGATCACGCTGGGGGGCAGAGCTTATCAAAGAAAATTCTGAGGCAGGGTTATTTCTGGCTGACCATGAACGAAGACTCGATGGAGTTTGTGCGAAAGTGTGATAAGTGTGAGAGGTTTTCCAACATCCCACGCATAGCTCCTAATGAGTTAAAGCAGATGCAAAGTCCATGGCCCTTCATAGTGTGGGGTATAGATTTAATCGGGTCCTTGCCAACAGGAAAAGGTGGAGTAAAATACGCAGTTATAGCAGTCGACTACTTCACCAAATGGGCCGAGGCCGAGCCACTTGCAACCATAACAACAAAGAAAGTACTTGATTTTGTCATCAATAACATTATATGTCGATATGGATTGACCAGAAAGATTGTCTCGGACAATGGCACCCAGTTTGACAGTGACCTATTCACAGAATTCTGCGAGAGGCATGGAATCATCAAGAACTTTTCTTCAGTAGCACATCCACAATTAAATGGGCAAGTCGAAGCGAAAAATAAGACATTGAAGGATACCCTGAAGAAAAGGCTCGAGGAAGCCAAAGGGGCATGGCCAGAACAGCTGCCTGAAGTACTTTGGTCATACCCCGTTTTCCTTAGCATACGGGTATGAAGCTATGTTGCCAGTCGAGTTAGATCCGCCCTCACATCGAAGAATCACATACGACCAAGACCAAAATAGCCAACTATTGATGGAGTCCCTAGACTTGGTTGGGGAGAAATGAGAGAAAGCCCAACTTCGAGTAGCTGCGTACTAGCAAAAAGTCGCTCGGTATTTTAACTCTAAAGTAAAAGAAAGAAAGTTCAACGTCGAAGACTTAGTACTTCAAAGAGTTTTCTTAAACACCCGCGACCTAGCTGCTGGAGTACTCGGACCAAACTGGGAAGGACCTTACCAGATTGAAGAATTCCTTCACCCAGGCACCTACAAACTTGCACGCTTAAATGGAGATCTCGTTCCACGATACTGGAATGGAGAACACCTGCGCAAGTATTATCAGTAAACAATCCTTCTTAAAGGACTGGCTTGTATTAATTTTTACTTTTTACAAGTTTTGAAAAGGGGTTAGTCCATTTAATGTTATATGACTAATCGATTATAAGTGTAAGATCTTTTAAAGATCACTCGTAAAGACATGTTTGGTCCATTTAAATACAAGAATTTTAAGGGACTGTGTGCAGCCAGTCGTTCTTGCCAAACTTTGTAATTTTTTACAAGTATTTGTTCATTACGTGTGTTATTTTGCTGTATTATAAGTTTTGCATTTTATATCAAGCATCAATGTTCGTATAGGTCATGGTCAAGGCGAGTGACCAAGAACCTAAAGCTCCTCAGTCACTTGGGGGGCATATAAGGTACATCGATAGCAAAACATACCAAGAGGTATGTAAACACATGAACAAAATAAGTGAAAGCATACTACGGTACTTAGAGTATTTTTCAAAATTTATATTTTGTTAAATCAAGCCATAGTACTATGCTAAGTTCGGTCATGCGAATAGATGTTATAATAAAGCAGAAATATTATAATATCAAAGGAATTCTTTTACACTGCAAGCAGTATTGCTTGGATGTAATTGTTTAAAAGTAAAAGTAAAATAAGCTGCCCATGCAGCAAAACCAAAAATAAAATCATAGTCTTTACATCACGACCCGTAGGTCGTGTGGTTAAAAAAAAAAGAAATATAAAAGAAGGAAAAATCATGCAGCTTGAGGAGGCGGAGGATCCTTAGGAGGGGCCTGGTCGATGGCTTCATTCTCTACACCCTCCATTCCGGCGGCTAGCAAAATTTCTGGGGAGGCAGGAGCTCTGGCCCTTTCTTCAACAGCCAATCAAGCAGTACAATGAGCAAGCTCAGCCTTCCTGTCGTCCTCTGGAAGGTAGTCAAAGTTGGCACTTTGATTGTGTTTCCAGAACTCGTAGAAACATCGAAGTTTTTGTACCTTTCCAGGTCTTTGGCATTTGTAAGCCTGAGCTGCTCCCCCTGGCTCTCGAGGACAGCAATACTCTTGTCCTTAGCAAGATTCTCCTCCTGAAGTCTTTTGACTTCACGCCAATGAGTACGGCTGACTTCTTGATACTCCCCCCTTTGTTTCTTGGCAGTCTCCAAAGCAGCCTGCTTCTCCGCCAGCTCCACAACCAAGGAATCCGTTTGCTGGTTCACCACCTCCAGCCTCGCCTCAAAAGCTTGAAGCTCCTCTCCTAGCTTCGCCTCCCTAGCCCGGGACTGCTCGACACTAGCACCCGTGTGGGTACGAGTAGCAGTCATGGTCAACATGGCCTGCAATCAAAGAATAAGAGTTAGGCCAACTTCAAAAAAGGAAAGAGTTAAAACCATGATCACAAAAGAGGGGGAAGATTGCTTGCACCGGCCACTTCGTTGAGGGCCCTATTGAGGATCTGGTCGACCCCCATTGTTTCAGCTTCGACCATGGTCTCTCTACATCGGTCATGCTTGAGGATGTGGGCGAGGCAATCTTTGGCTGACCTTAGGGAGTGATTCGATAATCTGACCCCAGGGAGAACACCCTCGGCTTGCTGGGGCTGTTCGGTAGGAGCCGAAGGAGAAGGAGTTGTGGCAGTAGGAGCAGGGGGAGGTGGGATTTACCCCTCGGCAGGAGCAGATGGTTGGCCAGAAGGCCCATCCTTTGAAGAATCGGCTGCTCGGTTCTTCTTGGCTGGAGGTACCTGACTGGACTTGTCGTCAAGTTTTTTGGTCGATTTTCTCTTTCGAACCAAAGGAACCTCTTCCTCCTGGGTATTGTACAGATCGAAAACATTTACGGAAGCCATTTCTGCAAAAGAGATAAATATGCAGACAGTAAGTCAAAAATAGATGAACAAGTTATGGCAAAAGAGATCAAGAAAATCACAAAGTCAAATACCTGAGCTATTACTACTTGTCGCTACACTATTGACTCTACTAGTCATACACTCACTCTCTGGCATGAAGAAGTCTGGCCCTAGATTTGGAGCATATGTAAAATTTTCGTCCCCGTCAAATAAATGACAAGAAATTGGCAAGTTATCTAAGAGTCAAATAACAATACCTTTTTCGTGAGAAGACTCGTCTAAGTCTACGATAGTCTCGACTGCCTTTTGTTTTCCCTTCCCTTAAGGGGCAGAAGGCCTTTCTGCTGAGGGAGTGCCAGTGGGTTCCCTGATTGTAACCCCAGTTGGTCTCCGTTGAGGAGGAGACACTGGAGGTTGCTGCTCGGGATCTCCTTCGGTAGTGGCACTTACCGCCGCGGGTTCCCTCATATCCTGATGAGGGACCAAGAGGCCAGCCAGCCTCAAGTTATCCTCGGTGACCAGAGACTTGATCCTCTTCTCAGCATCCGTCATTCTAGCCAACGTGGCAGACCTCAACACCATGTCTGGTGTTGGGTCTGGTCTTAACCATGGGCCTGAAAAATGCAAGATGTTTCAGAAAAATATAAGGAAAATTGCCAAGTAAAAACAACGACCAGTGGAGAAAAGCACTTACCTCCTCGAGCGAAGGCCAGGTTATTCGTAGCCATGTCAGGCGTGAGGAAATACTCCTGACTGTATTTCCCCACGTTGGAGATGTGGGTGGTGTCACTCAGGAAGGTTCGGGTGGTCTCCTAGTGACAAAAATGAAAGAACCCCGTACAAGACTGTTGGGGGTTGGACTTAAGATCAAAAAGATAATTGACCTCATGAGGGGTAGGCTCCGGCCATTTTTTAAGTTTATAAAGGATATAGAGTGCCGCAAGCATTCTATATCTGTTGGGAGTAATTTGGAAGGGGGCGACACCAAAGTAGTTCGCCACCCCCTGAAAGAATGGATGTAGAGGAAGGGTAGCCCCTGCCTCTATGTGATACCTCGAACAGGCGCTGTAAACGCCTCTAGGAAAATTAGCCCTTTGATCCGCAGTGGGGATCTTGAGAGTTACCCCAGTGAGGGGATACTTCCTTAAGTAATTGGCAAGCATCCTGGGGTTACTTGGCTTAATGGAGAAATGTACCACTCAACATCAGGAAGAATTTAATGCTGAAGGCTGGCCCTAACCTAGATGAACGGGTTTGGAACGATGTTTTCTCGACCACTGGTCGAGGGAACCCCAGCTTGCGAGTTTGGCTGAGCTGGAGGGTTTGAAGAGTGTTCAGGCTTTTGTTTCTTTTGGCCAGTGGATTTGGAACGACCCATTCTGGCTGGAGATGGTTGAGGACCGAAAGGAGAGAGTCTAGAAAAAGGGATCTAGTGAATACGTTGGGCAGGTTGTTCTTCACCTTCAAGCAGTTGTGCGAGAAGATCATCCTCGATTGGCCTTTCACCTCCCCACAAATCTGGCATCAAAATCAGCGAACAGAAAAATGGGGAGGTGAGGATGAAGAGCCTAGAAAGTTGGTTAGAATAACGCTGCTCGCGTATAAAAGTCAAACTTTTATACAGCAGCATTCTAACGAAAACTAAATTTTTCACACGATCAGTTTGAAAAACAGATCAAAAAGTGAAAGCAAAAAGTTTTTTTGAAAAAAAATTTCAACTTCAGTAAGGGCGGAAAAAACTCAGTTTTTCAACTACCATAAAAATCTAATTTTTACTTCGATTTTACGTCCTAAATTTATGATCTCGACTATCAAACTGATTCATAACTACTAAATGGAAAAGATACACCACCCTATCTAGCATCACTCGATAAATGCCCTATTTTCATGCATCCCTACCCAAGAACACATACAATATCAGAACCTAAAAGCTAACTTACATCGGCATGCACCACAAAAATGAAGAGTGCAAAAGTTCTGAAGCTTACCGATACGAAGATTATGAAGCTTTGAAGAAATTTCGAGCGTAGGTGAATGAACGGCTAATTCCTGGAACGTCGGAAGATGATCTTCAGGGAGAGTAGGGGTTCTGACTTAGGGTTTCTTGGTAGAAAAATATCTTGCGTAAAAAGAAAATGAAGTTCTGAGGGCTCTATATATTTCATATGTGATATGGAAAAGGAGGTAATCATAAGTTTCCTCTTTTCAAAACATGGGGAAGAGTGATAGTCGTCAATGGATTGTTTGGGAACCGGAAAGGCATGATTAGATGGGGGTAGGTCACTGTATCCAAGAAGGCAAGAACTACTCTGACAGATTTGGTGGGGAAATCGAAGAGTCATTTTCCTTAAAGTTTATTTATTGTTGGTCGTAATAAATAAAGTTGGGGGGCAAAAGTTATCCAAAAGCAGGCATGGGTGACGTAGCAGACGTTTTTAACACGTGGCTGACACCTGGCAGAAGTTCTGTTCGACCATCGACCAGGAGGATTTCCCTGACATAACATTTGGATTTTATATACGATCAGCTTGGCCGTATACTCTGCATATTTCGAGATGATCTTGTGCAAATTGTAGTTGTTGATGCTCATAATCTCATCAAGGGGAAATGCAAGGTAGTCACCTGGGCATACTCCCCCCCCTGATTCGCGAGACCGCCCCGTCTCGCGAGGATGCTCTTCCGCGAGGCCACCGAGTCGCCTTCCGCGAGGCCATCAAGTGGCGAGGCCCCCCTGATCCGCGAGACCGCCCCGTCTCGCGAGGATGCTCTTCCGCGAGGCCACCGAGTCGCCTTCCGAGAGGCCACCAAGTGGCGAGGCCCCCCCTGATCCGCGAGACCGCCCCGTCTCGCGAGAATGCTCTTCCGCGAGGCCACCAAGTCGCCTCCCGCGAGGCCACCAAGTGGCGAGGCCCCCCGATCCGCGAGACCACCCCGTCTCGCGAGGACCCTGTTCCGCGAGGCCATCCTAGGGGGCGAGGTGCCTTATTTAGCGAGGCCACCCTAGGGGCGAGATGCCTTGTTCCGCGAGGCCATCGTAGGGGGCGAGATGTCTTATTTAGCGAGGCCACCCTAGGGGCGAGATGCCTTGTTCCGCGAGGCCATCCTAGAGGGCGAGGTGCCTTATTTAGCGAGGCCACCCTAGGGGCGAGATGCCTTGTTCCGCGAGGCCATCGTAGGGGGCGAGGTGCCTTATTTAGCGAGGCCACCCTAGGGGCGAGATGCCTTGTTCCGCGAGGCCACCATAGGGCGAGGCGCCCTATTCAGCGAGGCCCTTGGGCCACTCCTACCATGCCCATGCACGGGGCCGAGGGAGGCTGCGAGGCCGCCAATGGCGCCCCGTGCGCGAGGCCGCGCAAGGTCCCGCGCGCGCGCCCCGGGAGGTCCACCAGCCCGCCATCTTCTCAAGAGGCCGACACACCGTGATTTGATGCGCATGGGCCCAAGACCCCTATTCAACGCCACGGCCAATACGGACACCAAAGATCCCCTTTTTCACAACCTCAAAGTCCCTATGCTTAGTAGATCCGGAACGAGTCGAATGAGACATATTTGTACGACCGGGTACTAGGTACGGATGCCAGTGCCAGCGAGGATCGTGGTCCGTACGTCTACGGCCATGGGTCAGAGCCGACACCACTACCTCCTGCGCCACCACGCCTGCTACCACGCCTCAAGAAGGAGTACAGACAAGTAGTGGAGACATCCCCCTGACACCTGCTCCTGTACGGGATGTACAGCCACAACCTCTGAAACCACTCCCCTAGTACAGTACGTTTGTACCGTTTGGTCCCCTGGACCACTATGTACCTAAGGCCGTTAGAGCCTACTATAAATTGAATTCCAAGGCCACCTGTAGGGGGGTTGGAAATTTTACTGTACCAGAGGCATTAGTGTGAATGAGATACTGAATTCTCCATTGTTGTTATACCATTGTTCTTGAGTTATTGTTCAAGTTTTCATAGCTTTCCAATTAGCAATTTTAATTTGATAATTTTTCCAACTTAACTTCGTTGACGAGTTCTCACCGTCAACAGTAGTCATATCCGAGATTATCTCCCATGATTCCTGATTATCCGATTAATTAGGAAAGAATATCTGTAACAAATTCGTGTAATCCTCCTTGAGCCTATAAATAAAGAGAAATAGCTCAAGGAGGGGACTTTTGGCTAATTTAAGTTTATACTTTACAAGAGAATTAGAGCTATTATCTTATGATTGTATAATTCATCTCTCTCAGGCCTGTGAAACTCAGAGAACCCTAGTTCTTTGATCACTCCTTTGAGAATTAATATCAATAATAGCTTAAGTGGACGTAGGTCATTACCAATTCGTGGGGCCGAACCACTATAATTTGTTGTGTCGTTTACTGTTCTTTCCATTAGATCTATTTCAACACCTTCATTCACATCAAGCATTTGACTCCGTGTCAGTTGACCAAAACGAGGGTCAACATAGTTAAACAAATTTAAATATCCATAAAAATATCTAACTAACAATATTCAAATTTTAAATAATTTAAATATTAAAAACTATAGAATAAAAAGATATTTATATTTTCAAATAAAGATTTAATTAAAAAAAATAAAAAATTTAAATAAAAATATCTTAAATATCTAATATCATAATTCTAATATTTTAATATATTAAAAGATTTAAAATTAAGTTGTTAGTCTATTTTTAAATTTTAATTTGAATCTTTGTAGAAAATGTCTAATTATTTATATCTCAACTAACAAAAATATCTTATTTTTAAAAAAACAATTTTAAATACATAACAAATCTGATATTTTTGACTTTGATTATAAATAATAAATATCCACAATTTTAATTTTCTTTAATTAATTTTTTTTGGATGAATAGTACCCATGGGTACTGTTCACCGTGGCTGGTGTGCGTGGGTGCGCGCGGGCGTGCGTGCGGGTGGCTCGCGGGCATGCGCGCACACATGGGGAACCAGGCCAAAAATTTTCAATTTTTTTTTTGATCAATTTTTCAAACCAAAACAATTTTATAATTAATTTTTAACATGTTTTACACAAAAATAAAGCATATATACAAATTAATAGCATAGAAAATACAACAAAATAACCTAAAAATTGCTAAAATTCACATAACATCAATATGCTTCATAAAAATATGTAAACCATCCAATTATTCAAACATATCAAATAATCTAATTTTAAACATGTTCATGTATGAAAAAAATGATTACCAAAGGCTCTGAGGCGAGTTGTTAGGAAAACTTATACATGATCTTTATTTATTTTCATGTATATCTAATATTAAACAAATTAATACGAGATAGCCTAAAACATGTTTATAAAATTGAATTCAAAGAGAAACAATGAATAGAATACTTACAGGATACGCAGCGGAATTAAAGAGTCCTTCCTTCAGTTTCTCTAACTCTTGTCTCCTCTCTGTCACAGAGTATTATCAAGAAAGTTAACCGATCTTCTATTTTCTTCATAGTCTTCCAATGTATCCTTAGAATCACCCAGACTAGTGTGGGCAATTCTCAACACATAAGATAGATACTGTTGACGCCGTTTTTCGTCAACAGTAAATATAGAGCACGTAAACAGTAAATAGTTATGGCTAGAAAAATACAATAAAACAAGGAGGATTTTTACGTGGTTCAGCAGTTAACTCTGCCTAGTCCATGAGTCTTTGTTATTAAAACTTAGGAAATTTCTGGAAACTCTTCAGAGATGAAGTCTCCATAGTTTCCCTCAAGATCACAAAATTTTGGTCCCTTACAAAGGTACAAGACTTCTCTATTTATAGAGGAAGTCTCAGGATACTATCCCACACATTTCTGGGAAGTTCTCCTTTACATTAATAAATTTAATGGCTTTAAAAGCATGTAACTCCTATATACAAGGAAACGTCCCCTGAAGACTAGGGGGCGTATAACTGACTAATAAATATCCCTTTATTATAGGGAAGTTACAACAATAAATGTAGACCGTGTCTCTCCAAGTGATTCACCAAGCTATTCGAGGTCAGTAATCAACATCGACAGCATCGTGCCAGTCCAGGACTCTGGGTGACTTTCGAGTTGTATTATTTTCTTAAGATCAATCTTGGAAAGGGTAAATACCATTGAGGCCGCCTTACCCCGAGCTCACACTCAGGCAAGCTCGAACCACTTGATCCGAGGTTACCCGACAATGGACGTACTCCGATATTCTATCTTTCGAGCTTGTAAGGTCTTCGAGGCTGCCCATCTTCGAGGTTGCCACCTGCTTCAAAGGTTCGACGTCCAGGTTGCGAACACGTATTCTAGGTATTGCGAGCTCACACCTGACAAAACCAGCTTTCGAGATTACAATTCTAAAGGCTCGAAATCTGGGTGTAACATTTTGCCCCCTCAAAAGTATTGGTTTGAATCCTATGAAAAGGAAACTTTTGAACTACTTTCCTCGGGAACTGTACCATCACACATACTTGAGTATGGACACGCGTCAATTGGGTATTGCTCACTCACGGTACTCAAGTACCTTGGAAATCTGCACATGATCGTCCGCCTGCCACCTTTTCGGTACCATCTTGTCGTTTATCCCTAGCCATCGGATTTGATAAGGATCCTGGCCAATGGCTTGGATTAACCCCTTTTTATCGTTTCTAATTGTCTATATATAAGGCCCTAGTCATCTTCCTCATTTTACCTTTACGTTCATCAGAGGAAAAAAGAAAAGAGAAAAAACCATAGGCTATCCCAGAAAGCTTTTGCTTTTGCATGTTCTCCCAACCAAAGAAGCAAAGGACCGCCAGCTTGCTCGAGACCATGAGATTATACCTGCAGCCTCTCCTTCAATCAACGATTTCTCTACAATCGCCATCTTCATTGCGTAAGTATCTGATGATTTTCTCTTTCTTTTTTATCAGTTTCTGGCTTTGCTGTTTTTTAGTTCTTGGGAATGCACTGGTTTATCTTGTAGTTTTGACATACTAAGATGGTTTGATCAATAGATATTAGGTTTAGGTCCTCCCATTACTGGTTCAAAATCCAGTTTATATGTAGAAAGGCCCCAGTTAAAGGATGCACGATACCCAAGGATACCATTTTTGAATAACCGCCACTTTTTTCCCTGATATTTTGGGATTCTAAAAAATTAGACACACTTCCCTCCTTTTTTCCGTGGAATACACGTCTTGGCCCTTAATCGGGTTTCTAGGTTCGAGCCCGTCTCGTACCCAAGCACTTCCGAGCTTGTTTTACCAAGCTCATTATTCTTGACTCCTTGCATGCATGGCCCTCGCCATTTTTTCTTTCTCGCTAGATGTCACAGAATCTAGAAAGACGGTGGGGGTCGCTGCTTGCCATCCCGTATTCGCCAAAAACTCTGAGCCCGGAATCGTTATTCGCCCGGAACCAGCGCCTGATTTGTGAACACGAGCTAGCTTGCGAGCAAGAAGAAACCCGAGCTCATTATCGCCGTCAAATCGTCGAGGTCATAGAAAAGAAGAGAAAAATCTTTCGAGAGGCTCTTTATCCGGAATCTGATTCAGGGCCCAGACCGATCCCCCTTGATCCTACCTTAAAAGTGACAATCGCATACAACCCGGGAGATCTTCAATTCTCACTGATGGGGGAGCCCTCAACCTCGCAGCCGAGGATGGAATTTTTCGAGGCCGAGTATTATTGGAGCTCAGTTACCTCGCTAGGTCAGATAAATGACATCTTGGCCTTTCACGGTATAAGATTGTCAGGCTCGTTTAGGTGTCGAGCCCTTACATCCCACGAGCGAAGCTGCCACGCTCCAAGAGATGGAAATCCTGACAACAAGATGAGGTATGCGGCTTGGAGCCAGGAGCATATGAAGGCAGGAGCGATATTGCCTTTGAAGTCTTTCTTCAAGGACTTCATAGGCTTCATTGGGCTGGCTCCATTCCAGCTCAACACTAATTCATACAGGGTTCTGTCTGCCCTGAAGTCCATATACCACGAGCTGAAGTGGGAAGGGCCGTCGGCGGAGGAGATCCTGTATCTTTTCTGCCTGAAAAGAAATCCCTCACGAGCTCAGGAAGGAGATAGCTTCTATTACCTTTCGAGCTACCCGAAGGAGAAGAAGGTGTTTGAGGACCTTCCCAACCATCCTCCTGATTTTAAGAAGGCCTTCTTCTGGACGGATGGCCTATCTCCGTCTCGATTCTATTCATTCAGACGGATTCATAAGTACCCCAACCTCCTTTATCTCTGTGCTCGAACTTATGTCTATAGGCTTGTACTTAGTTGAAATGTATCTTATTTTCCAGCCAACTATCATCATCCCACTCCCTCTGACGAGATGAAGGAGCATAGGGAGACCCTGCTCCAACTCCCTTATGGCAGGAGGTCCCTCTCGTACCTATTGCATGAAGGTAAACTTTGAGCTTGCGGGATCTTGGGAGATGGCCAGTCCACCTCGGTCTGGTCCAACAAAAAATATGACCGCTGGGAGCTCGTGCCCTTGCCAACAGGCATCCTCCCCCTAAGGAGAGAGGTAAGGACCCCCCCTCCAGTTTGCCGAAGGAGCCCGCAATCAGGGAATGAGGCCAACAATGAAGCCTCGAGCTTGGGCTCGGATGATCAAGGTACAGTCATCCTATGCTCGAAAATGTGGTCCCTCACCTTACTAAAACACAAACCCGATAGGTTAGTTTTGTGCGAGGATGATAGGGATCATTTTTATATATGGACTTGGGTAGATGAACGGGTTTATAGGTTCGATAGCTGGCTCGGGAAATACGACACTATGTATAGCCTGAACGAGGTATGGGATGGAATAGCCATCCAATATGGGACCAACGACTATAGGGACCTTTCGAGGTTGACGTCCACCTATAGGGAAGGTACTCCCCCCGCCTCTTCTGAAGATGGGGGAATTTCATGGTCTCCGAGCTCAAGCTCGGAGGAGAGTTCCAGTTAGGTTTTTCACCACTTGCTTTTTTTTTTTTTTTTTATCTTCTAAGTTTGTTAGCATCATGCTAAATCTTGATTGCAACTGTGCAGGTGCTATGGACTCTGACCTTGATGCCGTGCTCTAGAGTGGCGAGGGGGCTCAGAAGAGTAAGCGCCCGAGAGGCTCGCGGAGGATAGACCGACCCTCCAAAATCCTCAAGCGCACTGAGAAGACTCCACCAGCTCCAACTACTGCGAGCACAGCCGGGGACCCGACTGCCCAGGTTGACGCATCCGTCTCGACCGCACTTGCCACGCTTCCTCTGGCTACAATTCCTCCAACACTCGACCAACCCTCAAAGAAACCCTCAACCTCCAAGTCACTCCTACCGTCGGCCCGACCTCATGTTGATGAGTTCGTGCTTGATAGTACCGCCGGGGCCCACAGAGCTGTAATTGGCTCGGATATCCTTTCTCGGTTGGGTCAGAGTCTTTTAGGATTCGACGCTGATCACTGGGAGTTTGTGAATAAGGCCTGAGACTACAATACTCTTTATGATAAGAGTATTGAACTTACTGCCGCGGTAATTTTCATAACTTACTTTTAATTGCTTATGTGCCTTGGCTTATGTTCTAATTCAATCTCTTTGTGTTTCAGGCTCTTGTCGTCTCAGCTCAGCTTAATTATAAGCTGACCAATGAGGTGCAAACGAGCATGTCTCTGGCCCAGGAGTCGAGGAATCTCCAGCTTAAAACGGCTGATGAACTCAAGGACTCAAAGACAGAGCTTGAAAAGGTGAAGGCTCGGCTTGCGGAGCTGGAGAAAGCTATTGCCAAGCTCGAGGAGGAGAAGGCTGCCACTTTTGAGATAATCAAAAATGAAAAGGCCCGCCTCCTTAACGAGTTCAAAGAGAAGAAAGACAAAGCGGTCGATCAAGCCATGTACATGATCTGGGCTAGCAATGCTGACCTCGATACCAGCTTCCTGGGTTCTTTCGAGGAAGGGTTTGTGGCCAAATGGCAAGCTCAACTCGACGCAGAGGAGGCTGCTCAGGAGGCTGCCTAGAAGGATAGTCATGCTATTCGTCCTGGAGAGTCTAGTGCTGCTGGTGCTGAGAAGTCTAAGGAGACTGCTCCTTCTTGAATCTCATCTCAGGGTTGCGTCCCTTTATTTTTTTAATTGTTTTAATTTATGCCCGTAGCGCTGATACAATTTCTTTTTCTTTTAATATATATGCTTTACATTTCTTGATTCAAAATATTTTGCACATTTTATATTAAAGAATCGCGTATGTTTGTTTATTCGCACAAACATAGTTTGGATTTAGGCTCGAAGTTCAATGCATTCATGCATAGTTTGCTCGAATTATCCGCTTCCGATCTTGTTATTCGTCAAGGTCGGATATTACTTTAACCATGAACCCGAAAGTACTTGTATGGTGTGTAATGTAGACGGTTTAGTTATATCTTATTTTTTAGTTATTTTTTCTCGTCCTCGGTTATCTCTCCGAGGTTATGAGTTCGAAACTATAGTTTTATAAGATACTCCAGCCTCGATCTTGACTTAACTCGAAGTGGGTTTATGTTCCAACTTATCGTCGATTAGTTTTAGCTGGTTTGCTCCAAACCTGTAAGGTCATGATTGGTTTGTAATCCATACACTTATATGTTTTTTGATAATTCGGTTATATCCAAATTAACTTAGCTCGCGTATTTGGTTATATCCAAACACTTATATGTTTTTAATAATTCGGTTATATCCAAATTATCTTAGCTCGCGTATTTGGTTATATCCAAACACTTGTATGTATTTTGTATGTCTTAATTTATTTTTCAAGCTGTTGGTATTTATATATATACCAATGATGCCCCCTTAATATCCTATGAATATGACCATAGGTTATTAGATTAAGAGAGATTGCAAAAATAAATCATATTAGACGAAATAACTCTTTATTTGATAAAATCCAAAAGTAGGTAAAACAGTACAAATAGACAAGCATGGTTACAGGCAACATCCTTCCTACACTATTGATAGTAAGGTCTTAGGTGTTCGCCATTCCATGCTCGCGGTATTAGGCTCCCATCCAATCTCACTAGCTTGTAGACACCGGATCGGATGACTGACTCTATCTGGCAGGGTCCTTCCCAGTTTGGTAAAAATACACGCCTTAGCACCAAATCTCGCGTTGCCAAAAATACACGCCTTAGCACCAAATCTCCCACACTGAACTTTCGATCTCGAACTCTCTTGTTGAAGTACGTGGTAGCTCGCTGTTGATATGCAGCGTTTCTTCTTTCTTTGATCAGGTCTAAGGTTTCTTCAAGCTGAGTGTGGTTCGAGCTTTGGTCATAAGCGTGGGTTTGAATTGTAGGAATTTTGATCTCAACAGGCAACATAGCCTTGCAACCATACGCCAGAGAGAACGGGGTATGTCCTGTTGATGTTCGGGCTGTAGTCCTATATCCCCATAGGACTTGGGGCAATTCTTCGAGCCATCGTCCTTTTGCTTCCTCCAACTTTTTCTTTAGCGAACTCTTGAGAGTTTTGCTTACAGCTTCTTCCTAGCCATTCGCCTGGGGATGAGCTATTGACGAAGAACTCTTTATTATTCCAATTTTCTGGCAAAAGTTGGTGAACAAGTCGCTATTGCACTGGGTTCCGTTGTCAGATAAAATCTTCCTCGGCATCCCATATCGGCATACAATGTTCTTTACAACGAAGTCAAGCACTTTCTTTGAGGTTATTATTGCTAACGGTTCAGCTTCTGTCGACTTCGTGAAGTAGTCTACGACAACTACAACATACTTTACTCCGCCCTTGCCAATTGGGAGAGAGCCTATGAGGTCGATTCCCCATACCGCAAATGGCCATGGGGAAGTCATCATGGTCAGCTCAGATGGTGGAGCTCGAGGAATCGTGGTGAACCGTTGGCACTTATCACACTTCTTTACGTATTCGAAAGAATCCAATTTGATGGTAGGCCAGAAATAACCTTGGCGTATGATTTTCTTGGACAGGCTATGCCCCCCAGTATGGTCTCCATGAAACCCTTCATGAATTTCTTCAATTTCTTCGGGTGAATGTCTTCAATGATCTTCCTGACCTTTATCATTTTGGAAGGATCTGACTCTTCGAGCTTGATTTCTTCGAGCTCTTCTAATGGTTCAAGGTCAGCTTTTTCCTCCACCCTTGGGTCAACTTCTTCATCTATCTCCAAGATCGTCCCATCTTTATTTTGAATAATGATGAGCGCCTGTGCGCTCGTCTGTTTCTTTCCTCTTAGGGAGATGCTATAGCATTCCCTTCCCGCCAGCTGGTCCCCCTTTAACGTCCCGATGCCACTAGGAGTAGGGAATTTAATGGCCAAATGCCTCACAGACGAGACTGCCCCCAGCCCTACTAGGGAGGGTCTTCCGAGTAGCACGTTGTAGGCCGAAGGTAGGTCCACTACTACGAACTCCATCATCTTGGTTGCTGAGACTGGGTAGTCTCCCAAGGTTACGGGGAGTTCGATGGACCCCATGAAAGCGGTCCCTTCCCCTGAAAATCCGTACAGTGTTGTCGCACATGCTTTCAGGTCGCGAAGGGCGAGTCCCATTTTCTCTAAGGTCGCCTTATAGAGAATGTTTACTGAGCTCCCATTGTCTATGAGAACTCGGTGAACTCTCTTATTTTCCAGCTGGAGAGTGATGACTAGTGGATCATGGTCAGGAAACTAAACATGGGACGCGTCGTCCTCAATAAAGGTTATTGGTTGAGATTCAATTTTTTGGCTTTTTGGAGCTCTAGGTTCGGGTTCATATGGAGACCCGTCCCTAGTTTTTAGCACGTTCACATATCTTTTTTGGGCATTCCTGCCCATGCCCGCGAGATGCGGCCCTCCCGAGATGGTTATCCCGTCTTCTCCATCAATTGGAGGGGGGCCTATCTTCTTCCCTGGCTTGGGAATTGTTGTTCTGTGCAGGTTGTGGCAGAGCTGCCCTCTGGCTTGTAGATGCCTGATTAGTATTCTGGATTTTGACATATTGCCTAAAGTAGCCTCTCGAGATCAATCCTTCGATCTCGTCCTTCAACTGTCGGCACTCATCAGTAGTGTGCCCGGTGTCTCTATGAAATCGACAATATTTGCTGGAGTCCCTCTTGGACTTCTGATTTCTCATGGGGTCTGGACGTCTGAAGGGGACCTGGTTTTCATTAGCCAAGTATATGTTCTCTCGAGACTCATTGAGCTCTATGTACACTTTGTATACGGAGAAATATCTTTCCCCCTTCGGCCTCGGGGTTACTCCCTTTGTTCTTCTTTCTCTTGGAAGGGCTTTCCGTAGCAGGCTTTAAGGCTGGTGGGTCCGCTGAGGTTGAGGCAGAGTTTATGTTTATCGTTGTAGTTACGGGCTTGGAGGTCATATTCACTGTCGACCTCGCCTCCTTTACATTGACAAACCTCTATGCTCGTTTGTTATACTCGGTCAGGGACCTCACCGGTTTTTTCTGCATGTCATCCCAAAAAGCACTTCTTGGCATTACTCCAGCCTGGACAGCCATTAGATGACCGTTGTCATCCACATTTTGAGCTTAGGCAACTTCTAAGTTAAACCTCGTAAGGTAACTTTTTAGTGTCTCACCCGGCTGCTGCCGAACATTAGTCAGAGTTGATGCCTCAGGTCTGACCCCCATCATGGCTCTGAACTGCTTCTTGAAGTCCTTAGATAGCTGATCCCAAGAAGTGATTGAATGTCTTTAATATTTCTCAAACCAGCTTTTGGCCAGTCCCGTAAGTGATGCTCGAAATAACATACACCTGAGCTCGTAACCCACGTTACTTGCTCTCATTATGGTATTGAATGTACTTAGATGGCTGTACGGGTCAGACTTTCCCTCAAAAGTTGGGACATGAGGGATCCGAAATCCTTGAGGAAACAGAGTATTGGAAATATGGGGAGTGAACGGTTCGAGCTCCTCGTCAAAATTCTCATGCCGACCTCGGCCTTGCTCATTTTGCAAAAGTCTGAAGGCCTTCTCAAACTGATCAATTCTTTCCTGGACTGGGTCCACAAGGGATCTTGCCTGAAATTGGCTGTCATTGATCACAATTCCAGGCTCGCACCTCCGTGGGGAACTTTATGCTCATTTAGGAGATCCCTCAGGTCTGGGTTTGTCGGGTTAACATTTCCTCGATTTTGATTCAAGTGTTCCCGCAGGTCGGAGCGATGCCTGCGGCTCCCAGTATTCTTTCGACCTCGATCATACATGCTGACTGATCTAGTATCTCCTGAGTCATCACTGGTAAGACTCGTCGCATGATTATTTCGAGATGGGTCTCTTTCATGCTGTCTCGTCTCTGTAGTGCGAGACTGGGACATCTGACTTCTTGTAGATTAGGCGCCTCTTTGCTCCCTGAAGGCTTCTCTGTTTCCTTGCCTCCTTCCCGTACGCCTTTCCCCATCATCACGAACTGGATGAGTGTTCTTGCAAGGCGGTGAAGGGTATCGTATAGGTGATGGCGGGAAGCGTATGGGTGAAGGTGGCTGCCACCAATTTCGTGGCCTAGATGGCCCGGAGTTTGCCCGAGATGGGTCGGTTGCATTCTGCGTGTTACCAGGGATTTGAGTCCGAGCCTCTGCAAGGGCTCGGTTATTCCTAGTTCCCACTGGTACCTCCGCAGTTGAATTAACTGGAGCCCTAGCTCGGGTACTTCTCTGGGGTCTCGATGGAGCGGATGGCTCTGCTGGTGCCGGAGGTTGCTCTGGCCTTCTTGTGGCAGAATTTTTTCATGGACGCCCACGAGGCCTACGGGGAGGAACATGCACGTCCCTCAGAGGTGGGGGCTGAGCCGCCTGAGCCTCTATGGCTAACCTAGCCAACTCCTCATTCCGCTTATTGGCTTCAGCCAATTGCTGTTTCAGCTGCCGATTTTCAAGTTCTACAATGGGAACGTACCGTTCAGGATTGTAATACATATCCTCATCCCTTGGAGGTGCTGGTGGTCCTCGAGAATCGGAGGACTCGCTTCTCTCTTCAACATCCGGGTTAATGATTGGCTGCTTCCCAGGGCGTCTTGGATAATTTGCAGCCATAACTTGTTCCGGGATCGCACTGCTTTAGGCTCTCAATGAAAGCACCAAACTGTTGATGCCATTTTTCGTCAACAGTAAATATAGAGCACGTAAACAGTAAATAGTTATGGCTAGAAAAATACAATAAAACAAGGAGGATTTTTACGTGGTTCAGCAGTTAACTCTGCCTAGTCCACGAGTCTTTGTTATTAAAACTTAGGAAATTTATGGAAATTCTTCAAAGATGAATTCTCCAGAGTTTCTCTCAAGATCACAAAATTTCTGTCCCTTACAAAAGTACAGGACTTCTCTATTTATAGAGGAAGTCTCAGGATACTATCCCACACGTTTCTGGGAAGTTCTCCTTTACTTTAATAAATTTAATGGCTTTAAAACCCTGTAACTCCTATATACAAGGAAACGTCCCCTGAAGACCAGGGGGCGTATAACTGACTAATAAATATCCCTTTATTATAGGGAAGTTACAACTATAAATGTAGACTGCGTCTCTCCAAGTGATTCACCATGCTATTCGAGGTCAGTAATCAACATCCACAACATCGTGCCAGTCCAGGACTCTGGGTGACTTTCGAGTTGTATTATTTTCTCAAGATCAATCTTGGAAAGGGTAAATACCATCGAGGCCGCCTTACCCCGAGCTCACACTCAGGCAAGCTCAGACCACTTGATCCGAGGTTACCCGACAATGGACGTACTCCGATATTCTATCTTTCAAGCTTGTAAGGACTTCGAGGCTGCCCATCTTCGAGGTTGCCACCTGCTTCGAAGGTTCGGCGTCTAGGTTGCGAACACGTATTCTAGGTATTGCGAGCTCACACCTGAAGAAACCAGCTTTCGAGATTACAATTCTAAAGGCTCGAAATCTGGGAGTAACAGATAAAGAGAAGAAGAAGAGAAAATAATCAAAGAGGCTTAGAAAAGGACTTGTGTTTAGAGAGAATCTAAAACTAACAGAAAACCAGTGATTAAACTTATATGTCGTCTGAGAAATCTTAACTTCTGACTTCTCTCTAAGCACTCCTTTTATAGACTCAATTAGGCCATTTAATCTAATTAAAAAATCAATAAAATAATAGCCATTTTAAAGCCCTAGTTCCAAATTATCATGGGCTTTAGGCCCGTGAAATTTCCCATTTTAATTATAAGCCCATTGCACTTAAATACAAGGCCTGTATTATTTTCTATTGATTTAATTAATTAAATAATTATTTAAATCCTTTACCAAATTAATTATTTGTAATTTGAACCTTGATTTAAACTTATTTATTAATTTAGATACCAATTTATCTTAATTAATAAATCTGCCATAATTTCTCTTTTCTTCTCAAAATTAGACAACTCTGTGAAACTATCCAAAATTGACCTGATCAACTTTGATAATTCTAATTGATAATTAAATCAATTAATTGAGACTATCTAGATGATTTTATCCAAGGTACAATGGGGACCATGAGCCTATGAAATCAAGCTCCAATAAGTTATCATAAATCTAACAAATAAATTTACTAACTTATTAATTCCTCGTGACTCCACTATAGACTTGGAATTGCACTCTTGAATTCATAGAACGCTCTATAACAAATATAGATACGCTATTAATTATCCATTGTTACAACCATAATTGTCACGCAATCCTCTATAGATGGTCTACAATGAGATAGGACTAAAATACTGTTTTACTACCCCTCTTTGTATTCCTTAAAACCCTTAGTTCCTTGTAAATGATATTTCAGTAAACTAATTTAATTACTGAAATGAGATCTCTATCATTTAACACCTTGAACCAAACTAAAAGGAAACCATCATTTCATTTCTTCATCAGAAGCTATAGATGTTCACATCTATGATTAACTCTCCCACTCAATTATACTACCGAGTTCCCAAGATGTAAGTATGGGCTAGTCCGTAGGGTAAGTTGGTAACGAACAAGTCAAAGAACTCAAATAATACAATCAGTTAGAATACTAACCACTCAGAATTGAGATTGAATTGACCTATGGTCAACTATATGATATGACTAGAATAGATAATAACGGTATGTTCACTTATCTTATCAACTGTCAATATCGGTCCTGTCCGATGTAACAAATTCATCTGATCTTATCTAATTTGCTAAGGATCTAGAAAGATCATAACACTGTAATGTGTAAGTAGATCATATCGTAGATTGACAAGTCAGTGTAAATCCGGTGCACTGACTAATCTTAGGACTAACTTATTTTGAACATATAATCATATTTATATTCCATCGTGATTACGTCACTATAAAAATGATTAACTATATGCTCGGGATTTAATAGAAGTTTATATTAAACAAATAATCATGAAAATAAAACATGTGAGCAAAGTGACTGACCTAGTCAAAAAATGATTTCTATTCTTTTATTGATAATAAAATGAGAATACAAAGAATTTGGGTTTTAATTAGGGCATAAAACCCCAACACTAACTTCTACAAGCATGCAGACCGCGACTTGGCCCTAAGGGTCGCAGCGTGCGTATGAATAGA
This sequence comes from Humulus lupulus, assembly GCF_963169125.1. Taxonomy (NCBI): domain Eukaryota; kingdom Viridiplantae; phylum Streptophyta; class Magnoliopsida; order Rosales; family Cannabaceae; genus Humulus; species Humulus lupulus. Next base: position 152,173,760 of record NC_084801.1, read on the forward strand.
AGGCCCCCCAGGCTCTTGGGTGTAGCGTCCCAAATTTGCTAATAAGGCTTAGGGCCTTGATTAGTGTGTTTGGAGGGCAATAAGTGATTTATTGTATTAATATGTGAATTTGATGAGTATGTGATTAGAAATGCATGTTTAGGTGAATAAAATATGCATGTGGGCACCATTTGGTTGTCGAAGGGAATGTTTGTAATTTTAGCCTGCTAAGGGCCATAAATGTTATATTTGTGATTATTGTGATATATTTGTGATGCACGATCCGAGACGGTCCTAGGGAGCAGTCTAGCTAGAAAGTCACAATGGGGTCGAGTACCCGACTCGGGGCGAGTTGAGGGGTATTTCGAGCATTAGACATTTTATTGGGTTATCGGGTTATGAAAATAAATATTTGGAGATATATTTGAAGTTAGAACGCTCAGGAGGCATTATCGGGGAAATTTACCATTTTACCCTCGGGGACGTTTTTGTACCTCGAGCCTTGGAGGTAACTTAATGATTTAGTCTAAGTAAAACACAACATAAGAAACACTTCAAATTTTCTAAACCGACCCTAGCCTCTTCTCTCTCCCTTTTGTTTTCTTTAACCATCCTAAGGGGAAACATTAAAGATTAAGCTAGGAATTGGAGCTTTAAACTTGGGGATTAGCTTAGTATCAACTTGTGGATTCAAGCAGAGGCTAAGGTAAGCTTTAAATTGTGATTCTAACCAATGAATTCTGTAAGTTTTTGGCTGGGTTTTAGTTTTATTAAGTCTTTGAGTAGAAGATTGAATTTTGTATATGATGAGGTTTTGAGCTAGCATTTTGCCTCTATTTTGGGGCGCGCCACGACGCTTAAGGGGGATTGGGCTATGAACCAAAAGAGGAATTTATATAAATTGAGGGTTTTTAGCTTGGGAACTTGAACGCTAAGGCTCGGGAAGGTTTCTACTACCCTGTTTAGTGGAAACCATGGTCCCAAAGGCTAGAATTATGTCTCAAAGCTATTTAATGGATTAGAACTTGATAGTTTATTTTTATTCATGCGTTGTGACTAGGATTTCTTCAAGGCTCCGGTTAGTGGACTGTGCTCGTGATCGCAGTGCTCGAATATCTTGGGACACAGGTAAGAAAACTTTTGTACCCCTAGAGCAGGGCGTGGCCCTATAGTTTGTATTGCAGGGCACGACCCTATGTGATTATGATGCAGGGCGTAGCCCTATTGTTTATACTTGTATTTGTTTAAGTATTTGTTAAGTTTATGCTATGTGTTGCAAATCTGTAAATGTACGGCAAGGGTCGGGAATGGCAAAGGCCGAGAACAGCAAGGCCAGGTACGACGACGGGCCAGGAATGGCGTTAAGCACGTGGAGTGCAAGGCGGAGTACGACAAGGGGTCGGGAGTGGCGTTAAGCACATAGAGTGCAAGTTGCTAGGGCGAGACCCTTCTCAGATGCCTGAGACATCCTCACGGTGTAGACCGTGAACCCAGGGCCTGGTAAAGCGCCTAGGACGGCATGGCCGTTATGTGTTAAGTTTGTTGGCGGCTTTGTTATATGCTGATTGATATTTATGCATATGTTGATTGCTTGTGTGGAGTTTTCTTGCTGGGCTTCGGCTCACGGGTGCTCTATGGTGCAGGTAAGGGCAAGGGAAAGGTCGACCAACCATGAGTACGGAGAGCGTGAAGCAACGTGTACATGTTCGGCCAGCCTGGCTGCCACGGCCAAGGGCAATTTCGGGAGATGTTTTGTATTAATCCGAATTTTGTCGTTTAGTCGACTTTAAACATAATTTTAGTTGTAAATATTTCTAAACATTATTTTGGGATCCTAAATGTATAACGCTTTATAATTTCAATGGATAAATACATTTTCAAATTTATGTGACTTTTATTACAATGTAGCTACACATTTAACCTAAAACCTTGATTAGTGAGTGATTAGCACATTTTAAACACACTTAGTAACGACTCTAAGGATGTAGGGCATTACAACTCGGTATCAGAGTGAGTCAAGGTTTATGGTTCCTAGAGATTGACCGAACATGTACACTCGCTCTTAGTGACAAGCTCGACTCAGGGTTGGTTGGTAAAGATTGAATTATATGTTTTATTATGTGTTTAAATTCCCTGTATGCTTGATTATTTTATATAGAGCATGACGAATGTGCTTACATATGCATGACGCCAGGGCATGGCCCCTTGAGTGTTGTATGCTATTTGTGTGTTGTGGATTGTTGTTATGGTTGGTTGATGTGAATGGGGTGGCGGTATTGGATGTTGTTATCATGCCTAATGAGCGGCGTCGTTGATTGCAGGCATACCATTGAGATGCCTCGACAATCATCTAGACTCCATGAAAATAGGGCCGAGGATGACAACCAGGGTCAGGACCCTCCACCTGCCCCACAGAATTGGCAACAGTTGTTTGCCGAGATTGAAGCTATACTTCATCGAACAGAAGAAGAGCTTGGAAAGCTGAGGCAATAGGCCCCTCCTCAGGGCATTGAGTCGCAAGTTCAGCAGGCTGTAGTGTCAGTGCCAGTTCAGCCTGTTATGGATAATAGGTGGGAAACTTTGCGTGAGAGGTTCCGGAAGCATCATCCTCCCACCTTCGAGGGTGGATTAGACCCACTACGGGCAGAGCAGTGGATGAATATGATTTCCTCCATCATGGATTTTATGAGGGTGGTAGGGAAAGAGAGAGTAGCTTATGCTAGCTACATGTTCAAAGAGGATGCCTGCATTTGGTGGGATGTAGTGACTTAGAGAAAAAATGTTGCGGTTATGACATGGGAAGAGTTCAGAAACATTTTCAATGAGAAGTATTACAGTGTTGCAGTACAAGCTGCAAAGGTTGACGAGTTTATCAACCTAACTTAGAACCGATTGACAGTTACTGAGTATGCCTTGAAATTTGACAGGTTGGTGAAGTTCGCGCCGGATTTGGTGCCAACTAATGCAGCAAGAAGGGATAGGTTTGTGCGGGGGTTGAATAATATGATCACTCGTGATGTGAAGATTACTTTGGATCTAGAGACTCTACATATGCTCAGGTAGTGGACAAGGCCCTTACAGCTGAGGAGGCCGAGGATTAGATTTGGAGAGAGGGCACTGCTAGGTGCGATTCTAGAAGAACAATGCCTCCTCTTTCTGGATCTAGTCAGGGTAGTGGCCCCATTGAGCAGAAGAGAAAGCCCCCATATTCTTTTGTTCCACCTAGCTTAGATAGGAGGGCACAAGGTGCTTTAGTGGTCGTCAGAAATTATATTCAATAGAATTGTAGTTTTACAATCAGGAGTAAAACGGTATTTTAGTCCCATCTCATTATAGACCTTCTATAGGGGATTGAGTGATAATTATGGTTGTAACAATGGATAATTAATAACATATGTATATTGCTTATAGAGCATTCTATGAATTCAAGAGTGCAATTCTGAATCTTTAGTGGACTCACGAGGAATTAGTAAGTTAGTAAGTTTATTTGTTAAATTTCTGATAACTTATTGGAGCTTGATTTCATAGGCCCATGGTCCCCACTGTACCTTGGATAAAATCATCTATATCATGTCAATTGATTGATTTAATTAATAACTAGAATTATCAAAGTTGATTAGGTCAATTTTGGATAGTTTCACAGAGTTATGTAATTTAGAGAAGAAGAGATAAATTAGGACAGATTTATTAATTAAGATAAATTGGTATCTAAATTAATAAATAAGTTTAAATCAAGGTTCAAATTATAAATAATTAATTTGATAAAGGATTTAAATAATGATTTAATTAATTCAATCAATAGAAAATAATACAGGCCTTGACTTTAAGTCCAATGGACTTATAATTAAAAGGAAATTTCATGGGCCTATGGCCCATGATAATTTTGACCTAGGGCTGATTATTGACTATTATTTTATTGATTTTTTAATTAAATAAATGACCTAATTGAGTCTATAAAAGGAATGCTAAGTGAGAGTTGAAAATAGATTACAAAAAGACTATTTAACTGAAAATCAAAAGACCTAGTAGGTTTTAGATTCTCTCTACAGCATAAGTCACTACTACAAAAATGTACTTAGACGACACACATGAGACGACATTTGTAGTAGAATTGTCGTGTCATGTTAAAAATATATACGACACAACAGTCACTCTCAAACTGTCGTGCCATGCAGATTAAAACTCACATCAGATAACAGTTCTAGCGAGACTGTTGTAACATGACTACTTTTAACACGAGACAACATTTCTACTCAAACCATTGTCTAATGCAATACAAATTTATTAATAAAAAACTAATTTGATTTGTATTTTTTAATAGAAGGGGAAATAGCGGCAAAAATACCCAATGTTTTGAAAAACTAATAAATTAATACCCAATATTTTTTTTTTGGGTGGGAAAAGTACCGAATGTCCACTTCCGTTGGTATCCGTCTGTACCCAGCCCATCAAGTCTATTAAATACTGACCCTGGACCCACATGTCAGCTCCTTATTGGCCCATTTAAGAATATTTTTTAAAATAGAAAAAAATTATCAAAAAATAATTTAATCAGTAATTTTTTCGATCAAGTTCCTCCACATCCATCTTTTTCTCTACCTAGGAAAAAATTACCAAATTTTACGAAATCCCAGAAAACACACACCCCGTTTCAAGATCAATTCCCAAGTTCTAGACTAAAATTTGCCCACCACTAATAGTGCAGCTTGTATTCAAATTTCCCCAATTAATAAGAAAACAATATCAATGGTGAATAAAGAAATGGAATTCCATTCTTCTAAGTTGGTTATCTTAAGATGAAGCCTAAAATGAAAAACAACAGAAGAAGATAAGTAAAACACCCGAACCTTTTACTTGTACAACCAGTTGAATCCCAGCTAAAAGAGCTCCAAATCAGTAGAATAAGAACAAAGCTGTGATTTTTATTCAAACAAGTCAAATAGTGAAGAGTTTCAGATCTGGGATCTTCTCCCTCTCCAACTTTCTCTAGCTACATGACCCTATTTTCAAGAAATTGGGTTGAGATGAATTTGTACGAAATGATCAGAATTCAGAAACACTTTGAATTTGAGGAGTTAGGTGAAAAAATAAAAACTTTCATGAACCAAGTTGAATGCAGAGCTTAAGAAAAGGAAAATGTAGAAAATAAAAATAAATTTTAATATTTTTTTATCGATTTTAATTTTTTATTGATTTTAATTTTCTTTACTGATTAAATTATTTTTTAATAATTTTTTTCTATTTTTAATTTAATTTTAAAAAATATTTTCAAATGGGCCAATAAGGAGCTGACACATGGGTCCAGGATCAGCTTTTAACAAACTTAATGGGCTGGGTACAGACGGATACCAATGGAAGTGGACATTGGGTACTTTTTCCACAAAAAAAAAAGATTGGATATTAATTCACAAGTTTTTCAAAACATTGGGTATTTTTGCAGTTATATCCCCTTAATAGAATTTAATATATTTTGTAAATATATTCATAAAAAATATTAATTAATTGAGTGTTTTTTGTGAAAATGAGTTATTCAAATAATAATCATTTAACTTTTTAATACTTTGTAATATCAATTGTTAATTAAATTATTATATATTTAATAAAAATAGTTTTCTATTATGAATAATTCATTAACGATACTTATTAAAAATTTATAGTATTAATTTTATATTTTCTTTTAAAACTAATAAAAACTAATTTTTTTTAAAACAAAAAAGTTAATAAACTAAATAAAAACTTGAACAATAAAAAAAAGCTACTAACACTCTTCTTTATTTTTTTTTTAAAGAAAGACTTTCTTTAATGATTTCTTTCTTCTCTGTTTAAAAAATTTCCCCAATCGTGACCCCTTCCTCCTCCTCCATTCAACCTCGCGCACATCACCTCCTCAGTGGCGGCGCCCCCCACCTCCGTTCGACAACTTGGGACCCACGACAATTGCTCAGCCTCCATTCAACCTCAGGACATCAACCCGTTCGACTAGAGTTAGCCTTTCTCCTCCAGCATCTGGTTTTTTCCTTCTCCCTATGCACAACGAAAGTCCGGCAACAACACCTCTGGCACTCTACAAATTCCCTAGGTATGGAGCTCTTCCTTCTCTCATATTCATATCTCACACATAAGTTTATTAGCAGTGCAATAGGAGTAACTAATTGTTGTTTTTGCCAGAGCATCAATTGTCTTCCTCCTCTCTTCTAATTCTTTGAATGCTTTCAATTCTGCATTACCTCACATGCTCCCTATCATATATAATATATATAATGTTATAGTTAGCTATGCAATTTCATATATATAATGGTCATTTTTGTATTTTAAAGAAACAGAAGCTGTTTCTGGCACAGCTGAGCCTGAGAGTGATGATCATAGTTAGCTATTTTGATTAAAAGTTTTCATGTGAGAGTCAGCTACTGTAATCTTTGTTGAAGCTAAGCTGATTTAAACTTCATCTTCTGAATCTTGCATGCAAGATGCTTTTAGGTGTTGAAATATTCAAGCATGAGAACAATATTCAAAAGTTTTTCCATAGGCTAAATCATCATTAATGTTTTCTTGTTTGATCTGAAACATCATTAACATATCCTGGTAAGATAGTCAAGATACCAGGTCTTATAAAATCTGGAAGATCATTTTCAAGATCGTCCATTTTCTGGATAGCCTTCATTTCACAATAAGTATGACCAGTAATTAAGAAAAGTCACCAACTTTAAATTAAACTAAATCATCCCCCTTTTTGTGCAAATTGTCAAAAGTTCTCTTTAACAATTGTTCAAATCATGTTTGTGCCCATGTGCGTCGTTTTATTTTTTTTCTAAGTTAGAACTCTAGGATGTAAATCAGTCAAATTGGAATATTCACTTTGGTTTCTGAGGAATAAAAAAGAACTATTTTTCTCTCAAAACTAGTAAATTTGGTCTAAGTTTTACATTTTTTTTAAATGAGCATTTCACTATTTCAATGTTTCTTAGCATTCATCCCACCAACATTCAGGGACTCTGTCTTGATTCTTTTCATGACTCACAAATTTACCTTATCTTGACCAAAACAGAAGATAATTGGTCCCGAATACACAAGTTGTATGCATACATATATATAAACACTTACCGAGAAACAAAACTTGAGGCTGGATGGTTGTTATTGTGGTAAATATCAGGAGAGTACAAAAGTGTTACTAAAGTGCCGAAAATGGTAACTAGTAGGATGTACTTAAGCCGGACAAACTTGCATTTGGGATTCCTTTCTTGGATGGTTATGTGGAAAGGAACTTTGTCTGAGTCCTTAGCTTTACTTCTTTGTGATCGTCTTCTATATGTATACATATTAATAGTCATGAACAAGCTAGTAAATTAACAATGAAGGAAAGAAAGTAAAATTCCTTGATTAGTTAGAACCCGTCATACCATTTCAATGGGAAAGACAAATTTTTCCCCTTTGATGATGTGTCTGTCTGTGTGGAACCCAGATTTTAGAGAGGAAAGTAAAAGAAGTTAGAAGGATTTTATCTTCTCCTATCCTAGTTTGGATTTGAACAGAAGAGAAGAGAAGTGTTTCTAAGAGAAACTGAAGAAAAATATTAGTAAAAGAAATATTTTGAAAGGAATATTTATCGATTTATTCATCTTTTTTCCTTGTTTAGTTTTTCATATGTTCTCTTTAGCAAAAGTAAATTTCATTCACTAATTACTTTGCAAAAATTGAAGATCGGAACAGAAGCTTACAATTTCTATTAAAACTACTAGGGTGAAAAATTCAGAACACTTCTGTATCAGCGTGATGTTTTTATGGGTAGATGATCTTTGCGTATCAAACTTTTTATATCTATTTTCTTTTTTTAATAAGAAACAAAGATAGTATTGTAGTTATATATGAAAGTATGTACATTTTAAAACGTTTCCAAGAAGTCCACACTAGAAAAATGTGGTACAACATATAACTCCAATTTCTTGTGAATTTGGAAAAAAAGAACAGCATTGTATAATAGTAGTTTTCCAAGGTATATCTTTTGGAGTGACTTAGGATTCAGATGCTTTTCTTTTGCTTCATATGTATATGTTATTGAATATCACATGGATGCAAGACCAGAACTTTAATGTACTCAGAGGGCGTATTTATTTTTCTTTTATTCATAGAAATTAGAAACAACTGAGAGCTTTGGTTAATATTGATACTTCTACATATATGAAAGTATGGTGCTATTCTTTTAAAGAAGGAAGCCTTTTGAATAATTCAGTGTATCTGCAAGATTTTGATTTTGGCGGCAGCTAGTTATCGCAGTTTTGTTTCAAGCTCTTTAATGTAGATTATATAAACAGAAGATAACTAGAATGTTCTTTTGATGATATGCTTTTTTTTTTTTTAAAATGTTTTGATAATGGAGTCAGAATTTAGTAATTCATTTTAAATTTCCCTAAAGTAAAAAAGTTGTACTATTTTTGAGCTTGAAGATTAACTTTTTCTATGTATATATATTTGGCTTCATTGTTTGGAATTTTATTGCTATTTTTTTTATTTCCACATGAGTGGTAGGAGGAAGGGTGTTTTTCCCAAAAGAGCTTTTGTTTGTTGTCTGGATTTATTGTGAGTTTGACTTAACTGTCTTCTAATACGTATGCTGCAATGTAGATTCTGTTGTTTCCACCTGAGTGGTAGGAGGAAGGGTATTTTTCCCAAAAGAGCTTTTGTTAGTTATATGGCTTTATTGTGAGTTTGACTTAACTGTCTTCTAATACATATGCTGCAATGTGAATTCTGTTGTTAATTTTCTAAAAAATTCGATTAATTTTTATATTCCATGAACAATATCGTAAATTTCGTCCTCATGGCACTATTGATGATTTATTGCATTTCTTTTGGCAAACAAATTTTGTAGGAACTGATGATGATCTTCCTCCATCACATCAAAACAGAATCCCTAGAGCAGGTCGTGTTGCAGGGAATTGAAGATCTGCTATGTGCTCTCTCCCATACTCTAGGATGTATGGTGAAACTGACATGGAGGCCCAGATTCACCAACTTGAGCAAGAAGCGTACAGTTCGGTTCTAAGAGCCTTTAAAGCTCAAGCTGATCTCATTACTTGGATACATTTTGTCATTTTATTGTCATGGATCTAATATTTATGTTTTTCTTATCAGGTTTAAATGACCGCTACATGAAATGTATTTTCTTCAGGAAAAAGAAAGTTTAATAACTGAGCTAAGAATAGAGTTGAGATTATCTAATGAGGAAAATAGAGAGCTTCTAGGACGAGTTAATGCAGACGACATCATAAAGAGAATAAGGTCTGACAGACTTCAGAAAGTCTTTTAGTTTAATTGAGAAACAAGGAATATTTATTATGGTTTTATTTTCCTCCTGATATCTTAATAGTTTGGTATGGTGTGTTTCAATTAGGGAGTGGAGACAAGCAGGTGGAGCTCAAGCTGGTATGCCCAGCACAAGTCAAGATGTTCATGATCCAATTCCTAGCCCCAGAGTCTCTGCATCTCGCAAGAAACCAAAAGTCTCCACAACAGCTTCCCACTACTCAAGAAGAGGCAGGATCAAGTATGGCTAGTAAGTTGCCGATTATCTTCAAGGTTCCCATTGCACTTCCCATGTTTTTGAAGATACTTCTGGGTTCAGTTAAGTATGTAGAACCAGGATTCATGATTGACATTCTTATGGAGACTAATATTATGGGCGAACAATATAGCGTATATATCTCGCATGAGGATATAGTACACTTTGGACTTATGGAAGAAATCTGTGCGTCTTGCATTCCATTTCATATATCAAGTAAATTTTAAATTAATAAACATTATATAATTTTTTTTTAATATAAATATAATATCATTAATTTTCATGTATGTAGTATAATATATTCCGAGTTGTGCGATAGAGAGATATCACAGTTTTTTGGTTTCATTGAGCCATCGTGGTCATTGAGAATTGGGGCAAATATGGCTAATTGGGCTATCTCAGGGTGTATCAATAACACAGTGATGGGTCAAACTTGGTTAATGCCATACCATTTCTGGTAAGTAAAATTTAAATTTAATATTAATTTTACTTATACCTTATGATGTTTATTTTAATAACTTTGTTTTAAATGCAGATGTCACTGGAAGTTAGTGATCATTGATCCAGATTACCATACATGATACTATCTTGATCCAGTTAGAAAATCTCCTCCAAATAATTTAAGGAACCTTATAAACAGGTAATATATTTGAAACTCATTTTAGAATATAATATGATTATTTGATATGGAAATAAAAAATTAATATGCTCTTCATATTGATGTATATATAGTGTCTCTTCACACATTAAGCGAAAGACACGAAGGAATGAAAAAAATTACAAGTGGAAAATAGTCAATTTCCCTCGTCAAACATCGTCAGTAGAGTGCGGCTTTTATATCATAAGGATGATGAAGGACTATTGCTTGAATGAGACATCCATGCGATGACTAACTAGTAATGTAAGTGTATTTATAATTATTGAACTACAATTCTATTGAATTTAATTTCTGACTTAGTTTTTCATTTTGTGTTTTGTAGTGTGGTGGGAAGAATATATATACACTTGGCGAAATTAATGAAAAATGAAATGAATGGGCAGCTAAGCTTCTTGAGCGGATGAGTTATAGCTAGAGTAACTTTTGAAATCAGAATTAAAAAATATACTAATTGTAGTTTTTAGTTAGTACTTGCATAGTTATTGCAAGTGTATATTTTGATCTTGTAATTTTTAGATTTGGAACATAATGAGTTCTATTGATTTTGTCTGAACTATGTTGTAATTACACAGGAAATTATGAATTAATATAGTGGTTGAAAATAGAAAAATGAAAAAAATTATCATATTCTATATGGGACATCGGTCTCCACAAAACTGTCATCTTATGTATTGCAGGGGACGATGCTTGCACATAAATTGTCATATCATGTACTGCAGTAGGATGATGCTTGAGTAGGAACTATCATCTCATGTACCACAAGAGACAACGTTTGTATATGAACCATCGTCTAATGTACGACAAGAGATGATGCTTTTATTTAAACTGTTGTTTCTTGCTTTACATGGCATGACATTGCATATGACGACGATATTAGAACCGACATACAAGAGTCCATACGATGGTTTAAAACCATCGTCCCATGTCAATTTTGTAGTAGTGAATCATTTTCTAATCCTTTTTTCTCTTCTTTTCTCTTTATCTATCTCGTGTGTTGAGAATTTCCTACCCTAGTATAGGTGATTCTAAGGATACTTTGGAAGAATGTGAAGAAAATTGAAGGACAGTTCAGTTTCTTGGTGATACCCTGCGACAGAAAGGATACAAGGGTTACAGAACCTGAAGGAAGGACTCTATCGTTTCGCTACGTATAATGTAAGTGTTCTTATCATTGTTTCTGTTTGAATTCAATTTTTAGAAACATGTTTTAGGTTTTCGTATATTAATTTGTTTAATATTAGATCTACATGAAAATAAACAAGAACCTGTATAAGTTTTCCCAACACTTTCTTGGAATTTGTCATTGAGAAACGTTCAAGCACTTTATAGATGTAAGTTACTTGAGATAGAGCTAAGGGTTTGTTCTTTCTATCCCTAATGATCTGGATACATAGAGCATAACTTGCTTCACCCAAATCCTTCATCTGGAATTGAGTGCTTAGCCAATTCTTAACATCTGATAATATTTTAACATTGTTTCCAATGAGTAAGATATCATCTACATAAGGAACCAGTAATACCACTATTTGATTTGCCTTCAATTGGTAAACACAAGGCTCATCAATAGTTTTTTCAAAGCCATAGGTTTTGATTATTTCAACAAACCTAAGGTTCCAGGAACGAGAAGCTTAATTAAGTCCATAAATGGACCTATTCAACTTGCGAACTTTTCCTTCTTGTCCAGCTACTTTAAATCTTTCTAGATGATCCATATAAATGACTTCATCAAGCTTCCAGTTAAAAAAAGCTATCTTGACCTCCATTTTCCAGATCTCATAGTAGGATGCCAATGGACTTGAGCATGGCAACCGGACTAAAAGTTTCCTCATAGTCCACGCCTTCTCTTTGGGTATAACTATTTGCCACTAATAGAGGTTTATAAGTTTTGATCTTTCCATCAATACCTCATTTCTTCTTTTAGATCCACTTTCACCCAATGGCCCTAAAGTAACTAGGTGCTTCCATAAGATCCCAGACAGAATTTGAGTACATGGACTCCATTTCCTATTTCATGGCTTCGAGTCGTAGTTCCTTTTCAAGGCTATCCATTGCCTGTTTGAAAGGCAACATATCATCATCACTAGTGTCACCAACAACCATATTGGTTTCACCATCCAAACCATAACAAACTGGCTTCCTAGAAACCTTCCCACTACGACGACGCTCCGTGACTATTTGCTCAAGAACAGTGGTACTTTATTAATTTAAATCGACTTGCGTCAGTTGGATATGAAGAGTGCGAATTTAATCATCAACTTGCATTAATGACGATGGAACATTGGTTGGAGTCAATTCTTCAACCATCTCCTCTAAAACTACTTTGATGTGCTGTTTGAAGTTTTGGACATCGTCATTTTCCAAAAAAGTAGCATTTGTAGAAGTAAACACTATCTTTTCTCAATGATTATAGAAAAGTCCACTCCGAGTGCCTTTAGGATAGTCAACAAACATGAAAACTTTGCTTTGAGGTTCTAGCTTTCCTTCCTTTTTCCTCCAGACATGGGCGAGACACCCCTAGATTCTATAATGACGTTAACTAGGTCCACGACCATTCCAGCGTTCTAAAGGAGTATTGGGGATTGATTTCGATGGTATGACATTTAGAATGTCATTCACAATTTCAATTGCATGTCCCCAGAATGAAGTTGGCAGAGCTGATTAACTAAGCATGCATCTAACCATTTCCAACAAAGTTCTACTCTGGCGTTCCGCTACACCATTTTGTTGAGAAGTACCCGGGTCAGGAAGTTATGATAAAATCCCAAGTTTAGTTAAATGATCTTGGAGCTACATATTCAAATATTCTCCACCCCTATTAGATCACAAGATCTTTAACAATTTACATAATTGGTTCTGAGCCATAGGTAGGAATTCTTGAAACTTTGAAAATGTTTTTGATTTCCTATTCATTAGGTAAAGACATGAGTGTCTAGAGTAATCGTCAATGAAAGTGAAGAAATACTCAAAAACCACCCATGACTTGTACATTCAAAGGTCCACACACATAGGAATGAACAAGTCCAAGTGGTTATTTGGCCATCACCCTTTGCAGAGAATGGACGCTTGGTCAGTTTTCCTTCTAAACAAGAATCATAGACAGGTAAGTCACCTAAGGTGAGTTCCCTCAAAGGCTCGTCCTTTGTAACTCTTTGAAGTCTATCATATCCAATGTGACTTAGCTCAAATCAATAAATATGCCATGTTATCGTTATCGATATTTTGATGTTTATTGGTCCTAGGTTGAGCAACTTTGAATAAATCATTATTAAGTGCGAGGGGTTCATTAGGTCACAGAATATAAAGCTCGTTTTCCAAACATGCAATACACAATTGTGATCAAGAAATAGATATATTATAACTTGTGAAAGTCATAACAAATTGTTCTAATTGCAACATGAAAACTGAAATTAAATTTCTACTAAAATTCAGAATTAAAAATACATCTTTTAGAATTAAATATTTATTTCTTAACTTCAGGCCAGTTCTTCCTCTAGCTTGGACAACAATGAACGCTCTGTTCTCAACTCTAAGCTTTATGTCACCTTCGTCCACTTCCTCCCACGATTCAAGAAGTTGTAAAGAGTTACAAACATGGTTACTAGATCTAGAATCTATAATCTAAACTGATTTATCATTTTCTAAAACACATGTTTCTAAGATAAATGAACTATAATCATTAACTTTGTTTTTCGTTGCTAGAAACCTGGGGTAATCCTGTTTCCAATGCCCCTTCTCATTGCAGTGAAAGTAGTTATCTTTACCTTTCTTGTTTATCTTTTTCTTCCCCTTAGGCGTCTATGCACTTGGTTGTGCACTAGGTTGTGCACTCGTCTTTCTAGCTTTTGCAAGCTCGAGGTTGGTGTTTTGTCCACCTTTCCTCTTGTTTCCAGCTTTCGAAGATGAAGCTAGGTTAGCTTCAGCCTTAGCTGGATCAGTAGAAGCAACATTAATCTTATTTTCTCCTCCCTTACTTGGTCAACCCATGATTAACTCAAAAGTTTGAAACTCGTTCATGAGCTGCGACAGACCATAGTTGAGTTTATTCATAACATAATTGGTGGTGAACGCTAGGAAAGCTGGTGAAAGACTGTTGAGGATTAAGCTGACTTGAGTCTCCTCATCTATTATTGCTCCGCGTTGTTCAGCTTCCTGAAAGTAGTTGGTCATCTTGATCAGGTGATCATGAATGTTCTAAGACGGTGCCATCCGAGCATTGGCATATTTCTTGGTGGCCTCAAAATGAGTCTGCATAAACTTTGCCTCGAACATGTCTCGGAGCTGATCCATGATTTCGTAGGTCATCTTGACATTCTCCATCTTTGTCTTGAGAGTGTCGACCATACTTGTCAACATGTAGTACCGTGCCTTGTTATTAGCCGCTTGCCAACTCTCCTATTTATCTCTAGCGGTCTTGGTAGCTCTTATAGCTGGAACTTTTGGGGATTCCTCAGTCATGAAAAACTTGGCGTTGTCACCAATCAACACTATGTTGGTATTTTGCTTCCACTTATGGAAGTTTTATCCAGTGAGTTTCTCCATAGAATGTTGAGAAAGGATGGGAGTAGACAACCATAATAATACTACTTATTATCAATAAAATATAAATCAATCACATTTGCTCAATAAAAATCATGTTCACACTAATTTCATGAAATAGCACAACATATACCACAAAATATGTTAGAAATGGAAAAATATACCAAAAATAATCATATCTCTATTTCTTTAGGTTTTTAACTATTCTATGATATTGTTGTCCCAGTTGGCGAGAGTAAAAAAATATCATTAGTTAAATAGAGTTGTAAACTCATTTAATATTGGACACCATTATTAACAACCTACTATTCGATCAAAATAAGAAAACAAAATCTCTTATTTTATGAGCTAGACCCACGACTTTAATAATCATAGATATAGTCATAGTAGTCACCGTAGGGGTGAGTGCAGTAGAATTAGACCTATGATTATCTATCTTTCAAAATCTAAACTTGTCAAAATAACTAATGAACACATTCCCTAGAGGGACGAATCGATGCGTCTTGAGGCCCCATTAAGCTATTGACCTTGCTAAACTAACGGTGGAGATCGAATATAATTCTAAAATAAGCTCATTATAAAACTAGCATTTTTATTATTAATTTTTGAAAAATTAATGACTATGGTTCTATAAAAAAATTATAAAATTAAATTTTTAAAACCAGAGTCCGATAATTTTCTATTAATTCTAAAGTGTGACATTTAAACAAATTCAATTAAATTAGAATTAATTTGTTGCTAATCAATATTTAGGTTTAACTATTATAATGAACCTATACAATTAAGTCCAACTCAGGCAAATGGACCTTAACAATTGGGTTTGTATGGAGGAATGTTGGGTCCAGTATGTCGTTCCCACTACTAAGGCCCCCAAACTTCCATACAAGGTCCAAAAGACAGGAATTTAAACATTCGTTTTATTAATTGTTATAAATTGATTAGGCCCACTATAGTCATGCAAAGCAAATGGTCCTTCACAATTGGAACCACCCACAAGAGAGGAATTTAAACTTTACATTTTCTAATGTGCCCAAATAAAACCTATCATTTTATGAATGTTTTATTTAGAAAAATCCTTATATTAAGCTAACATATAAGACACTATATGCATCTAAGGCTCAATTGCAAAAATACCACATATAGTGCAAACAACCATGTTATAATTAGATGAGCCTATTCATGTTACTATATCACCAAACCAATGAATTTATGCAAAAAAACAACAATTAATTTTCTAGAATACATCCAAAATTTGAATTAATTAAATTTTTGCGAAAATTGAGTTAATTTAAATGAAATTTATTAACAAATAACAAAAATTAATTTAAATTTCATTTATCAATAATCAACATAGTTTAAGTCATTTTGAAAAAAATTAATTTAATTTAGATAGGATTTATCAACAATTAACAAAAGTAAATTTAAATCTCATTTATTAAAAAAATATTTTTTACTAACTGGTTTGAAAAAAGTGATATTTTTCAAAATTTAATCAATTTAAAATTTTAAAACAAATATCTTTAACTATTTTAAAAAAATATCTTTAGTTGTTACAACTATGAACAAATACCTTAACCATTTATTAATATATAAAAAATATTAATAGCTATAACAAAACTAAAATATCTTAAACAGCTATGAAATTCAAATATCCATAAAAATATCTAGTTAACAAATTTTTAAATTTCAAATAATTTAAATATTAAAATCCATAGAATAACCATATATTAATATTCTCAAATAAAAGATTTAAAAAAATTATCTTTAATATCTGATAACTTAATTATAATATTTTCATATATTAAAAGATTAAAAATTAGTTAACCTATTTTAAATTTGAATTTGATTTTTTGTAGAAAATTTCTCATTTTTAAATATCAAACAACAAAAATATCTTATTTTAAAAAATATTTTTAAATAATAAAATAAAAACTGATATTTTTGGTATTGTTATAAAAAAATCAATTTCGTATTATTATTAATATTATTATCTTTAATTTTAAAAAAATAAAAAAAATTATGGATGAACAGTACCCGTCACGGGTAATGTTCATAATGTGCGGCTGTTGGGGAGATGCGTGCGGCAGGGGAGGCGCGCATGGGTGCGCACAATAGCCAAAAAAATTACAATTTTTTTGTGTGTAATTTTTCAACCCAAAACATTTTTTATAGTACAATGTTTTACACCAAATAAATCATTTATAAAATTTAATTGCATAGAAAAACACAACAAAATAACCCAAATTTGTCAATAATCACATAAAAATCAATATGCTTTATAAAAATATGAAATCCATCCAACTACTGAACACATCAAATACTTCAATTTTTACCAATGTCATGCATGAAAATAAAGATTACCAAAGGCTCTGAGGCCAGTTGTTGGGAAAACTTATACAAGATCTTATTTATTTTCATGTGAATCATATACTAAACAAATTAATATAAGAAAACCTCGAACATGTTCCTATAATTGAATTAAACAGAGATAATGATAAGAACACTTACATTATACGCAACGGAATGAAAAAGTCATTCCTTTAGTTTCTCTAACCATTGATTCCTTTCTATCGCAGGGTATCACCAAGAAACTGAATCGATCTTGAAATTTCTTCATAGTCTTCCAAAGTATCCTTAGAATCACCTAGACTAGAGTGGGCAATTCTCAACACATGAGATAGATACAAAGAGAAGAAGCGAAGATAATATAGAGGCTTAGAAAATGATTTTTGCTATAGAGAAAGTCTAAAACCCTTAAGCATCAAAACTAGATCTTCTGATCATGTGTTTTCAACTCTCACTCAGGATTCCTTTTATACGCTCAATTATATCACTTATTTTAATTAAAAAATTAATAAAATAATAGATAATATCAGTCATTAGGTCGAAATTATCATGGGCTTTAGGCTCGTGAAATTTCCAATTTAATTATATGCCCATTGGATTTAAAATCGAGGCCTGTATTATTTTCTATTGATTAATTAATTAAATAATTATATAAATCTTTTATCAAATTAATTTTATATAATTTGAACTTTGATTTAAACTTATTTATTAATTTAGACATCAATTTGTCTTAATGAATAAATTTTCCCTAAAATCTCGTTTCTTCTCTAAATTGCATAACTCTATGAAACTATCCAAAATTTACCTAGTCAACTTTGATAATTCTAATTAATAATTAAATCAATTAATTGAGACTATCTAGATGATTTTATCCGAGGTAAAGTGGGGACCATGGGCCTATGAAATCAAGCTCCAATAAGTTATCATAAATTTACAAATAAATTTACTAACTTATTAATTCCTCGTCACTCCACTAAAGACTCAGAATTTCACTCTTGAATTCATAGAACGCTCTATAAGCAATATAGATACGTTATTAGTTATCCATTGTTACAACCATAATTATCACTTAATCCTCTATAGATAGTCTACAATGAGATGGGACTAAAATATCATTTTACCCCTCATTGTATTTTATTCTTAAAACACTTAGTTCCTTGTAATTGATATTTCAATAAACTAATATTAATTACGTAAATGAGATGTCTATCATTTAGCACCTCGAACCAAACTAAAACGAAACCATCGTTTTACTTCTTCATCAAAAGCTATAGATGTTCATCTCTATGATTAACACTTCCACAAAATTATACTACCGAGTTCCCAAGATGTAAGTATGGGCTATTCGGTAGGGTAAGCTGGTAACGAACAAGTCAAAGAACTCAAACAAAACAATCAGTTAGAATACTAACCACTCAGAATTGAGATTGAATTGACCTATGGTCAACTATATGATATGACTATAATAGATAATAACGGTATATTTACTTATCTTATCTACTATCAATCTCAGTCCAGACAGATGTAACAAATACCTGTATAATTACAATTATACCCTCAACGGGTTAAAATTACAAATATGCCTTTATTAACGAAAACGGGCCCACATGCATATTTAATACAAATAAACATGCATAAATAATCCTATCACTATATAATTCATATATGCCACATAATCACACATATATTTAATTAATTTTACACAATTCGCATATACGCCCAATCATGCCCTCCCGGTATACTAATTGAGGCACTAAGCCTAATTAGCAAGTTTGGGGCGTTATAGGTTACCAAAGCCCCATCGACGTTTATGAATCTAATGAACAGGGTGTTCAAGGATTATTTGGATTAGTTCGTGATTGTCCTCATTGATGATATCCTGGTTTACTCTCAGACAAAGGCAAAGCATGAGCAGAACCTCCGATTAGTATTACAGAGATTGAGGGAGCACTGATTGTATGCCATGTTTAAGAAGTGTGATTTTTGGTTACCGCAAGTGACGTTCCTCAGTCACAATTTTAGTGGAGATGGGATTAAGGTAGATCTGACAATGGTTGAAGTAGTTAGGGATTGGCCGAGGCCAAGGAATGCCTTGGAGGTCAGGAGTTTCCTTGGGTTGGTAGGGTATTATCGACGCTTCGTGGAAGGATTCTCAAAGATTGCTACACCACTGACATGATTGACACGGAAGAACTTGAAGTTTGTATGGTGAGACAGATGTGAGAATAGCACCGCTGCAGAGCCTTCCTTTAGATGGAGGTAAGTTTGTGGTGTACTGCGATGCATCGGGATTGGGGTTAGGATGTGTGCTGATGCAGAATTGCAAGGTGATTGCCTACGCATCGTGATAACTATTGGAATATGAACAACGATATCCTACTCCCAATTTGGAGTTAGCAGCGGTGGTATTTTCGCTGAAAGTGTGACGACAATATTTGTATGGGGAAAAGTGCGAGATATGCACCGACCATAAGAGTTTAACGTATTTCTTCACCCACAAGAACTTAAATATGAGACAGAGACATTGGCTAGAGTTGGTAAAAGATTATGACTGTGAGATTCTTTACCATTTAGGGAAAGCCAATGTAGTGGCAGATGCTTTGAGTCAAAGAGGCCTAGGACAATTATTTAGTTCAAACTAGATATCGAAGGAATTGGCAGAAGACATGACAAGAGCAGGGATAGAGTTGGTGGAGGGCCAGTTGGCCAATATTACATTACAATCCAGTCTTTTGGAGAGAATAGAGGAGGGCCAGATGAGTGATTCTCAGTTGATAAAGCTTAGAGAGGATGCCCTAGCTGGAGTAGCTAACGAATATTCCATTACAGAGACAAGTTTGTTAAGATACAAGGATCAGATTTGTGTTCCCTTGAACGTGGGTATCAGACAAGAGATCCTTGATGAATCTCATACCACACCGTATTCAATATATCCAGTCACCACGAAGATGTATCAGGATCTAAAGTCATTGTATTGGTGCCCTGATATGAAGAAAGATGTGATTGACTATGTGGCAAGGTGTCTAACCTATCAGCAGGTGAAGGCTGAACACCAGCAGCCAACAAGATTTTTACAGCGTGTAGGTATTCCTGAGTGGAAGTGGGAAGATCTTACTATGGATTTTGTAGGGGGCTTGCCTAGGACAGTGCGGCAACATGACTCGGTATGGGTGATTGTAGAAAGATATACAAAGCAAGCTCATTTTCTCCAAGTGAGAAAAAACTTTACCTTGGACCAGTATGCAGAACTATACATGAGAGATATTGTACGTCTCCATGGGGCTCCAAAATCTATAGTGTCGGACCAAGATCCCATTTTTACCTCCAAGTTTTGAGGAAGCCTGCAGAAGGCTATGAGGACTCAGCTGAAGTTTAGTACAACTTACCATCCTCAGATAGACGGGCAGGCTTAGAGGATGATTCAGATATTGGAGGACATGCTTAGAACATGTGTAGTAGATTTCGAGGGGTCCTGCAGTAAGTATCTTCCGTTGATTGAGTTTACATACAATAACAACTATCAATTAAAGATTGGAGTAGCTCCATATGAGATGATGTATGGCAGGAAGTGTAGGTCACCCATTCATTGGGATGAAATGGGAGAGAGGAATTATTTGGGTTCTGGGATGGTTCTGAAGACTAATGAGGCTATCGAGAAGTTCAAAGATCGAATGATCGCCTCACAGCGTAGACAGAAAAGCTATGCTAACCCTAAGCGTAGGAACGTGGAGTTCCAGGTAGGGGACCATGTATTTTTGCGAGTTTCACCACTGCGCGAAGTAAAAAGGTTTGGGAGGAAGGGCAAGCTGAGCCCTAAGTTTGTAGGACCTTCTGAGATCCTATAGATTGGATTTGCCCTCGTTATTATCAAAAGTTCATGATGTGTTTCACGTCTCCATGCTTCGGAAGTATGCGTCGGACACAACCCATATGTTGGGTTATGAAAATTTTAAGATATAGACAAACTTGTTTTATGAGGTGTGACTAGTTCAGATCATAGATAGAAAAGACAAGGTTTTGAGGAATAAGACGATTCCTCTTGTTAAAGTTCTATGGAGGAACAACAGGGTCGAGGAAGCGACCTGGGAGCTAGAGTCGGATACATGAGTTATATTGTGATATGAATACTTATTCATGTTTGTGTGTATTAAGTATGCATGTAGGCCCGTTTTCCTTAATAAGGGCATTTTTGTAATTTTGACCCGTTGAGGGTATAACTTTAAATTATACGTGATTTGTGAGTGGGACCACATTATTATGTGGATATATTTGAGATGTGTGACATGAGGCAATCCTTGTGAGCAATTTGGAAAAAAAGTCACAACGGGGAGATATACCCGGTTCAGGGTAAGCCTAGTGAGTATTTTAGTAATTTGGGGAGTTACCGATGATATTAGAGTATGAATTATTAATGGGGGAAAATATTAGTTCTTGGAAAATAAGTGGGATTAATTTAGAATCTTAAGTGTTGTTGACCTATAAAATTGGTCAACGATGGTATGTACGATATACGACACATTTTCAACGATATAAATGTAACTATACAACAGAGTACAAATATCTAAACAAAACACACAAAAATTTATAATGTTTTGCCCTGTTGATGAACAGTAGTAACCTAATCCATTTAGTATTTAGTATTGAATCACTTAACTGACAATTATAAAGATGAACTGAAGAGTTCAATCGTCACAGATTTGCCCTGAAGTTAATCTAAATGATCGATCCAAAAGTTTCTAAATCACCCTTAAATGAAACCCTAGATCCTTTATTTATAGTACCCAGAGGATGTTACATGACCAGTAAGACAAGGGATAAGGGTTTGGTACACGATCATTGGGAGTGGAGATACGTGTCCACCTTCCCATGATTATGAGATCGTGGGTCTTCTCGTCGTTTCTCATGATCATGGTTGACGATGTACGATTGAAACCTTTGAAAAAACGCTAAGTCTTAGTTGGTCTGTGAAACTTAGGTGCTAGCCTCGATAACCCTTTAGAGCTTGGGTGCTAGGCCTGTTGATCTTCTGGGTGCTATGCCTATTGATTTCATCTTGAATGAGCGTGAACTTTGTCCAGCGAAGTGTATTTGGGAGTTTAGGCCGACCATCCCATGTTGTTCATAGGCATGTTAGGTCGACCACCCCTAGGTTCTTGGTTCAGGCCGACCACCCCTAGGGGGCTAGGGCCAGGTCGTCCACCCCTAGGGGGCTTTGGCATGGTTGACTTCCCTATATGTAACGTCCCAAATTACCTAATAAGGCTTAGGGCCTTGATTAGGGGGCTAGGATGGAAAACTGTGTAAATTATGTGTTATGTGATATATATGTGTATCATTATATCATTATGTGAGTTATATTATAATATGAATTGATATGAATGTTTAGGTGTATTAAATATGCATGTGGGCCCATTTCTAATTAACAAGGCAATTTTCTTAATTTGGCATGTTATGGGTATATTTGGCATATCTGTGATATATGTGTGGGACCACATCATTCTGTGGATTTATTTGGGTTACTTGCCACAAGATGATCCTAGGGAGCAAGTTAGCGGGAAAGTCACAACGAGACCAATACTTGACTTGGAGTGAGTCAAGGGGGTATACTGGGTATTTAGTACATTACCAGGTTATTGGGTAATGTGAATAAATATTTGAGAGTATATTTGGATTTAGTTTGATCGGGAGGGAATTATGGAAATTTGGAATATTTTACCCTCGAGGGCGTTTTTGGGGTACCCCAAGCATTGGGATTTTCTTAAGGTTACTTATGCTTGAAGTAACCTGACAGAGGAAAAGTACAGTCAAAACACTTTCTCTATCTCTCTCTCGTTCTCTTTTTGAAGCCATTAGCATTTTCGAAGCAAATTCGAGTTTTAGCGCTCAGATTCAAGCAAGGTTAGAGTCATAACGATTCTAGGGAATATTAGAAGCTGGATAGTTGGAGGATTTAACTGGAAAATGACTCAATCGGAGGTAATCCAAGCTTTAAGTTTTGACTTTTTGAGATCTTAAGCCTTGATTAGATTTTCTAGTTTTGATGAGTTTTTGATTGGATTGTAACTTGGGTTTTGATGGTTTTGGGCTGCTGAGTTGTTTGGGAACTTTGTTTATGGGATATGGCTTTGTTTGGATAGGTTTATGGAGGGATTTGGCATGACAAAACGAAGGAAAAACAAAGTTTGCAGGTTGAGTCGCGGCCTTGTTATTGGGGGGCCGCTACTCTCTTGAACGAAGCAGGTGGCTATGGGCTTTTGAGCTGCAGCACCTGCTAGGATGCGTCGCGACGCTAGTGTAGGCAGGGAAGAGGCTTGGGCCTCTAAGTTGAGTGGGTCGTAGCTCCAATGTTTGGGATCCACGACGCTTAAGGGATTTTGAGCCTTGGGGAGGTTTTGAGTGCGAGAACTCAAACCTATGGGCTTGAGATCGATCCTACTACCCGATTTAGTAGAATTTGACATCCTAGAGGCTAGGACTCGATTATGAATAATTTATTTGCTCGTTTTGACGAGATTCTCTATTAGTTGTGACTAGGTTATCGTTAGGGGCTCGAGACCAAGATCGTGCTCGAGGGTTGTTCTTAACATACTTTGCACTTTGACCTAAGATAAGAAAACTACACCCAATACGTGATGTATGTGACAAGGCTTGGCCTGGTTGTTAGATATGGTTATGGTAAGGGATTAGGCCCCTGTAAATGAGCATAATTATATCTGATTGTCTTAGTGATTAGGGCTCGACCCCGTTAAGGAACATGGTCATTAATGTGTTTCTATATAATTGGTTGGGATATATTATTAATATGTATGCGTACTTGCATTATCTGAAGTATGCTTAATGTTATTCGATTATCTGGTTGTTAAGTATGATTATGAGTAGGGCTCGGGCCCTTGAGAATCAACATGATTATGAATATGTCTGTGATTGATTGATTAAGCATGGGTGAATGCTCGATTTTGGGATAACTGTTAAAGAGGTATACTTTTTTGCATTATCTCATAAAAAAGCCTTGGCCCATAAGTCAAGGGCGGCAATAGTGTGTTAAGTGCTGGTCGATATGGTTAGGCCTAACTGGGATCGCATTATACACTTGTCCGACCCAATGCTCATGGAAAATTACAGCGCCAGGTACGTTGGGCCAGCTCTAAGGTTGGCGATACAGAGGATAGGCACGAGCCCCCGTAGTGACTCATTAGCCCCAGATCCTAGGGCGCTGGGCCCCAGGATGACTCATTACCACTTATTTTGGGCAGCAGGCCCCTGTTATGACATGATAGTCATTTATTTATAATTGTATGCATGGATGGGTAGGTTATTACTGCTAAGCATGCTAGATGTGTATCTGGGAATCTGTAATTATTGTTCATGCATATGCTTAAGTTTTCTTGCTGAGCCTTGGCTCACAGGTGCTATGTGGTGCAGGTAAGGGGAAAGGAAATCTTGACCAGTCATGAGTGGGAGAGCTTCGATGGAAGCGTGTACATATGCGGTTGCTCGTCCACCACAACCGAGGATAACTCAGAGGAACTAGGGGTATATACCCTTTTAAACGTCTGTTTGTAATGTTTTGGGATCCCATGTGTGTAGGAAACTTTCAAACGAAAAGTCAATGTTTCCTTTGACCAAAACTTTTAACCCTAACTCTTGACATTAACCTTAGTTACACGTTTATAACTGTGGATGCTCGAAATTCAACAGTTATAAAAAGGCCAAAAGCGCGTGATAGGCTCTTGTAAACGCCTCGTGGGTACGCCCGATAGTCTTCTCCGCCTCCAAGGAAGCATTTCTCTCCTGCAATGAGGCGACATCGACCCTAGCAACCTGGAGTTCACCCCTGGTAGCCTCGACTCCGGCCTCTAAATAAGTAACCCTCTCCTGCGACATTGCCGCGATAGCCTTGGTCGCCTGGAGTTCGCTCTTCAGGCTAGTAACTTGGTCCTTCAGCTTCGTGGCCTTGGCAACTGCCTACAGCTTCCTTCTCGACGAGGCAGCAAGTTTGGTCTGAACCTTCTTTAGCTTAGTCTAGGTTTCCTCAAGCTCTTTCTCGAGCTCCTGGACCCAGGCCGTAAGGCAGTCCCTCTCAGTAGTAGACGCGGAGAGGTTGCTAGACGAGTCGGCAAACCGCAGAGCCACGGTGTAGGCCTGCACAAGAAAGTTAACAACATCAACAATAAGTAACAAAAAAAAATGCATGTACATCTATACATAATAGGGCCGACGCAAGGTGAAGGACTCACCATGGTGCGCCTTAGGGTTTCCCCAAGGTCTGACTGAGCAACATTCCCAAGACCGTTCCAGTCAGATACGGGGAGGTCCGAGGCAAGTTGGATGTATCGCTGCTCGTAAGACGTCGCCATCCGAGTCACCCAGGGCTCCCCATCCGCACCAGGGGCACCTGGCTGGGTGAGGACAGACGACTCGCTCGCCAAAACGGGAGGGGGCGCGGTGAAAGTGGAAGATTGGTGAAATAATTCCCCGATGGTCCACGGTCGAGAGGAGCCTGAGTGAAGGCGTCATAGCCCTCAGGGTCAGGGCAAACAAAGCACCCCGATACGGCATGTAGGTCTTAAGATTGGAAGGCTATGCCCTGGTCATAAGAGACATAAGGGGGGCACCCCCCCGGGGACGAGGATCGCTGGTGAGGTCCCCCACATTCGAGGGGGGCTTCCCCCGGCTCATCCTCAGCCTCACCTTCGTCTGGGAAAGGCTCATCCAGCGCAGCCATTGTCTTCTTTGACCCAGACATCGACCATTGGAACTTGGGGTCCAAAACCAGGGACAACTGGTGGAGGTTGAGATTTTCCATGGTGAATAAAAATGCCGCCTTCTTCATGGCGGGGTTAGCATTAATGAGGTCCTTCACGGTGTCCGCCTCCGACCCAACGACCACGGGAATGGAAAATTGCTCTGCATGATCCACTCCATTGTCAATGCAAACATAAGTACAAAACAGTAAGTTCCAACAAAAATAAAAGGAGGCCCAGGGTACTTACTGGGGGTGGCGCGGAAGTGCTCGCGGACGGAGAGAGGGCCCTCTACGAAGAAAAATTCCTGTTTCCAAGACCCCGTATTGGACACTGAGCCATCTATCAAGGGGAGCTCGTTATTGGCCTTTTGCAAATAGTAGAAGCCCTTGGACTTGGGAGAGGGCATGAGGTTGTACAGGAAGTGCACCTCTTGTGCCGTAGGAGCACGTTTAGCCAGTACCGCGAACACCACAAAAAGCCAGCTCAAGGTCAACCAACTATTGGGTGACAACTGAAGGGGGGCCAGGTCAAAATAGTTAAGGACCGCTACAAAAAACGGGTGCAAAGGGATGGTGCCACCCGCCTTCAAAATGTGCTCGCTAAGAGCCACGAGGCCAGTCCTAGGGCGGTCAGCCTGGCATGTCTCTAGAGGAGCGTATAAGGCGTATTCTGGGGGAACACGATAGTGCTTCACCATTTCTTTCAATTTATTCTCTGACACATGCGAAACCATCTCGGACGCCAGGAAAGGAGCGTCGTCCTGTTCATGGGTAGATACCTGTCGTCGCGCCCTTGGCATATCTGCAAAATCAAAAGAAAAATGTGAGGAAGAGACAAAACACTTGACCCTCCATTTTTTCTTCCTAGCAAGAGTCTTCCATCGAGGGAGCGGCTGCGGAAGTGCTGAGCTAGGAAAAACCGAGACTAAGGGCTGAGGAGAAGCGGAAGCAGCCCCATGACAGTCATTAGGCGAGGATGGGCTGGAGGGCTCAGGCAGAAGGTGGCCCTCCATAAACTCCAACTCCCTCTGCAACTCTAAAAGGGTCACCCTAAGGCTCGCTACATGGTCACTAAGGTCTGGGGGGAAAGGTGCTTCGTCTCCTCTCGACACCCAGTCAATTTCGCTCTCCACCACCCAAATTTTACGCCTAAGTTCAGCCATCTGCTCAAGATGGCGGATACGGGCCTGCCTTAAGGAGTCATAGTCCTGGTAAGGGTTTTCCTCAGGGGACTCTGAGTCTGAGGACAGGTCAATAAACTCAACCCCCGGAGGTATGTCGAACGGACCGTCATTGGCCATGAGACCTCGTTCTGAAAGCAAAAAGGGGGTTCACGTATAAATGAGGGGATGGCTACAAAACACAAAGGAATGGGCTTAAAACCTCTAGATGCAAACGCCCTAAATAATCCACTACAAGGTATAAAAAATAGGGGCATGCAACTGGGCAAACTCGTTGCAAGCTCAGGCCAAGGTACCCCATCCCGAGTGATGCTAATTTGGACCCAATGAATATGAGAAAAAAAATATTTATATACCTCAAGCAGGAAAAATAGAGTGCAGTCGCGGTCTATAGGAGGTCGAGGGCCAAACGCGCCGGCAGGGTTAAAAAAAAGAGCTAAGTGGTCGAAAGCACGTGTCTGTAGAAATAAACAAAAAGGATGTGTTAGCCTCCAAATAGACATACCAAAAATTAGCTCATATGTAAAAAAAAATGATGAAAATGAAATGAAAAAATAAAATGAAGGAAACTATGACCAAAATGAGGATGTGGGGGATTGAACCCCTTACCTCTTGAGAAAGGGAGGATTCTCAAAACCACTAAGCCAAAGAAGTAAGGTGAAAATAATAAGCCTTGCATGTAGGCCTATTTATAAGAATTATAGAGAATAGTCTACCAAAGCACCTGAAGGTCCTCTCCTAGACTGGGGGGCAAGTGTGGATGTTCGAAATTCAACATTTATAAAAAGGCCAAAAGCGCATGATAGGCTCCCGTAAACGCCTCGTGGGTACGCCCGATATGCTACGGGCATATCGCACCAACTATTTAAAGGCCTCGTCTCGCGCCCCTACACGACACGGCCTCGCGTGCCCCCGCACCACGGCCTCGCGTGCCACCAAGGGCCTGCGCGCGCTGGCCGCTCTACACCACCAGGATCCGCGCGCGTTGGCCGCGCAACACCACCTGATCCACGCACGCTGCCTACGCTACACCACCAAGATCCACGCGCGCTGGTCGCACGACACAACCAGGATTCATGCGCGCTGGCTGCGCGACACCACCAGGTTCCGTGCCCGCTGGTTGCACGACACCACCTGATCCGTGCGTAGGGTGGCCTCACCCTCTAGGGCCTCGCCCAAGGATCATGCATGCATAGGGTGGCCTCGCCCCCAAGGCCCTCGTCCAAGGGCCACGCGTGCCTAGTGACCTCACCTCAAAGGGCCTCACCCAAGGGCCATGCACGTCTAGTGGCCTTGCCCAAGGACTAAGTACGCCTACTGGCCTCGCCCCAAAGGGCCTCACCCCAGTGGGTCTTGTCCAAAGGCCTCGCGTGCATGATGCCAATGTTCAAGGTGGCCCACAAGAGACAAAAAGAATACGAACAAGGTACCTCTAAAGGGGTACGAATATGCCTGCAAGGATCAAGGGACAGGCCTGACACCTGTACCCGACAAATATTGGCGGTTGGGAAGAGTACGAGGAATGGCAACACCACCACCACGTCTCTGACACCCGTATAAGGCAAGTACTGGAGTCATGACCAGGTACAAAAGTCGACGTGCACCAACGAACTCTGACCATGTACAAGAGCTGACACCACTACCCCTAAAACCACTCTCCTGCTAGTGTACTCATGTACCATCTGGTCCCCTGGACCACCATGTACCCAGGGCCATTAGAGCCTACTATAAAATGAATTCTAACTCCACCTGAAGGGGGCTTGGAAAATTGACTGTAGCAAGTGCACCATAGTGAATACAAACTGATTTCACCATTGTTCTTCTGCAATTGTTCTTGGAGTTTATACTGAGATTTCTAAAGCTTTTCTTTTGATAATCTTTACTTTGCACTTTTTCTAACTTAACATAGTTGACGAGTTCTCACTGTCAACAATAACCAAATAACCTGATTAGCAAGTCTGACACTATTTAAAGTAAACAGTGTAACAGTCCTGGATTAGAAGGATGTTACACTAAACGTCCTGGACCTAGCCATCTTTGTTTATCGGTCTTTCAATACTTTGTCCTTTTTTCCATGACTTATGATGCCACATGTCGCTTTCTCATTCATCACATCTTCTCCTGAATTTTGAGGGATAACATTTGCCCCCCAAGTTTATCGTACTGTGTACAACATTACGGTAAACTTGATCTGGCCCGGGAAACTTATCATAGCAGTACTCTAACAGCAAACTCCCTCGGGACCTTATGTAGTACTTTCTCAACTATCGATAATTTTCTCAGCACGTATTTTTCAAGAATTATAATCCTAAAAATAGCTACAATTTTCAAAGAATTCAACTGCTAAAAACATAATCTATTTTTCAAGGAATTTTTTTAATTCTTAAAGACGATAATATTTTTCAAGGAAAATTGTAATTCCTAAACATAATCATATTTTTCAAGGAAAATTAATTTCCTAGAAATCTAATATATTTTTCTAGGATATTAATCCCTAAAAATACAAAATATTTTTCTTGGAATTTGCCTTCCTAAAAATATAAGATATTTTTCAAGGAATTTGAATTCCTAGAAACATAAGATATTTTTCAAGGAAGTTGAATTCCTAAAAATATGGTTAGACTAAGAGGTTATAATTAGGGACTTGCTCATCAAATCCTTGACCCATGCGCCTACTTCAGGGAAATTCTGAGCTGTGAAATTCTCAAACTCTTCATCAGCTCTGCGTATCTTCTCTCGGGTAATTATTCTCTCCTAATCATTACATCTTTGACGAACCTGTCTGAATTTCCTTGCTTTGCTCTATTTTGATTTAAGACAACTAACTTGTTTGAATAAAAAAATTTGTTTTCAATAAAATATTGGCTTGATCCTTGTTTATTTTTGCGTGATGCTTTAGGGTTTAGAGGTATGTAGGTCGAACACCCCTAGATTTTCCTTAGCCTAGGCGATTTGTAGGCTCACAAATCCATCATAGGCTAACCACCCCTAGGTTACCCTTGTTTGGGCGATTTCCAGGCCTACAAATCCCAACATAGCCCGACCACCCTAAGGTTTCCCTAGCTTGGGCAATTTCTAGGCTTAAGGGATTAGGGTACAGGCCGACTACCCCTAGGGTTTTTGTGGCCTTGGAGATTTCCAGGCTTATAAACCCTATGATTGGGCAATTTCCAAGGATACAAATCCAAGTCTAGGCAACATTTCCTATGTCGTGGGAGATTTCTACGGTTCCTAGGTCTGGGTGGTCAGCCCAAACCTTAGCATAGGCTAACCACCATACTCCCTGGGTAATTTCCAGGGACCCAAAATCTAGGGTGGTCGGCCTAATCGTAGGCCGACCACCTGGGACCCTTAACATTTTTTTTCCTTAGGGTCCTCCTTGTTCTGTATGATTTATTGGAGACTTAAATCTTAGACCTCTGGCATTTTTCTAAAGTTTTCATCCTAGGGTGGTCGACCTAAGGTGGTAGGCCGACCGCCTATGACATTTCCTTCCTTAGGCCGACCGCCTATGACATTTCCTTCCTGTTTTGTAAGCTTAGGGCCTAGGTCGACCCTCCTTTGTTAATTCGATCAGTTTTTCCCTTGATTTCTTCACTTTTTCTCCTTAGCAACAGATATGCCCCAAACTACTGGCCTATCTTATTTGTGGTACAAAGCCTCATTACGTCGATATGCTACCTTTACTTTTTTGTTGCAGATGTCTAGCTCCTCTTTGTCTGACAAGTCTTTGAGCGAGCGCACTCCCCAAGAGCTGTTGGAAGGTGAAAAGGATTCTTCCTTGTTCCCATCTATATTTATTCAGTGAGGAAGATTTCTTGAGAAGGTATAGCCTAATGGCGAGTGTAAAATAGACAACTCGGTAACCTTCTGAAGATGATCCTCACATTGCCAGGCACATCACTTAGGGCTCTTCGCCTGACTCTTCTCAAATATCTTCTCAGCATAGTAATCCCCATAGCTATCAGGGCACATCGCATTGAGGTGCATCTCAGGCTCTCCGACATGGTACCACTCTGCCTAGTGGTAGTTTTGTGCATCAAGGTCATTCTTCTCAACGGAGTTTGTCTGGTCAGTGAGACTCCTCGCATTGCCCTTCTCATCAGAATACAAGTCAGGTTCCCCATCATTCTTCTTCTCAGCGAGATAATACCGAGGGCTCTCAACGGCAGAACACTCACCCTCAGGAGTGTTCTATTCACAAGTACCGACCTAAGGTGGTTCGTACTTCTCCCAAAAGCAAGATAGCCTCACCAGCTGCACAACTAAAGAAGAGACGATAGAAAGAGTTCCATCCATAAGATTCCGGGGCCACCTTTCCTAGAGAGATCATATGGAAACCGGTTGAGAAGCCTCGCCCTACTGATTACGAGGTTGTTTGGTTTAAAGGTGCTACCTCTAACATGACTAAAGAGAAGGTAAAGAACTTAAGGAAGGCCTTCAACCTTTCTAGCGTTTCCATCACTATCCCTGGTCTAGACGGCAGAGTTGAGGACCTCCCTTTGGGTATGTGCGCTTGGACATGCTTTACCATTAAGTCTGGCACCCTATTTCCTCTTAATCTGTATTTTTGGTGCGTGACAGATTATTTCGATATTAGTCCCTCTTAGTTGGCTGCCTATGCTATCTCGGTGTTATCTGCGTTGTACATTATCTATGATCACAGAAAATGGGCTTCTCCAGTACCTCATGAGATCCACTACTTGTTTGATCTGAAGATGAACCCTTCTCAGCGCAACTCAGGGTACTTCCACTTCCACCATTATACGAGCAAGGGTACTGACACCTTCTTGGAAGAGATTTCTAGAAACAACAAGGCGTTTAGATATGCCGACAACTATTTCTGCACTAAAGATGCAGAGGCCAACTGCTCCAATTTCAAGCATGTTGGGCCTTTTTATAGACCGCTCCCGACCTATGCCATGACTGTTAGGGCCAAGGCATTGATTGCCATGATCCCTGAGGAGAAGAATGTCAAGGTTCTTGTTACTTCAGAGAACCTTAGGAAGGTCGGGCTGTTTCCTTCTAGTTCCGCTAATGTTTCGAATGAAGATGGTACCGAGCCCGTGAATGCCATAGACTCCATAAGGCCTATTCATATTGAGGTGGTACCCTATTCGCTCGTGTTAGCTAGACAGTAGGGTGATGAGTTGGGTGCATTCGTTCACTCACCGCTTGCTTCATACTTTGATGAAGCCATGTTTTAACCTGAATCTCATTCAAGAGGTTCGACACTTTTATCATCTTTACTTTATGTTTCGTCTATTTTTGATATTATGCTAATATTGATCTTCTTTCGCAGGTTTAGATATGTTCATGTTTGTTCACACCCAACAAAGGTCGACTCCAACTGAGACTAGCCCTTTCGTCCGAGTGGCCAAGAGGGCCAGGGTGAAACCTGAGCCGATAACGGAGGTCCCTCTCAAGGCGCCTCCTTAGGCTCCACTAGCATCTAGTCCTATCCCAGAGGTAGAGCCATCCATACCCATGTCTGTTCCTTCCAATATCACTGATGCGGGTGCCTCTTCCTCTGCACTTGCTCCCTTATCTAAGCCACACCAGTCTGTCATACAAAATTCTAGTGATATTATGGACCAAGCGTCCCATCTGGAGCAGATGACAATGACCTATAAGGGATTAAGAATGAAGACTTGAGCACCATCCTCATGGAGTCACTCTTTGACATTCAGAGTGTAAGTCCTCTAAAGTTTTATTTTTCTCCGGTTAGCTTGTGTGTTGATATTATCTAACACAGGCATGTTTTTTCAAGTGCTAATGTTTGTCTCCCATGTCCGTGATAGGTTTGTAGAGTATACCTCTACGTTTTCCAACCTTCACTCTGAGTTTGAAGATGCCCTCCAGGACGTACTACACCTTACGCGCGTTCTTGGCTCTAAGGATGCAGACATTACTTTGAAAGATGAAGAGATTAGCACACTCTGAAGTACCGTAGAGCTCAAATAGCAAGAAGTGACCGAGTTGACCCTTAGGGTAACCCAGGTGGAGGGGAAACTTGCCGATTACCTTAAACAGTCTGAAGTTGAGAAAGAGAACTTGATTCCTGAAATGGACCAACTGTGAAAGGATGCTCTTGTCAAGAAGGAGGAAGAGGTCAAGGTTTCCAAGGCCAAGGCATGAGAGGAGTATTTAGACACTGCCTTCTCTTGCTTCTACTTGATCTGGAAGTCCAACAAAAGTCTAAACTTGGATTTCCTTCCCGAGAAGACGCGGGCGAAGGAGCTTAAGAAGTGTTTGGCTCATGAGGCTGCCGAGGCTCAGGGCGGTCTTTCAGATGATACTCCTCAACCTAGTAAGTCTTATTTTTGTCTTTTATTCTTTTTCTTTCCTTTTGTGCCATTGGTGGGGCACCTTGTACTTGACAGTTTTTACATATGACATTTTATGCCCTTATGCTTTTTTTTGTTATGAGTACTTAGCGTATTGATTGAATTTTTTTATTTCCAATGCTTATTAAGTACATCAACTCACAAACCTCATTGGTTCAGGTATCAATATACTCTCAACACTTGTATTTCACGTGCCATACTAACCTTACTCCTTTATGTTTTTCATGCTAACAACCATGGTAATGTGAGTAGTACGATACTTCATCAAGTACCATGAACAAAACGGTCAGGTCGACCACCCCATGGGTGATAGGCCGACCACCCTATAGGGTTGATGGTCTAGTTGACCACCCTATAAGGGACATGGCTAGGAGTCTCCCTACCAACGCCTTTGTTATTTTTGTTTTTTGTGCTTTCAGAACACATGTTGAACAAATGTCCTAGAAAAAGTTGAGCTTGCTTAGTACTTAGGGTCATGTCCTCATTGCTTGTGTATACCCCGATCAGTAAGTACTATATGCCCCCCAAGTGATCATGGGTTTAAAAGCCTTAGTGACTTGCTACTTGACCATGCCTTGCTTTAAGCGTTTAGACACATAGTACTATCATTTTCACCCAATGATGGAAGCAGTAAATGATTGTCCCTCATTGGTAGTCGGGTGATGGTTTCATACTCAGTAGTAATGATACCTATACACAGATGCAGATTTTGTAGTAAGTGTCGATCACGATCCCCATAATCTCTCATGTACTTGTTATAATGATTGTAGACATAAGTGTCTAAGTTGGACCAATTGGGTCATGATGAGCTAATCAAGCTTGTAACAAGTCTTAGATGAAATTATCGATCGGTCGCTCAAGGACCAGATTTGATTAAGATCTGATGATGGTGATTGGTCTTCGAAACAAAATCTTTTTTGATCGTATGGGTCGATAGGTTCCTCAAGAACCAGGATCGATCATGATCAAATATTGGCGACTGGTCCTTAAACCAGTCTCTTTTGTTGATCGTATGGGTTGATATCCTCCTCAAGAACCAAGATCGAACATGATCCATAATGGTGACAGGTCCTCGGACCAGTCTCTTGTTTGGATCATATGGGTCGATAGGTCCTTCAAAGAACAGAATCAAACATGATTCGATGTGGTTGACAGGTCTAAAGTGACCAGTCCCTCGTTGAAAGAAATTTAAAGAATTAAGCAAAACTTAAGAAATGAAATTCATTCATTAATTGTAAGCACAATGGCTGTAACATAGGTAATTTGAAAATAATACATTTGCAAATGAAAATTTGTGTCCCTGCTGCATAGCTTCACTGATAGTACCAATGGATGTGTTCGCCCTTCCAGTAGTTTTTGAGTAGTTCTCTATTCAGCCGAGCTATCTTGTATGTCCCTGGTGGGATCACCTCCTCCACAAGGTATGGCCCTTCCTAATTAGGTCCTAGTACCCCTGCTGCAATGTCCTTAGTGTTTAGGAACACCCTCCTGAGTACTAAGTCTCCAAC
The DNA here is from genome assembly GCF_963169125.1 of Humulus lupulus. Classification (NCBI taxonomy): domain Eukaryota; kingdom Viridiplantae; phylum Streptophyta; class Magnoliopsida; order Rosales; family Cannabaceae; genus Humulus; species Humulus lupulus. The sequence continues at coordinate 152,208,617 of NC_084801.1, forward strand.
TTGGAATTTTTTATCTTTCACCCTGGAGTTAAAGTATCTGGCCACGTTTCGCTAGTATGCTGCTACTCTGAGACTTTCCTTTTCTTGTCTTTCTTCGATTAAGTTGAGCGACTATTTTATTAGTTGATGGTTCCTCCCTTGATCGTATGACTCACGTCTATGCGATGGAGGAGTGAGTTCAACTGGCAACATGGCTTCATATCCAAACACCAAATGACCTATTGTTGTTCGAGCCGTTGTTCGATGTGACCATAGGACCTCTAGAAGTATTTCTGGCCAGGCTCCTTTGGCTTGTTCAAGCAGTATCTTCATAGTGTCTTTGATAGTATTGTTCACTGCTTCTACTTGACCATTGGCTTAAGGGTGTGCTAGCGAGGAAAATCTCTTTGTGATTCCATGCCTCATACAAAACTTTGTGAACATATCATTCTCAAATTGAGTCCCATTTTTTGAGACTATCTTCTTCGGTAGACCGAATCAACATATGATATTCTTTACCACAAAGTCTAAGAATTTCTTAAAGGTGATGGTGGCGAGCGGTTCTGCTTCAGTCCATTTGGTGAAGTAGTCTACAGCTACAACAATAAATTGGACTCCTCCCCTTCCAATGGGTAGCTTCCCTATCAGGTTGATTCCCCATACAACGAAGGGCCAAGGGCTTTGCATTTTTTATAATTCATTAGGTGCCGCCCGAGGTATCTTGGAGAACATATTACACTTGTGGCATCTTTTGACATACTCTGTCGAGTCTTCGTTCATTGTCGGCCAGAACTATCCTTACCTTAAGATTTTCTTTCTAGGCTATGCCCCCCAGAGTGATCTCCACAATACCCCTCTTGTACCTCAATCATTAACGTCTTTAATTGGTCTGGTGTAACACACCTTAGCAGTGGTAGGGAGTACCCTCGTTGATATAGGACCCTTCGACTATCATATATTGTGCATCTTGTCTCACCAACTTCCTTGCTTTGTTCCGATCACTGGGTACTACTCCTTGGTTGAGATAGTCCCGCGTCTTTGGCACTGGCAAGTTTGGCGAAAGCATCAGATTGGGATTATGCTCCCTCGGGACTTGTGTAATCGAGTATCTGTTGAATTGTGCCAACAAGTCTTTCACCTTGTTCAGGTATTGCACCATCCTAAGTCCTTTGGCTTGATACTCTCCCAATACCTGGTACACTACTAGTTGGGAATCGCTGAATATCTCCAGGGATTAAGCATGCACATACCGAGATAAGCATAATCCTGCTAGTAATGGCTCTCACTCAGCCTCGTTGTTTGAAGCGTTAAATCCAAATCTCAGAGCTCAGTGAATACGATGATTCTCTGGAGTGATCAGTATGATTCCTGTGCTTGAGTTGTTTTCATTGGATGCTCCATCAATATATAGCTTCTATACGGGAGTATCTCCTTCCATCTCGGTATCTCCATTCTTCGATTGGTAGAAAGGGTCTTCAAGGTTGGTGCCCTCGACTATGAAGTCTGCTAATGCTTGTCCTTTGATCGCCATCCTCAGATGATAAGTGATATCAAATTGTCTTAACTCCACCGCCCATTGGAGTAACCGTCCCGAGGCCTTTGGCTTCTGAAGAACTTTTCGTAGTGGTATCGAGTGAGCTTGGAAATGGACGCAACTTTTGAGAGGCGATTACTACACATTAGGCTAGCTTTTTGAGAGGGGGATACTAAGACTTCACACTTACTAGCCTTTTACTGATACAGTACACAGAGTGTTGTTCCCTGTACTTTTCTTTCACCAAAGCAGCGCTGATTGCATGCTCGATTATTGCCAAATAGATGAATAACGCTTCATCATCTATTGGCTTTGCTAGGATAGGAGGTTGAGTGAGATGCTTCTTCAAGGCTTGGAAAGATTTTTCACATTCCTTGGTCCTTTGGATCTTCTTATTACTCCTCACTAAGTTAAAGAAGGGGACACACTTGGCAGTAGACTTCGATATGAACCTACTGACGACGCCTACTCTCCTTAGTAAGATTTACACTTCTTTGATTATGGTAGGTGACTTCATGTTGATCAATGTTGTGATCTTCTCGGAGTTCGCCTCAATTCCACATGAATTGACTATGTATCCGAGAAACATACCAGAACCAACTCCAAACAAGCACTTAAGAGGATTTAACTTCATGTGATACTTTCTAAGTATTTCCAAGCATTCCTCCAAGTCTTGAACATGCCCTCCAGCTTCTTTGGACTTGGCCAACATGTCATCGACATATACCTCCATATTTTTGTTGATCATGTCTCGGAACATGCCATTCACTAAATGCTGGTAGGTGGCTCCTGCGTTCTTCAAGTCGAATGGCATTACCTTATAATAGTACTATCCCTTGTTTGTCCAGAAGTTGGTATGTTCCTCGTCGGGAGGGTATTTCATGACCTGCAGTTCCATTTTGGGTAGTGGGGAGCAGTCTTTGGGACAAGCTTTGTTCAGATATATGAAGGCTGTGCATTTTCTCCACTTCCCGTTTGGTTTTGGGACCAGTATGTGGTTTGATACCCAGTCTGGGTAATAGGTCTCCCTTAGAACCGTTTTCCTTGAGCCGCTCGACCTCCTCCTTTGGGGCTTGAGATCGGTCCTTGTTAAGCAGTCTCCTCTTTTGTGCACTGGTGGGTAGGTTTCGTTCACATTGAGGACTTGTCATATCATGGATGGAGAAATTCCAACCATGTCCTTATGTGACCAGGCAAAGACGTCCTAGTTCTTCTTCAAAAATTCTACGAACCTTGCCTTAATTTCCACCTTTAGTTCCTTTCTGACTTTGATTACTCTAGTCAGGTCCTCCTCATCTAGTAGGACTTTGTCAAGATCTTCGACTAGTCCTACCCCCATGATGTCATCCCCAAAGCGAAGATCGATGTCATTCCCCTCGCTTTGGGAAACTTGCTACAGTAAAAAATTTCCGTTAAAAGGAGGCCCCAACTCCAATAGAGTGTTTCTCCACATTGACAACCTCATCGGTTTCTTCATTCCCTTAGCAGTAGGTCACCACCATGTTGTTTACACCTGGTCCTTTCATTACTTTGACCACAGATGCATTATAGCATTCTCGTGCCTCCCTTTGGTTACCCTGTACGCATCATTTCCCTATGCTTGTGGGGAACTTCAAAGACAGATTCCATATAGACACTTCTGTGTGTAATGCCATCACGAGGGGTCTCCTGATTACTACGTTTTATCCTAGTGAGAAATCTACCACCAAGAGCTCTGTCATATTAGTTTCATGTCTAGCGGCATCGGCTACAGTGACCGATAGTTTGATAGTTCTTGCTGGTGCTAGGAATTCTTGTTTGAACCCATATATCACTTGGGAACAAGGTGTTAGGTCCTTGACCAAGAGCTTCATCTTCTCGAGGGATGATTTGTGGATGATATCTACTAAGCTTCCTGTATCCACGAAGCATCTCTTAACTCGGGCATTGGCGATTGGAATGTTAAGGACCAGAGGGTCATTGTGGGGGTACCTCACATGTCTGACATCATCCTCCGTAAAAGTGAGAGTTTCACTTTCATACTTCAGTTTTTTTGGAGACCGCTCCTCGACTGTCATGCACTGGGAAGACTCCCCTACCTCATGTCTTAGGGTCCTTGCATATCACTCACGAGCGTTATTACTGTTGCCTGCTATGTGGGGCTCTCCACATATGGCGTCTAATGTGAAGTCCACAGCCACTGGCTCCAGTGGTGGACTCTTTTGCCTTCGAAACTCTGGATTCCTGCTCGGGGTTTCGGTCTTGACTCAGTACCTCGAGAGTATTCCTGGTTAGAGGAAGAACTCTATCTCATCCTTCAGTTATTTGCACTGGTTTATGTCGCGCCCATAATCATTATGGAACCAAAAAACTTGTTCTTGTCCCTCTTTCCTTCTGAGCGCAATCGTGGTGGCTTTCGGTATGGTACCTCCTGGTATGTTGCCAAGTAAATCTCAGCCATTGTTGCAATCATGAAAGTATATTTGGTTAACCTGAGCTGTTATGGTTGGTGCTTAGGCTTTTTGTTTGTTGGTGCTGACTTAACCTTCTTTTCTCCACTCTGCTCAGCGTCTGAGGTACTCCTCTTCTTACAGTTGCCCCCATTGTTGCCTTGAGGATTTGGAACGTTCTTGTTTTCCTTGATAGTGGTCGGATGGTTTATGTATTTTTCTTCCTTCATGATAGCATCATTTAGCTTCATGTATTTGTCTGCTCGGTCCAGGAACTCCTGCAAGGTGTTGATGGAGTTCCTGTGGATGTTATCCCATAAGGGACTACGATAAATGATTCCTACCGAGATGGAAATGAACTTCCCTTCATCTCCTATCGTGGATGCTCAGTTTTCTTCTCTCATGAATCTTTGGATGTAGTCCTTCAGGGATTCATCCTTCACTTACTTGATGTCAGCTAGTTAATTGGCATAATCTGGTTGAATCCGTCTGGCACTGAAGACCTTGCAAAATTCCTTTCTGAATTGCTCCTAGAAAGTGATGGATCCAGGTTTGAATTTCAAATACCATTCCTAAGCTGAGTCAGAGAGAGTGGTAGGGAATACCCTGCACCTATAATCATGCTCCACACTGAGTAACTCCATATGATCCTCGAACTTTCCAATGTGTCGCATTGGGTCCTTCTTCCCAGTGTATGTTGGAAGTTTCAGGGTCTTGTACTTGAGTGATGATTGAGCAGCTTGGATCTTGGCACTGAAGGGACTCCCACTTCTATGAGCCAGCTCGATATCAGAAAGTTTCTTTGTCAATCCCTAAACAGCCGTGGTGAGTGCATTTATCTGAGCTTGTACTGCTTGTGGGATCGCTGGTCCAGGTGGGGTAGATCTCCCCGGTACCCCCTCCTAAGCGTTGGTTCTCTTGTTGATGACTTCTCTCAAATCCTGAGGTTGTGCATCTTTCCCAAGTCTATCGAACCTGATATTGGTGTTGTTCATCGGTTGCTTTCCCTTGCGAGACTGAGGGTATAGGGGTGGTAGGTCCACCTTGTTCTTGTCGGTGCGATCCTGCCCCCAGGCCTCTCGTCCTACATGACTTTGAGACTTTGAGCCACCATTTCCAATTCTTTCATGCCTCTCAGATGTCTGACCTTCCTCTCATGTGTTGTTTTGTCTGTCCCCCTAGGAGGGGGCCTTCAGGTTGGTAACACTCTTACTCCGAGAAGAAGTGTTATTCTTCTTAGTCATGGAGGAGGCAGTCTTGGACTGCACCTCTTCATCTTATCTCTAGAAAAGTGGCTCTGAGAGCGTCCTTGCGGTTGGACTCCTCCCTTGGGACTCTCTGTTAGTGCTGTCATGCTCTGTTGCTTTGGCCTGAGAGTTAGCTCGAGCTAACTAGGTAGCCACCTCCAGGGCCACAGTCACCTCCTGGTGCCTCTGGTAAACTTCCTGCTCCCTCTAGATCATCCTTTGGACCTACTCATCCATGTCCCACCATTGTCATTCCATAGTCACCCTCTAGAGGGCAGTTTTTACAACAAAGGTCTCCTGCCTAGCTAGAAATTGCGCCATCTCCTCCTGGTGAGTGTCCTGTGGATTCTCTGCAACAGATTGATCCCCAACCTCCACCTGAGGTTTGCTAATGGGTTTGATGGGATCCTGAGTGGTGGGAGCCATACTCTTCGTCTGGTTGGGTTTTGCAGGCATCGTAAAACTAATGAAAGTGTGTTTTTTTGATTTTGTACTCTCAATGAAAGCACCAAAATGTTGACCTGTGAAATTGACCAATGGTCGTATGTACGATATACGACACCTTTTGAACGATATAAATGTAACTATACGAAAAAGTACAAATATCTAAACAAAACACACAAAACTTTATAGTGGTTCAGCTCTGTTCTAATGAACAGTAATAACCTAATCCACTTAGTATTTAGTATTAAATCACTCAATTGACAATTACAAAGATGAACTGAAGAGTTTACTCATCACATATTTTCCTAGAAGTCAATCCAAATGATTGATCCAAAAGTCTCCAAATCTCCCTCAAATGAATCCTTGGGTCGTTTATTTATAGTACCGAGGTGGGGATGCTAAAATCTCCACACCAATGAAAGACTGCCAACTCTTGTTTGAAGCCTCTCAAAGGTCCCGATAACCATGACCACACCCCTGCTGGTCTCTTGCAACATTGACTCAGTGAAAAAGGCATCAAACATGGTCTCAGCATTACTACCGTTTCGGCCTTGCGTCGTGCCTAACATAGCCATTTCACACGAGTGGTCCCACGAGGCGCTCGCCTCGCGTTAGGATAGCGATCTTTCCTGGGTAGCATCGCGGGACACTCAACCCGCGCCTGGTGATGCAGTCTCACCTGGGTAATTTTGTGAGATGCTCGCCTCATGCTGGACTCAGAGGTCTCCCTCGGGTAACTCTGCGAGATGCCCGCTGTGGCCCATGTCTCTGCCTCGCGAGCCCGCCTCGCACCACAGGCCCTTGCTCCGCACAAGCGCCTCGCGCCTCGCGCCTTTGGCTCGCGTCTCATACCACACCTCGCGCGGCACCCACTCATGGTCCCTGCTTCCGCCTCGCGAGCTCACCTCGCGCCACAAGCCCTTGCTGCGTAACAGTGCCTCACACGATAGCTCGCGCGGCACCCACTCATGGCTCCTGCCTCCGCCTCATGCCACAGGACCCTGCTGCGCACTAGCGCCTCGTGCCACTGGCCTACGTCTCGCGCCACACCTTGCGTGGCATCCACTAGTGGCCCCTGCCTCCGCCTCACGAGCCCGCCACGCACCATATGCCCTTGCTGCGCACCAGCACCTCATGCCAGTGGCTCACATCTTGTGCCACACCTTGTGAGGCATAACCATGCACACAATCCTTCCCCCCGCGACGGACACCTCAAGGCTCTGGCCTCCCATGCCTTTTAGGATCGTATCTCCCATGATGACCCATAAAGGCTCCAACACTTAAAGTTTAAGAGAGTAGGATGCATTATGGATACGAAGTTGAGGTGCCTACGAATGACTCAAAGAGATCACATGGATACAAAGTACGTACGGGGGTACGACCTTAAAGGCCCCAGGTGTCTGACCCTAAATACCACACCAGACAAGTAGTGGTCGTACGAGTAAGGTACCTGAACAAGTGGTGGAGGTACATCCAGGTACTGAAGTTGAGGTGCTTCAACAAACCCTCGGCATGTGCTAGAACCAACCACCACGCTCCTGGCACCACTACCACCTCTAAACTGCATAGCAGGGCCGTGTCCCCAAGGACCACAATGTACTAAGAGTCATTAGTGCTCTACTATAAATATGGCCTCCCTTCATCTGAGAAAGGGGGGAATTTTTGGAGAGAATTTTGTAACCACTTTATTATAACCTAAAGTTTAGATGGAACTAATAAGATGGTCACACTTGTCAAATGCATGTTTATTAAGGATTTAAGTATTGTAATGAATAGTTTAATTAAAAGAAAGATCTAGAAGCTCTAGAACCTTCCAGCAGCTGTTAGGATCGTATTATAACTCAGTCAAAGTTGTTTGCTCAACTCAAAATATGCTGAAAAAGTGCAAATTATGCTTGATATATCAACATATGCCGATATATCGCAGCTATAGTCGACTTTGCACGAAATTTTGATCGGGGCTCAGGAAAATGGTCTAGGCGATATATCGCCCAGGGAAGGCGATATATCACCCCTGGTGCTGCATTTTTTAATATTGAGGATTTTTAAATTTAAAAATAGCCTTAACCACTTGGAATTGCCTTTGAACGATTTTGACCGAGTTCTGGGCATCTGTTGAACGAAAATTCAAATCTTTTTCATTTTATATTCATTTATTTATTCAAATTAAAAGGGGTTAGTTTCATTGCTTGAACTCTATGAATAGGACCTACTACTCAGCCATTTTCTTCATTCTTCAAGCAGTCTTCAGAGCCTCCAAGTTGATAAGGTTACTATAGAGAGAAACACTTGGGATTTTGGCTTAAAAGCTTTATCATTCTTAAGCTTTTCTAAACACTTGGGAAGTGAGATATTGTGAGATTTTGGTATCGAGGTTTAGATCAATTCATAAGATCATTCAAGGTATTCTTATCCTTAAGTTCAGTTTTTTATGGTTCTTTAGTTTTTCTTTTATTTTCTTTTCAGATCCTAACTCTTGTTTATGATTCTTGGTTAGGTGTTTAAGTTTCTTGAAAACTTAAGGTTCTTCTCGGTAAGTTTCTTCTTTGATGGTTTAGCTTTCTTTTCATCTCTTTTCTTTAGAAACTCACCATTCTAACTGTTGGTTTTTAGGAGTGTTCTGATCCCGTCTTGTTCTTAAATATCCCGATTTTTGGTAAGGAAAATATGATAGATTTTATGTGTTTATATGTTTATGTTATTATATGTTTTATGATATGATATATATTTAAATATGTCTTGTAGTCATTTGGGGCTTATAGTTGCTTAGATAGCATACCCCAATAATTTTATCATTTTAATGGTTTAGAGTTATGAATTACCCTACCTCGATTAGTAGACAGAGGACCTAGATGGGTTATCATATACTACCATGTGATCTAACCTACCTCGAGTAGTAGACAGAGGACCTAGATGGTGTATCATATGCCATGTTAATGAGTTAATGACCATTAATATTGTAGTCCTATATCATATACGTTTTTATAGTCATATGTTTTATAGTATATGTTTGCGATTAAGTCTTATGTTTATGATTTATGTGTTAGTAGATTTTCCTTGCTGGGCATTTGGCTCATTCCTTTATTTTTAGCTTGATGCAGGAAAATGATTATGGAATAAGGCAGAACGATTCATGGCAACTTGGCTTATGTGTTAAGGACTAATGGAATGAATGAATTACGTGTCGATCAAGGATGACGTTATATTTAGTCTTTTAAATTATGTTTTGATGTAATTCCGCAATTAGTATTTCAAATAATTAAAGTTTATGTTTTATAACAATGGGTACCCATACAGTATTTCATATTTCATATGTTACTTTGTATTTTTCCCAATATTTATTTTGGGGTTTTAAATAAGGTTATGTTATTCCTTATGTATGTTTCCAAAAATAGCAACTATGTCTAGTAGTTTTAATGTTCTAAGGTCTTAGAAATAGTTGGGTCATTACAGACTCATGGTTTGGTAACTACTTATATGAGTAAGTGCTTAACTATTTAAATAAATATATACGCCTTATATGTATGCCTTATTATGGAGCATGAGATATTCTTATAGGGTCTGGCCCTTAACTATCACATGAACGATAAAGATATGCTTATTAGCATTGTTATTGCTTTCGAATCCAAAGGAACCTCTTATTAGCGTTGTAATATGGACATGTAGGTCAGGACACGAACATTAGCATTGTTAATTGCATATAGGCCAGAAATTGATTATTGGAACTGTTAATACTAGCACAGATTAAAGAACATGGTTATTAGCATTGCTATATATGTATTAATGCTTGAACATGCTTATTTGCATCGTTAATTGCTTATGTATGCCAGAAATGCTTATTAGCATCGCTATTTGTTGATGAATATCAGGAAGATTATTAGAACCACGATTGAATATATTATGTGTTGGCATGCTTATTAGCATTGCATCTGTTTGGTTTTTTAGTCTTGGACCAGATTAGGTGGCAAGAGTTATAGTTATTACTTATCTAACGACTGAATTGAGAAGGCGCTCACAGCTTATAGTGCAGAGAACAAGATATGGCGTGAGAATGTGAGTAGAAGGTATTCTAGTAGTCCGGGACCTCCATTTGCATGCTTTGATAGGGGTGGAGGCCCAAGTAACCGAAAGAGAAAGACTCCTGATACACTTTTAGCTCCAAGGCCAGATAGGAATCCACGGGGCGTACGGATAGGCTGCCAGGGTGGCGGTGAGACCTGGAAGGCATTCCAAGAGTGTACTCGGTAGAAGGTGTCATATTGGGGAATGTCAGGCGAAGGCCTGCTTTGTCTGCAGGAGTGTGGGACACCTGAAGAAGGATTGCCCGAAAGACTGAAGGAAGAGCCCAAGAAGGTTGACAACCTAATGCCAGCCCGGGTGTTCACCTTGACTCAGGAAAAGGTCGAGGCTAGTCCCTCGGTGGTTACAAGTCAGCTTTCTAGTGTTGGGACCCTTTATACTGTTTTGATTTATTTTGGTGCTACACACTCTTTTGATGCTAGTAGGATTATTGATGGACTGTGTAGATCTTGTGAATTTTACCCTGTGGGGTTTGGTACTTTGCTACATACTGGGGAGTTAGTGGTTTCTAGGAGATGGGTCAGATCACTGCCAGTGATAGTGAATGGCAGGGAGTTGTCAGTTGACTTGATAGAGTTGGTTATGACTGACTTTGATATAATTCTTAGTATGGAGTGGTTAGAGAAGTATGGGGCACGATAGATTGCAAGAAGAAGATGGTAACCTTTGAGCCTAAGAGTGAGGATCCCTTTGTATTTATTCCATGCATGGACCCCGTATACCTATGACATATGTACTTAGAGCTAAAGACCTATTGCATGGGGGATGCATAGGATTCTTAGTAGTGTGGTGGATACCACCCAGGTCGTGCTAGTGGGACCACGACAGACCAGATTAGTCTGTGAGTTTTTGGATATGTTTTCAGAGGACCTTCCAGGGTTACCTTTACACAGGGAGATAGAGTTTGTGACTGAACTAGCTCCAGGGATAGAGCTTGTGGCTAGAAAACCATACAAAATGGCTCTAGTGGTGCTGAAGGAACTAAAGATTCAATTACAGGAATTACTATACTTGGGTTTTATTAGGCCTGATTTTTCACCTTGGGGCACACTAGTTCTCTTCGTGAAGAAGAAAGATGGTTCTCTGAGGATATGTATCAATTTTAGAGAACTAAACATGTTAACTATCAAGAACTGGTATCCTGTGCCAAGAATTGATGATCTGTTTGATCAGTTACAGGGTAGGAACGTATTCTCCAAGATAGATCTTCGATTTGGTTATCACTAGTTGGGGATCAGGGAGGAAGATATATCGAAAACAACCTTTCGCACTAGCCATGGGGATTATGAGTGTGTAGTCATGTCATTTGGATTGACTAATGCCCCAACAACAATTATGGATCTGATGAATAGGGTGTTAAAAGATTACCTAGATCGGTTCGTGATTGTCTTTATCGACGATATACTAATATACTCTTAGCCAGAGACAGAGCACAAGCAGCATCTCAGATTAGTACTACAGAGGCTGAGAGAGCACACGCTGTATGCGAAATTCAAGAAGTGCGAGTTCTAGTTGCTACAAGTGACTTTCTTAGGTCACATAGTTAGTAAGGATGGAGTTATGGTTGATCTAGGGAAGTTTGAGGCAGTCAGATATTGGCCAAGGCCAAAGAATGCTTCAAAGATCAGAAGTTTCTTGGGATTTGCAGGTTATTACAGACGCTTTGTGTAGGGGTTTTCCATGATTGCATCACCACTGACAGATTTGACATGCAGGAATCAGAGGTTCATATGGTCAGATAGGTGTGAGGACAACTTCTACAGACTGAAGAAGAATCTGATCACTACTCAAATTCTGTCTTAATACAGATCAGGACAAGTTTGTGGTTTATTGTGACTCCTTGAAGCAGGGCTTAGGTTGTGTCCTTATGCAGAGAGGGAAGGTGATTGCCTATACATTATGCCAATTGAAGGAGTATGAACAAAGGTATCCCACACATGATCTAGAACTTGCAGCAGTGGTTTTTTCACTGAAGTTGTGGTTGCACTACTTGTATGGTGAGAAGTGTGAGATATACACTGATCACAAGAGTTTGAAATACTTCTGCACACAAAAGGACTTGAACATGAGGTGGAGATGTTGGTTAAAGTGGTGAAGGATTATGATTGTGAGATCCTCTATCACCTAGAGAGAGCTAACATGGTGGCAGATGCCTTAAGCCGGAAGGGTCTGGGACAGTTGTACAGTGCGAGACAAATATCTAAGGAGTTGGCAAAAATGTGACTAGAGCATGTATGGAGTTAGTGGTGGGAAAGTTAGCCAACATCACCCTACAATCTACTCTTTTAGAAAGGATCAAGGAAAAACAGTTGAGTTACCCACAATTGGGAAAAATTAGAGGGGACGTCCTTGATAGAGTGGCTAAGGACTATACAGTGTCAGACATGGGTTTATTGAGATATAAGGATCAGATTTGTATTCCGATGAACACTAGGATCAGACGTGAGATTTTGGATGAATGAAAGATTTATAACGATGGCGTGGGATGAATAGGGACGTGAGTGAGTATGTGGCCAAGTGTTTGACCTATCAGCATGTCAAGGTAGAGCATCAGAGACCAGCAAGGCTATTACCGCCTTTGGATATCCCAAAGTGCAAGTGGGTGGACATCACGATGGATTTCATGGTGTGGTTACCTAAGACAGTGGGCAAGCACGATTTAGTCTGGGTCATTGCTGACTGGTATACGAAGTCAGCTCACTTCTTACCACTGAGGATTAACTACACAGTTGACTAGTATGTAGATGTCTATGTGAGAGATAGTATGCCTTCATGGGACTCCGAGGTCTATCGTGTCAGATAGGAACCCTATCTTTACTTCCATGTTTTGTGGAAGTTTACAAAAGGCAATGGGCACACTTGAAGTTTAGTGGAGCTTATCATCGTCAGACTAATGGTCAGTATGAGAGGACTATCGACATACTGGAGGACATGTTGAGAGCATGTGTATTGGACTTTGAAGGGTCCTGGAGTAAATATTTGCCTCTGATAGATTTTCCCTACAATAACACCTACCGATCGACTATTGGAGTGGCACCTTAGGAGATGCTGTATGGTAGGAAGTGTAGAATGCCCATTCACTGGGATGAGATGGGTTAGAGGAACTATTTGGGTCCTGAGGTATTTCAGAAGGCCACTGAGGCTATTGAAAAGAATAGAGCTCGAATGCTCGCGTCTTAGAGTAGATAGAAGAATTATTTATACCCAAAGCGGAGTAATGTTGAGTTCCAAGGGGGAGACTATGTCTTCCTTAGGGTTTGACCACTGAGTGGGGTGAAGAGATTTGGGAAGAAAGGCAAGCTAAGCCGTACATTTGTTGGACCAATTAACATCCTGGAGAGTATCAGTCAGGTGGCCTATAGGTTGGCAGTACCCCCGGCATTGTCTAGTGTGCACAACATATTCCATATTTCCATGCTGAGGAAGTATGTGTTAGATGGGACTCATGTGTTGAGTTACAAGGATCCGGAACTGGAGACAGATTTATCCTATTAGGAGCAGCCAGTTTAGATTTTAAACAGGAAGGACAAGGTCCTAAGGAACAATACTATACCTTTGGTTAAGGTATTATGGAGGAAGAGCAAGGTCGAGGAAGCAACCTGGAAGCTAGAGTCAGAGATGCAAAATTAGTATCCCAAGATGTTCAGGAAAAATTTCGAGGACCAAATTTCTGTTAGGAGAGGATAGTTGTAATTCCCTAAATTACCTAATAAGCTTAGGGCCTTGATTAGGGGGCCAGGATGGCAAATTATGTGATATATATGTGTGTCATTATATGATTAATTGAGTTATATTATAATATGACTAGATATGCATGTGTTAGGTGTATTAAATATGCATGTGGCCAGTTTCTTATTAGAAGGAAAATTCTCATATTTTGGCCCATTATGGGTATATTTCGAATATATGTGATATATGTGTGAGACCACATTATTATGCAGATATATTTGGGTTACTCGGGACGAGGCGATCCTAGGGAGCAAGTTAGCGTGAAAGTCATAGTAGGACCTAATACCCGACTCATGGTGAGTCAAGGGGTATTTAGTACATTACTGGGATATCAGGTAATGGGTATAAATATTTGAGGATATATTCAGAGTTAATGAGATTAGGAGGGAATTTCGAGGATTTTGACCATTTTACCATCGGAGATGTTTTTGGTACCCCAAGCCCTCAGGATTTACATAAAGTTACTTAAACTCTAAGTAACCTCACAAACACAGAAACACAAACATGTTCACTTAGCAAACTCACCCTCTCTTTTGTGTGTGCTCTCTCTCAAATCTTTGAATTTTCTTGCGATCTAGGAGGAATCGAAGCTAGCATCATTTTGGGCAGCAGAGGTATTGATTTCTAGCCTCAATTCTCTCTGTTTTCTCTAGTTTTAGCTAAGTTATGGATTTTGGAATCTCAATTCTAAATTTAGAGATTTAGTGAGGTTTTGGCCAAGTTTAAGCTTGGGTTTTTAGGGTATTAAGGTGCTGAGTTGATTGCAAACTTTGTTTTTTGGGATTTGGCTATTTTTGGATAGGTTTTTGGTGAGATTTTCTATGAAGAGACAAAGGGGAAAACTAGATTTTCATGTCGTGCCGCGACCCTGCTCTTGCTGAGCCCCATGAAGGTTTTGAGTGCGGGAACTCAAACTTAATGGTTCGGGATCAATTCTTCTACCTGGTTTAGTAGAATTTGATGTCTCGAAGGCTAGGAATCAGACGAAAATCCTTTATTCGCTCGTTAGTGACGATATTCTCTATTATGGTTATGACTAGATTATCAATGGGGGCTCGGAACTGGGATCGTGCTCGAGGGTCATTCTTAATACGCATTGCACTCGTAAGTGAGGTAAGAAAATTGCACCCAATACGTGATATATGTGATTAGGGCTTGGCCCGGTTGTTAAATCTAAATATGAATAGGTCTCGAGCCCCTAAGAATGAATGTGATTAAGGTTATGTTTATGCTCGTTGATTAAGCATGCTTGAATGCTCTATGTCTGCATAATTGTTTAACGATTATTTGCATTGTCTACATAGTTAGGACTCGACCCATTAAGGAACATTGTTATTACTGTGTTTGTAAATAATTTGTTGTGATATATGATTAACATGCGTGCATACTTGTATTGTCTGAAGTATTCTTATCTGTATCTGTTTATCTGGCTATCTAAATACTTGGTTAAGGCATTGACTTATTAGTCAAAGGTAGCAATAGCGCGTTGTGTGCTGGTCGAGAGGCTTAGGCCTAATTGGGGATGTACTATTACGTTGGCCAACACTATGGTCGTTTGGAGAACAAAGTGCTTGGCTAGCTCTATGACTAGTTACTCAGAGCTAGGGCAAATGGCCCTGGGTGACTCTATGGTCTCATAGCTTGGGCATAGGGCCCTGATTGACTCTTTGGTCATCCATTCATGGAAACGTGCCCCAGAATGATCCTATGATAATTTATTTTTAATTGTATGCATGCATGTGAAGGTTATTACTTTTGAGCGTGCTAGATATGCATATGGAATCTTTATTTACAGTTCATGCACATGTTTAAGTTTTCTAGCTGAGCTTTGACTCATAGATGCTATGTGATGTAGGTAAGGGAAAAGAAAAGACGGACCAGCCATGAGTTGGAGAGATTTAGTGGCGACGCGTACATATGCAGCTGCTTCACCACCACGATCGGGGTTATCTCAGAGGAACTAGGGTTGTAACCCTTATTTTGTCATTTAGGTCGGCTGGTTGTAACTTTTGACTTGTATATAACCTTTTGAACATTTGTTTTTATTATTTTGGGATCCCATGTATGTATTATACTTTTAAATGAAAAGTCAACATTTCCCTTTGACCAAAAATTTTAACCTTAACCTTTGTCACTAACCCTAGTTACACGTTTATAACCAATGGACTTGATAAACAACTCTGGCACTATTTACAATACATAGTGTAACAGTCCTAGATTAGGAGGATATTACATGTGTTGTGGGAGAAAAGTTGTTAAGTGTTTGGTAAATTATAAATTTTGAACAGTTGTGAGTTGGAAAACTGTATTAGAGTGTTTGGTAAACTAGATGATTGAATAGCTTTTAAATATAAAACGACTAAAATAGACATCATATTTATTTATTCTATTTTATTAAAATAAATTCATACACACTAAACATAACTATATATATTTTTTGCTTTATTAAAATAATTGATCAAATTTATTAGTTTTCTTTTGACAATTTTTTTAAATTATATAAAAAATAATTAGTAAGATATTTTTTTCAAATAAAAATTTAAGAAAGTTTTGAACATATAATCTAGTTTAATCAAATAGGTATGACACAATATGATAACTTAGATAAGATAAAAGGAAAAATATGTGAAAATATTATTTCTAGTTATCTCCCATTAAACTTGCAGCAATCATTTCTCTGATCTTGTCCATTTTATTTGAATTTGAAGTTCTAGTTGTCTCATCTTCATCTTCAACATTAGTTGTTTGATCATTTGCATAGTAATTTGGATTACCTCTAATCTTGTCAAAATGACCATCACATTTAGCATGCCTTCAAATGTAATTATGCAAGGTCATTGATGAAATTACTATTTTCACTTGCTTTGTGTATGGATAACTAGGCATCTCTTAATATTTTCCATCTTTTCTTCCATACTCCAAAAGTTCGTTCAATAACAATTCGAAGAGAAGAATGTTTGAATATCTCTTTATAGCCAGTAGGTTTTCTACCTCGTTGAAATTGTGGAATATGGTACCTTTGACCTTTATATGGTCCTAAAAATCCTTCCATTTGTGGATATCCCACATCCACTAAGTAATACTTCCTTGTCAAATACAATATGAAAACATAATTTATAAAAAATCAAGATGTTAATAATTGATAAATGTGTGTAAATTGTAACCTTGGGGGTGTTTTGGAAAATTTCAAGTTGGATCACATAAAGTTGAGAAGATAACTCTTGTATCATGAGCAGACCCTTCCCGCCAAGCATATGCATATATAAATTGCATATTTCCATAATATTTTGAGTCGATACCCCTTTTCTACCAATAAATGGTATTTGATTTTCAGGAGGAATTATGGCATACCCCTTTTCTACTAATAAATGGTATTTGATGTACATCGTCTATTGCTCCAATACAGTTCTAGGAAAAAAATAAAAATATAAACATTATACTTTAAAAAAAGGTATGATTTTGAAGTATCACTTTCCTTAAAATGAGGCATATATCTTGAATCATTCAATATATGTTTAAGAACATCTTTAAATTCTGGGTCTGGTGCTTTTATTACATCTACACACATAGACATAAAACACCTAAAACCTTGTTAAAATTTCGACTAACTGTCTCGCCTAAGTGTTAAAATCGCTCTTATGTTATTCAGTTTCAAGTACCATGATCTAACATGATCAAAAACATGCTTAATATTTCAAGAGTACACATTCTCTTTGAGCCCTTAAATCCATAATTAGTTTCCAATTCATTGCATAATTTAATGAAAACATCTTTCTCCATCCTAAACATTCGATTACATCTACTTTAATTTTCTTGTAATATTTTAATCAACCACATGTGACCAGTTTGAGAAGAATTCATACAAGGAGTCTTTTCAATGTATGTAGTATAATATTGTTTAATAAGACACATGGTTACATATACCGATTGTAACTCAATCTCCTCATCGGTATCTACCATTATCTCTAGTTTAAAACAAACATATCAATATTAATTTAATTAGCGATGCATCTGAAAAAGTCATAACTCAAAGTCTAGAAAGCAAATGCAAGTAAAAGAAATAATACAACAAAATAAATAAAATAGTCATAACAAAGTTTTGAGAGCAAATACAAGTAAAAGAAATAAAACAAAAACATATATTAAATAATCATAACACAAAGTTTTGAAATAAAATACTACATGTCCGAGTTGTTTAAGCATCATACTTATACTAGAGTGACAATATCATGCTCATACTTGAGCCATTTAAGCTTGAGCTCAGGTTCTTTCAATGAAACAAAAATCTCTCTTTTTTTTTCACTGTAAACAAGAGAGTTGCAAAGAAATACAAGTCGCTCCCAACCTCAATTCCAGGCAAAGAATCTAAAACTTTCATAACTTCTTCTATACTACTTAGATTAGCTATTTCAATATTTTTACTCCTAGTCTCCACTGCATCAAAAAGGCGACCAATTTGTTCAAATATCACTGTAGACCCTCCCTTCTTCATTTTTTCTTTTTCTTTTTTCCCCTTTTT
The DNA here is from genome assembly GCF_963169125.1 of Humulus lupulus. Lineage (NCBI taxonomy): Eukaryota > Viridiplantae > Streptophyta > Magnoliopsida > Rosales > Cannabaceae > Humulus > Humulus lupulus. The sequence goes on from NC_084801.1 coordinate 152,226,578, forward strand.
ATTTTGTTTCTCAAGCGGTTCGGTTGATCTCTTGTTATTTTTCTCTTCATGCAATATATCAATATTAGGCATCCTTGACTCATCATCACTACTCTCAAGTTGTTCATATAAGGTCTTGTTATCATTAATAGTTTTTTCAAAGTCAGATGAAATTATTCCAGATGAAAGTGTCCAAACATACTCTCCTATAGCAAGAGTATTCATGAAAATTCTATCTAACTTTTGCTGTAACTCTTGTTCAATTCTGCGAATGTGAACCTTCGCAACATTGGGATGACTCTACAAATATATATAATGAATAAAAGAATTGTATTTACATCATTTCAAGAAATATATAAAAAAAGATAACAACAAATAAATGCATATATGCATAGCTTGTCATCATGACGGGGAATTTAGAAAATCACAATTTCATAAATCAACGTGAATGAAACATCTTTGGCTAAAAGACGAAAAATAAAAGAAGAGAAAAATATATATACATAGATATGGACAAAACCAAATGAATAAACTAACACATGTATAATAAACTTTTTCTGCAAGATAATCACGACACGGTTAACAGTGCATAAAAGTTAAATAATAGGATAGATACATATAATATAATGAGTATGAAGATTCGGTGGTAGGTGCACAGTTGTGGTGATCGGCAGCGAGAGATGTGGTGGCTGGGTGTGTTATCTTGTGATAGATGAAATGTGTAGAGATAAAAAGTAACCGTAAAATTAAAATGGGTATAATGCGAAATTTTTTATTAGAAAGACAGTAGTTTGATCTAATAAAATATTCATTAATCTAATATTATAGTTTCCCGTAAAAGCTAAAATCACAAAGTTGGGGTGGGCCAACTATAGCTAAAAGCTAAAACTTTTACCTAAATTCTTTAATTTTTTTTTTAAATTTTACCAAACACATTTTTACTCTTAACTTCTCCAAAAAGTATTTTTAGCTTTTTTAAAAGCTCTCCGGATCTAGGCCTAAGAAAATACCCATACGTAAGCTCCAAACAACTTCTCATTTGACAACATGTATACCCAAAAATCAAGAATAGAAAATCATATCCACATACATTTCACGTTAATTCCTCAAAGCCAAAAACTATCACACCTAACCATATTTTCTCATATACATAATGGGTTTTCAAACTCCATAGCCAAAACCTCATGCCAAAATCAAAGTCTCAAATAATTTTCGACAAACCCTAACATGTTTCTAGAGCAAAAGATAAACAACCAAGCCAACTCCACTTACCTCTTGATAGTGTAGACCGAAACTTAGCAGTAGGAATAAACTTCTTGACACTCTAGTTAGAACCATAATAACCTTGTCTCCTCAACCACTTAATAAAAAAAAAATTAGGAACAAGAAGAAGAAGGGAAACATGATTCAGTGGGAGAAAGCTTACCAATCCTCTTAGAATAGAGAAGAAGAAAAAGAAAATTGAATTTTGAGATTTCATGTACACATTACCTCTAATCTTGAAAACTTGGAGACAAAGAAAACTTGAAACTAGGTACACCCTCTATAGGCTGCAGTTTAGGGTTTTGAAAACTGAGAGAGAGAGGCTTAATGATCTTTTCATAGGTGATTACTAGGTTAAGGAAAATAAAAAGGAAGAATCTAGATTAATTTTTTTAACCATTGAATCCTATAACTCTTGCCCCGTTTTGACTATGATAATCCATGAATTATGCCAGGACCTCTTCTACAAAGTTGTAGGTCTTTAAATTAGCTTTCAAACGACATCTAATTTTCCCAAATTGGTGTTTTGAAACTCCCTTAATGGCCAATTTATTGGGGCTTGGTACATAGTAATGAGATTTTTAAACATGACAACTATGGAAACTTACTCCACGCAATCTTATTCCCTCTTTCCATTCTTGGTTGAGTATCACCAGCCAAAAAGGGGAAAATATATTTATTTTCAATAAAAGCATAAACACCCAAGATATACAAATAATGAGAATTTTATAAATCTTGTTCTTGGTCTCAAAAGAGACTACATTCATGCATACTTATATTTCCTTTTTTTTATTATAAAATAATACAAGGTAAATAAAATGAAACACCCAAAAATAGCCATCATCCCATATTCTTTATTTTTTCTTGAATCATAGCTAAGGCAAATTATCTCACTTGCAATTGTCTTGCACCACACGCCCATGTCACATGACAACATACCATGTCACAAAATTTCAATTACAATCAATTTAAAAAAAAAAAACAAAACCCATAGTGTTGTCCGTGTTTTCACCCAAGGACATATGGCAGTCCAAGTAGGACATCTGGCAAGGGCGTGTACTCCTTCAGATGAGGCCACACCCCGAGGATCAGTCTTCGGAGGGTTGGTCCCTCTGTTAGGGAGTACTCCCCATGGATAAAAGCAGGACACGAACGCCTTCCAAGGGTATGTCCCTAGAGCTGCTTGGCAATCCACGGGTTTCTTACCATAAGTTATATTCCAGGTCAAGGACCTTGTCCTCAAGATCTAAAAGAAAAGCCAGGTGTTAGTCAATGCGGGATAACAACATCAGCGGAGCCCCTGACAACTATTTTGGGCGATCCGCCTATAGTGTTGTCGATTGTAGGACTCGACAATTTGCATTCCCACTACGCCGTCTGACACGGAAATACGTACATCATGCCTTGACAGTACCAGGGGCATGTTCCCCATAAAGTCAATACCTTTCTTCAGTGTGCCCCGTAGATCTCACTTGGGTCGTTGTAACTATTGAATGCAGCCCAATTCATTGACTTGGTATTAATCCCCCAATAACGGGAAGAATGAATATTAATTGCATATGATTTGTATTAATTACACCAGCCTCTATAAATAGAGCTGGGAGTCTCATTGTAAAGGGTTCGATTTTTTAGAGAGAAAACACCTTGTACTCAGAGCAATCTAAATGCTGCCTGAGAATATACCACTGGAACTTGCCTCAACAAGCTTCCAATCCATCTAATACCAGAGACTCATGGACTAGGGTTCTTTTATAACTTGAACAATGTAAAAACCTTTGTGTTCTTGATTGTTCATTTCTTTAATCTCTCATTTTAAGGTTGATAATGAAAAGGCAGTGAACATTTTGTTGCTTTCATTGAATGCTTGAAGAAACCATTTGGAGCACTTACAACTATGGTGACTTCTCGAAGAAATGTTGCAGATGACATGCTCCCTCCTACCGGAGTCAAAGGAGGGGAAGCCAGTAGACAGCCGCCTCAGGACGTGCCAGAGATGGTATAGGACTACGACGAAGATGCCAAGTACAACGACAAGGATGACGGCGTCGACCAGGGATATTATGAGGAACAATACCCTCAGCCCATGGAGCGAACGAGACACCAGTGGTGGTGATGCTCCATGAGTAGGTGGCAACCCAACAGCAAAAGCTTGATGCGCAAATGGGTAACATCGCCGCCCTGCAAGAGATGGTGCTTTCCATGAAGGCCACTCTTGCAGCCAAGGGAATGCGAGTAAACCCCAATGGAAATGCACCACTTAGACACCCAACTGGTATGCCACTTGTGCACTGCATTGGAGTGCCACTTGTTAATGCAGCTGGAGTTCCTCTCGACCACCCGGCTGTAGAAGGGTGAGATCTACTAGTTGAGGAGCTCGTCGGGCACCCAGCAGGAGTTGGAACCCCGATGCCACCACAAGATCGTGGTAAAGGAAAGGTTGATGATAATCCTACTCCAAAGGAGAAGAGGGCTGGTTAGGATCTCGAGGGTCAACGGGTTCCACAACATGTTAGTAAAGGTAATGGCCCAGGGGCCCGAAGACACCGCCAGGCTGTTAGTGCCCATGGAGCTGGTAACCCCTCGGGACCTCACCAGCCTCGAAGCAATAACGATCCAGGGATCCACCCGAGGAATGCCTCGCAAAACCAAGAACGTAGTATCAATATCTTAGTACATGAAAATGTCGAGTCTGATTGAGAAACTAAAGTGGCTCGTCCCGAGGATAACAGTGTGTTTTGAGGTTAGGCTGATCTGTGAGACAACCTCAATGCCCGAAGATGCAATAAGGCAGGAGGACACAATCCTGGCAGGAGAGTTCTATTAGTCCTCTAGGATAATCTCAACACTCGGAGAAGAGATAACCCAGCTCAGAGCATCAACCGAGATCGTGACGCGCTCCACGCGGAGTTTGAAACTCTGAAACGGATCATGCTCCGAATGGCTAGGAGGCAAGGCCACGAGTCTAACTTGGACGATGAATAAGTGGAGTCATGTACTCCTCACATTGTTGAGGCCCCTCTACCACAAGGCTTCAAAATGTCAACCATACCACCCTATGATGGTGGCTGGGATCCCATAGACCACCTGTCTAAGTTCAACATACTAATGTCGGTGCGTTGTGTCTTCGACAACGTTAAATGTCATGTGTTCCCGATCACCCTGATGGGACCGGTAGATGAATGGTTCAAAAAGCTTCGACCAGGATCCATTCAATCGTGGCATTAGTTATCATCTACCTTCCAAAGATAGTTCATAAGAGTTCAGAAGGTAAGCATTGAGTTTAATGCCTTCACCAATATAAAGAAAGGACCCTTCGAGACTCTCAAGGCGTACATCAAACGCTTCAAGGAGGAAGCGGCGAGAACCAAAAGGGTTAATGATGGCCAGCAATTGAAGGCATTACAAGCTGGCATCCGTGTGGGGTCTCCACTTTGGGATGACCTCCAACGGAGGGGATGCTGATGACTCGATGACTTCATTCACCGAGCGCAGGAATATATCTTCTGGGAGGATGCGTAGATTGGGGCATTTAGAGCACCCCCCATTTTCCTTACTTTAGCCACGTCTGGCGTCATGGCTTCGGGAATCCAATATTCCCCTTTTGCTCCCGTCCAACCGGACTCGAGGGGAGTCCAACCCAGCCAAAGAGTTCTGTATTTCGGTTATAGCATCATGCCCGCTCCTGGACTCTGTATTGCTCCAACAGGGTATGGGGCAGCGTCCACTGGATACAATGCTTTTCAGCTTGCATTCAGTGCTGTAGTTGCTACTCCTTCCCAGCCTACCGAGTCCAGTCGAGCTCCCGACAGTAGTAGACGCAGGGGGAAGGGGAAGGGCAGAAGCCCAGGGGAAGCGAAACTGCGTATGCTGAGCAGGGAGTCACAACTGGTGAGAAGTATGTCTCGCAATATTCCAAGTACACTGACTTGGTAGACTCCCGAGAGAATATATTCCTGGTCACGATGCAATACATTCACTACAAGAAGCCGCAGCCTATCCGGAGAGATAGGGAAAGGTAGAACCCTGGTAAATTTTGTCGTTTCCACAACCTCTCGCCAACTCAAGGATGAGAATGAGAATCTCATCAAGCTGGGACACCTCCATCAATATGCTAAGGGTGGAGTGCCTCAAGCACAACCTCCCGTGGTAGGACCAATGGTACCACCTGTTGCTCTGAACGTCCCAGCAGTAGCTCCTGTAGTTCCCCAACATCCAATGGCCCAAGGACATCCTCCAGTGAATGGGCAGGTAGGAACCATCTCAGGAGGGCCCCACTTGGGTGGCACCTCATGAAGCTCCCAGAACAGGTATGTGCGGGTGTTGAATTGCGATGATGAGGTGATGGCTTTGGCTCAGTTGTCTGCCCAAATTCCATGAATGAATGACCAAGTCATAACATTCTCTAAAGATGATGCTTAGAGAGTGCATTTCTCGCATCACGACTCATTGGTGATTGAGAGCCAAATCTCAAACAAAATGGTGTTGCAGATCCTAGTAGACAACGGGAGTTCGATGAACATGCTGTTTAAGTCAGCCATGGACAATATAGGGCTCACAATGACAGACTTGTCCCCGTGTGCCTCAACACTCAAAGGATTATTGGGAAAGGCCCTCATCCCAATGGGATAGATAAAGCTCCCCATAATTCTTGGAGAAGTGCCTCACCAAGCCTTCAAATACTACACCTTTGTGACGGTAGACTGTTCCTCGGCGTACAATGCCATCTTAGGATGACCTGCACTAGTGGATTTCAAAGCCGTCACCTCCATCCTCTACCTGTGCATGAAGTTCATAACAGAGACAAGAATTGGTACAGTTTCTGGAGACCAAAAAGAGGCGAGACAGTGTTACAATGTCTCCATCAAAACTCTCGTGATGGTGGTGGAGGAAGGCCCCAAAAAGCCTGAGGTGTCGGAGGTATAGGCTATCCAAGAGACCAAGTCCGACAAGTTGGGCCTGAGTGTCCAAGAAGAAAGGTCCATTGAACCAATAGAGGAGGTGGATGAGGTGGTTCTTGATGCCTCCACCCCTAATAGAAAAATAAAAGTGGGGGAAGCTTGAAGACGGAAGTCCGAGAGGCATTGGTGGGTTTCCTACGAGAGAATCAAGAAATAAACAAGGCTTGTGGGTTACAAGGACACATTCTAACATGACTCGTCTTGATCTGAACATCATATTTCATGCCTTGAATATTCATCCTAACTTTGCTCCCGTCCAGCAGAAGCAATAGACATTTGATAAAACTCAGAAATAAGCTCTCAAGGCCGAAGTGGACAACCTCCTATCTAACAGATTTATACGAGAAGCCCAATACCCCAGGTGGCTATCCAATCCTTTTCTCGTGCCCATGCCAAACGACACATGGAGGATATGCATTGATTTCTTGGACCTAAACAAGGCTTGTCCGAAGGACTGTTTTCCGCTCCCCAAAATAGACCAGATGGTCGACTCCACCTCTAGCTATGAATTGCTGTCGTTCATGGATGCATACTCGGGATATAACCAGATATCCATGCATGTCACCGACCAGGAGCATACCATCTTTCGGACCGATAAGGGTTTCTATTGTTACCTAGTGATGCCTTTCAAACTAAAAAATTTCAGTGCCACCTACCAGAGGCTGGTTAACAAGATGTTCAAAAACCAGTTGGGGAGGAACATGGAGGTTTATGTAGATGATATGCTGGTTGATTCTCAGACCATCCTTGACCATGTGGGCGACTTAAGTGAGGATTTCACAGTTCTCTGCTGGTTCGAGATGAAATTAAACCCCCAAAAGTGCTCATTCGGGGTTGCCTCTAGTAAGTTCCTAGCCTTCATTGACAGTCCTCGGGGAATTGAGGCAAACCTCGAGAAGATCAAGGCCCTAATCGATTTGCCATCTCTACGGAAGCATAAGGATGTGCAGAGTCTGACAAGGAGGATCGAAACTTTGAGTCGTTTTGCCTCCAAGGCAACGAACAAGTGGATCCCTTTCTTCACCGTCCTCCGAGGAAGTCAGAGGTTTGAATGGTCAGAAGAGTGCTAACAAGCATTCCAGCAGATTAAGGCGCACATGGTGAATCCTCCAATTCTTTCCAAACTAGTAGACAGAGAGCCTCTCCTGCTCTATATGGCTATCTCAGAGAATTCCATCAGTGCTGCACTAGTGCAGGAAGAAAGTTGCATTCAGCACCCCATCTATTATGTTAGCAAAAGACTCCTCTGGGTAGAGTCTAGGTACCCGCTGATGGAGAAGTTAACATTTTTCTTAATGGTTGCCTCTCAAAAGCTAAGATCCTACTTCCAAGCGCATCCAATTAAAGTCCTCGCAAACCATCCCCTCAGGCAACTACTTCAAAACCCAAAGTCGTCGGGAAGACTCTTGAAGTGGTCGGTGGAGTTATGTCAGTTTCACATCACTTGCCATCTGAGAACTGCCATAAAAGGTCAGGCACTTGCTGATTTCATTATCGAGTGCACATGGAATCAAGAGAAGACTAAGGGTACTCTAGTGATAGGGCCAGCCTGGAAGTTGTTTGTTGACGGGTCTTCAACGAGAAATGGTGCTGGGGCTGGACTTATTTTGGTTTCCCCTGACGGGCATGGAGTGCAAAGTTCCATTTTCTTTTGGTTTAGCGCCTCTAATAATGAAGTCGAGTACGAAGCCTTAATCATTGGGCTTTGTTTGGCACTACATCTCAAGGCTGAGGGCCTCGAGATTTTTTAGTGATTCCCAACTCATTATGAACCAGGTTCTCAGAGAGTACTAGGCCCAGGGAACAAAGATGGCAGCATACCTGGCAAAGGCTCAAGAAATGTTGCATAACTTCGGAAGATTCACTATTCAACACGTAGTGGGAGAGCAGAATTCCAATGTCGACACCCTAGCTAAGTTGGCAACAACCAAAGACGCTGAGCATATCAATGTAATCTCAATTGACTACTTGGTGTCTCCGAGTATCTCTGCTCCATATGAGGTGGAAATTCCTTTTCTTTTCAAACCTTTTCTTTGTGTTTGTTCTTCATAATTTTACCCTTTGTCCCAATGTCTCGTACTCAAGCAATACATCGCATTCACATACGTACTATAGAAAATCATAGAGTGTAAAGTTACACCAACCTTCCTTAAATGAATTTTGTCCTTGAACTCAATTTCTCTGGGTATTACAATCTACCTTCATTAAATGAATTTTGTCCTTGAAATTTACTCATCACAGAATGTAAATATAAACTCATAACATCCCAAGAAAAATCACAAGTCATATTGCTGTTATAACTATTCATAAATATCAAACTCATACAACTTGTGAGGTGATTAGCCTCCTGCCATTTTACAGATTTGGAGCTTGAACCGCTGACCTATTAATATAGTCTTTGTATCAATACCTCTCCCTTGACAAATTGGTCCATCATAAAGCAATACCATATAATTACATATACATTTCTAACATTTCTAGTAGCATATTAATCTTACTTACTTCCACACTTTGTGTTATGTCCTAAATTACCTAATAAGGCTTAGGGCCTTGATTAGGGGGCCAGGATTACAATATATGGAATTATGTGCTTAATTGTTATATTGATTATAATTATGTGAATTATGTGATAATATGACTAGTTGTGCATATTTTGGGGTATTAAATATGCATGTGGACCCGTTTCTTAATGAAGGGCAATTATGATAATTTGGCCCATTGCAGGCATAATTGTTTATTTGTGGGCATATATGTCCCATATGTGAGAGACCACATTATTTTGTGGGTTTATTTGAGTTACTCAGCACGAGGCCCTCCTAGGGAGCATGTTGGCGGGAAAGTCACAACAGGATCCAATACCCGACTCGGGACGAGTCGAGGGGTATTTTAGTTATTAGACATTTAATTGAGTTATCAGGTAATAAAAATGAATAAATGGAGATATATTTAAAGTTAGTGATTTTAGGAGGGAATATTGGGGAATTCGACCATTTTTCCCTCGGGGACATTTTTGGTAACCCGAGCCTCGTGATTAGCTTAAGTCAAATAAGTTTAATAAAACAAAAGACAAAAACATTTGGGAAGCTGCTACCAAAATCGAATCTCTCTCTCTTAACTCACTCTCTTTCTCTCAAGACCTTTCCTAAGGAAAACCATTGATGAGCTAAGGGATTTTTGGGCTAGAAACACAAGAATTGGAGCTTAAAATTTGGGGATTAATTCTGTTACAGCTTGTGGGTTAAATCTTTAGTAGAGGTAAGCTTTAAATTATGTTTATGACCATTGAATTATGAGTTTGTTGGGATTTTTTAAGAGTGTTCTTGAACTCTTTTAGCTTATGAATTGAATTTGTAATATAATGAGTTTTAGGAGACTGAATTTTTTTTGGGTTTTGTTGCTGGGAACATGTTAGAACTATTTTGGTAATTTAATTATACCTTTGGGGTGAATATGGGTTAGTTTGGAGTGGATTTGGCTACTGAAAATGATTGAATTTTAGGGTTCGAGGGGCCAAGTCGCGGCTGTGTTCTTGAGAAGTCGCGACTCAGCCTGAGCCCAAGCGCCTTGGGGAAACCTCTGTCTGGGGGGCGCTCTACGAACCGTTAGGGCAAGTTGGGACCCATTAGGGCAAGTCGCGGCCCGTTAGGGCAAGTCACGACCCATGCCCTTGACAGAGAGGAGGGGGCTTGCTGATAGGAGGGGCGCGCAGCGTCCCTCTAAGCCAGGTCGCGGCCCGCCTGGTAATTTTGGCCTTGAGGAGTTTGTTTTGAAAGGGAACCTTTTCCTTAGGGCTCGAGATCGGTTCCACTACCTAGTTTAGTGAAACTTGAGGCCCCGGAGGCTAGGACTCAATTCGAAAGCCTTTAATTGCTTGTTATTAATAGAATCCTATTTTATGGTTGTGACTAGGGAATCGCTAGGGGCTCGAAACCGGGATCGTGCTCGAGGGTCATTCTTATTTACGCTTGATTAGGGCTTGGCCCGACTGTTGTGTGATCGATATTTGTCATATATGCCATAATGATTAGGACTTAGGCCTCGAGGATGTTTATGCTTAGGCTATTGTTTCACATGATGATCGATATTTGTATTGTATGGATCCCGTAATTAGGGCTTGAGGCCCCGTTACATCCTTATGAATAGTATTGTGAGAATAAGTAATCAATGTTGTTATGTGATTAAGATGCTTATGTGTGTATTATGTTGGGATATGCTTATCCATATCTGTTTCTATGTTGAGATCTGTAATCCTGGATCAGAGTTTGACTTATTAGTCAATGACGGCAATAGGGCACTGCACGCTGGTTGAAAGGCTTATGCCTAAACTAGCAACGTACTATTATGTTGGTCGAGTTTAGGGTTAATGGTAAACCTAGGGGTTGGGCTAGCTCCATGGCTAGTGAGACAGAGCTAAGGGTTAGGGCCCCATGTGACTCCATGGTCACGTAACTAGGGCATAAGCCCCGAGATTGACTCTAAGGCCATCTAATTAGGGCAGTGGCCCCAAATTGGTGCAATGACCACTTGCTTCTATCTGAATGATGGTTTTTGTGGATTTATATTGCTAGATTTGTTTAAGGCGTATCTGGAGGATTATATATTTTCTGTTTATGCACATGTTGTGTTTTCTTGTTAAAGGGGTGCTTTGTGATGCAGGTAAGGGGAAGGGAAAGCTTGACCAGCCATGAGTTGGAGAGCTTTGGTGGTGTCGTGTGCATATGCGGCTGCTCGACCACCATGGCCGGGGACATCTCAGAGGAACTAGGGTTATAGCCCTATTTTGCCGCTTAGGCCAACTGAATGTAATTTTGATGAATTATTCACCTTTTTTAAAAGCTGGTTGTAGTGTTTTGGGATCCCATGTTTGTATGAAACTTTTTATATAAATGTCAATGCTTCTTTTGACCAAAATTTTGAACCCTAACCGTTGACATTATCCTTAGTTACATAGTTTAAACCAAATGACTTGGTTAGTAAGTCTGACACAATTTTAAAGTACACAGTGTAACAGTCCTGGATTAGGAGGACGTTACACTTTTTCCCCAAACATCGATTGGTCATCTAACCGCGTAGTTCTCTATACAGAGCCTCAATTGTTGGAATCCCTCTAGAGTCTTCACCCCCTTTATCCCTCTCACTATGATCTATACCAGATCGTTAAAAGCTCAGGCTCTGCCTTCTACTACAATGGTTAGTAACTCAACCTCTTGGGTTTTTTTTGCTAGTTACTTCATTAACCATGAATCATGGAAGACTCATCGTGTCCCCACATTGATCTTTCTAAACTATCCTTTCAGTCCGACACACACTAGTGTCAACATACATTTCTCTAGGTACAGAACCTAGCTCTTGATCATTTATAGCTCTCTGTTTGCACTTTCCCTGCCATACAAACTCTTTTCATGAATGAGATAGGTCAATGGCATTGCCAACTTGGAGAATCGTTCTATGAATCTCTAGTAATAGTTGGCTAGGCCAAGATAACTTTTAACATTTATTGAATTCTTTTGGTCTCAGCCAGTCCTTAACGATTTCAATCTTGAACATTATAAGGCCTAGAATGTCACTTACTATATCCATTAATTGATGATACTTTGCCCTCAGATCTATCTGGAAAAACTATTACAGTTCATTGTAGTTGGTCTAATTTTGACAACATGTAATGATGATTCTTGTTCTTTGTAGTGTCCTTAATTTCCCTGTTATCGATGCATATCAGTATGCTCCCATCTTTCTTCCCGAACTTTTGAAGGGATTTCGTCTTTCTTTGTGTCCAGCTGATCTTGTTAGGTGTCTAGTTCCACTGTGTCATTTACTACCACTAGACATGAATTTCATTTCATAGAATAATCCCACTGCATGAGCCTTCATAGTCTTTCTGGTCGTACTTCTGCCCTACTAGTACATATCGTGTTGTACCTTCATCCTCCGTAGCTAAGCCCCTCTCAACTTATTCTTTTCTTTTTTAGGTTGTGCTATATAATATGGTACGTCTATCTCTTAATTCAGTATCTTGACACTCGTTTGGCTTCTCAGTTTCATCCTTCGTCATGCTTTGCTGATGTAGCGCGACTTCGTTTAGTGACCAGTGTCTGCGTTATCATCCTCTAGGCGTATAATTATAGATTCATCGAGGCCTTTGACTATCTTGGAAATCTGCGTACCATTACTTCATGTGTCCCTAACTATTTCCTCGATTCTCGAGTTCCTTTCATGACTTTTCTTGATCATATGTTCCAATTGACACATTCTTACTAGTTGCATATCCATGCCTAGGCATGTTAACGTACTATGGAACACAAACTATCAAACGTTTATCCTATTCCCTAGTAAAACATTCATCATATACTGCCATGAAACAATTGGGGTAGCACGCGTTCATAAATACTTTATTTATTTCATGACGTCAATCATATTGTCTCTTTTCCTGGGGCAAGGCCATCATATTGTGCTTAAATGATATCGCATCTAGTTCACCATTCACCCTTGTGATTGTGTCAAACATTTGCGGGAGCGGGTTTGGTATTCTAATGTATTTCTTGATGTTCCTGATGTCATGAATGCGTTGATACACTTCTTTCTTAGCAGTTTTTTTTCCAGATCCTTGTCCAAATTATGCACCTAGCGTTACACTAATAAGAACAAAATATAAAAGAACTAAAATCTAAAGAAAAGATACTTACAGCATGATGTGCGAAGACCATCCATTGCTTCCTTATGTGTACTATGAGGTCTGCAGATGGCCATAAAACCTTTTTCTCTAATATCATATGTAACACTCTGAATTTCTTGACTTAATGTGTTGCAATATCTAGGAAAAATTGTACTTGAAATTTTTTAAAATACATGTTCTAAAATAAAGTTTGGGTGGGATGCCAATATTTTGTTTTAAAACAAAATACACCATGGATAATAAATTAAACTGTAAGAAACAAATTACAACTCTCTTGTATAATACAAATTTTAAAACTGAAAACATTAAAACAATGGTGTTCTAGGATCTTTTCTTTGGTAGTATGGCCCCTCATAGTAGTACACACTTTCACAATGGATTGGTCCCGCCACACTGTTCTCCTGATATAGAATCAAGCATTACTGAGTAGATACCTACAGGGGGGAGTAAGGGGGTGAGCTAAAATCCCAATAAGGGAGTACAAAGAAGAAAAGAAAACACAACATAAAGCATACGCGACATATCTCAAAAATTCTTAACATATTTTCCTTATAGCAATACTTTGACACGATTTTTCACAAACTGTAGATTAAGAAATCAAATAGGTAGATTAGTGCTAAATTATAAACCGTAATGAAATATTTAAAGCCCTCTCGAACACACACAACTTCTACGTGGTTCAGTGGCTAAAATTCACCTAGTCCACAAGACAATGTTATTTCTTTTCTCTCTTAATTTCTGCAGAGTTTTAGTAATACAAAAATGGTCGTTCCCTTCCCTGTCCATTATTCCTGATATTTATAGAGGAATTTCCCGGGCAGGTTTTGGTAATTGCATGAATAAATAAGCTATAAATTTAATACAAATTATTCCCATTTACATTTGGATATGACCTGATAACATATTGAAGTATACTCCTACTATCTCGAATAATAAATGATAGATATGCAATATAGCATGGGCATCAATGAGCATATAAGGAGTCTCTGAATCTCTTGGGATCCTTCAGTATGCGTTCTGTCCAGGTTTCCAAGAGCTGAATATCTCACCCGAGCTCGTGCTCAAAGACTATCTGAACCCTAGCTTGTAGTAAGCTCAGAACGCCCAAAGTCTGATCTAGCCATTATAAGCCTCGAACTCTATTGCTATCTTGAAAGGCAGTCTGATAATAACATGTGTACCGTGTACGAACTAGATTGAGTCTCGAGCTTCTCACATCATTATTAACCAGATATCCTACTTGGCTATTTTTCCACATCTTCAACTGCCAGTTGTACCCGAGCTGAGTAATTGAACTCATTCTAATTTTAGGGTACAACATTTGCCCCCAAGCGCTTGCTGATGCTTGATGTCATCACTTTCTGACATGCACAGTAGGGAGTTTTAGGATTTTTCCATGTAAAATTGTGCTTGCCCACTACTCGAGTACTGGACACGTGGCTGCCTGCAATTGGCGTCCGTTCAGATTTTGAGGACTATGACAAACGTCCTGCCAACTTTTTGTTGTTGTATGGTTCATATAAACTTGGCCTTCAGATCTCGAGCCAAACCAATCAAATGACTCGAATTAATTCCCATAGTTTACATATAAATAGGGTGATCAGACCTGAACCCTCACCATCTTCGCATTGAAAAAGTTCCATTTCAAAAACAAAGTTTCCTTTTTCTTCTCCAACTTCTCTCAAAAACCCTCCATCGCATTTCAGATTCTCAAAAGCTTTCAAGGAGTTTCCTGTGGACGTATCGAAATTTTCTCTAAATCGATCATATCAACTGTATGTATTTCCTCATCTGGTTTGGATTTTTGAACTCTTTGCTTTCCAGCGAGTTTTTTTTTCTATTGTGAAAAACATCCTTTGCCCAATGTCATTTAGGATACGTCTGTTTTTCTACCATGAAAAACATCCTTTGCTTTCAATAGTTTTTCAGTTTAGGCTAAATGAAAAATATTAGGCTTATTTAGAAACGAGGTATTCATAAAACTGGCCAAACTTTTTGGGTATTTTAAAGAAAATTCTAATGTGAAATCGGTTTGAATATGTGTTTTGGGTGTAGAAGCCGAAGTGGTTTTAGGTTTGATCCTAGGTAGCTTAAAGGTTACGATTCCTTAGGTGGTTTTGCATTAAACCGCTTTCAGTAGGAAAGTAGTGGGTCTAACAAATCTGACACACGAATCCTGAAGCATCAGGGAGTTTTAAGAAATCGAAGTGTGTGGCCTAGGACGACGCGTGGGATGAGGCATTGAGGCTAGGACACAACTTAGCTCGTATAATTTTTCAAATCCCAAAAGTAAACAACTAAAACCTTTGGACTTCCGTACCTCAACAACCGTAGCTAGAAAGCATCTTAGGTTGCCTACTAATAGGCCATTTTGTTGTCAGGCGATCTGAATCATGGCACCCGCAAAGAAGAACAACGTGAGCTCCTCTAATCAAAACATAGGTAAGGGCAAGCAGGTCGCCTCTGACTCTCCCATCCCTCATTTCGGTCATGTGGTGGAGAGAGAATTCGTGGTTGACCCTGACATATTTTTCGAGGCCGAGCACATAGTCTCCTGGATAACGACTCTGGGAAAAGTTAACAAGATCCTGTGGAGTCATAGGTTAGAGATGGGAGCTGATGGCCTTATTGCATTGTAGTTGTTAGGAATCAAGCCTCGGACTTGGTTATATCTAGCTTTTTGGTGATTTTTCAAACTTAGTTTGCATTAGGTTTATTGAAGATTTGAGCTTTAAAAAGTCGTTGAATAATCAACTTCTCCTAACTCTTTTTTTTTTTTTAATCCTTATACGAATAAGTTGAACACTCTTAGGAATTCTTTGGTAATGTGAGTCTTTACCATTACCTCAATTGGGAGCATATCCTCGCTTCCAAAGGTTAGGGAATAAATGGTATGTCCTATGGAGGTCCTATGTGAGGTTCGGTAGGCCCAGAGTACTTGTGGGAGTTGTTCAAGCCATAATCCCATGGCATCATCTACTCTTTTCTTCAAGCTTGCCTTCAGGGTCTTAATTACAAATTCGTCCTGGCCATTGGCTTGTGGGTATGCTACCGACAAGAAGCTCTTGGTTATGCCATATTTTTCACAAAAGTCTGTGAAGAGATTACTATCGAACTAACTTCCGTTGTCTGACATGATCTTTTTAGGATGTATGAATCGACATGTGATATTCTTTACAACAAAATCCAAGACTCTCTTCGAGGTGATCGTTTCAACATGTTCAGCCTCTACCCACTTTGTGAAATAATCGATTGCGACTACTAAGTAATAAACTCCTCCTTTTCCCGTTGGTAGGGAACCAATTAAATCAATTCCCCATGTTGCAAATGGCCAAGGGGATGAGATCATGGTTAGCTCGACTAGAGCAGCACGGGCAACTATGGCGAAGCACTGCATCTGTCACACTTTTGCACATACGAGACCGAGTCCTTTGTTAATGTGGGCCAAAAATAGCCCTGTCTTAGTACCTTTAGGGCTATGTTTTCCCCCTAGCATGGTCTCCACAGAAGCCTTCATGTATTTCCTGCAAAATAGTATGTGATTCCTTGGACAAAACACATCGCTGGAGGGGAAACGAATGCCCTTGGCAATAAAGGATTCCTTCAACAATTACATACCATAGAGCTTGATACAGCAGCTTTCTCGCATCTTTTCTATCATCAGGTAGCCTTCCGGTCATGAGGTAATCCATTATAGGAGTCATCCAGGTCGGCTTTATGTCAATCATTCTGACCTCCCCCATTTATGTCGTTATACTCAGGCTTTCCAAGAACTCCACTAGAACTACATTCAATGTATCAACCTCTTTGATTGTAGCGAGTCGAGCCAGAGCATCAGCATTGGAATTCTGCTCGTGGGGTACCTACTCAATGGAGCTAAACTCAAACTCAGACTACTCGCCCTTTACCTTAGCCAGGTAGGCCACCATCTTGATACCTCGAGCTTGGTATTCCCCCAAAATCTGATTTATCGTGAGCTAAGAATCACTATAACATCAGATAGCTTTTGCCTTCAACTCTTTCGCCACCCTTAGCCCTATTAACAAGGTCTCGTACTCTACTTCATTGTTGGATGCTTCAAACCCAAACTTGAGAGCTGTATGGAACCGATTTCCTTCATGTAAAATTAAGATTATCAATCAACGAAGATTTTCCATAATTATTGCACCGGATCCCTTATCAACTCATCCTAAAAACCTGTGCACTTGGCAACAAAATCAGTAAGGGCTTGGCTCTTGATTGTAGTTAGTGGCATGTACAATAACTCAAACTAGATAAGTTCGATGGCCCATTTTAATAGATGTTTTGACATTTTAGGCATTTGCAAAGCCTGCCTTAATGGTTGGTTGGTTAAGACATGAATAGAATGGTACTAAAAGTATGGCTTGAATTTCCTTGAAGCCAAAATGAGACAGAACGCAAGCTTCTCTATCATTGGGTACCATGATTCAGCTCCAAGAAGCCTCTTACTTACATAATATATGGGTTTCTGCGCTCGGTTTTCTTCCCAAACTAATATGGCACTAATTTCATTTTCTGTCACGACCAGTTAAAGAAACAGACAATCTCTGGGCTTCGGTTTTGATAGATGTTTTTTCAGATCATTAAATGCCTGTGCACATTCTTCCGTCAATTCAAATTTCTTGTTTTCCATGAGCAAGTTGTAGAATGGTGGACACTTATCAATGGATTTTAGAAAAAAACGGTTAAGAGCCACCACCTTTCCAGTTAGGCTTTGTACTTCCTTACGCGATCTGGGCGAAGGCATTTCTAACAATGACCTAATTTTTTCCGGATGCGCCTCTATCCCCCTTGTGTTGATTATGATCACCCCTAATTTTTTCCGGATGAGCCTCTATCCCCCTTGTGTTGACTATGATCCCCCAAAACATTCCCGATGCAACTCCTAAAGTACACTTCTAAGAATACATGATTATTGACAGTCTTTGACTTGACAAGCATATCATCGACATACACCTCCATGTTTCTCCCGATCTAGTGAGCGAACATTTTGTTGACCAGCAGTTGGTATGTTGCTCCGACATTTTTTCAGCCTAATGGCATAAGTTTGTAGAAATATACGTTATGATAGGTTAGAAAACTAGTATGCTCTTGGTTTGCAGGGTTCATCGCGATATGGTTTTATCCAGAGTACGCATCCATGAAAGACATGAGGTCGTGAGTGACTGTAGCGTCTACCAACTGATCAATTCTTGGTAGTGGAAAACAATCATTGGAACTAGCCTTGTTGAGGTCAGAGAAATCGATACAAGTTCTCCACTTCCCATTTGGCTTCGGGACTAGCACGGGGTTAGCAACCTAGATCGGGTATTTGCTTCCCTAATAAACCCACATTTAAGTAGGCAAGTTACTTCTTCTTCTAACGCTTCAGATCGTACTGTCCCAAAGAGCCTCCATTTTGGGACTTTGCTGGCACATTCTTGTCAGGGTTTAAAGTGTGAATTATTATACTCAGACTGATTCCCACCATATCCACGTGTGACCAAGCAAAAACATCAATGTTTTTCCTTAGAAACTAGACCACCTCCTTCTTCATTTCGACTTCAAGATTTTTTTCCAATTTGGATAACTCTTGAAGGTTCTTCTAGGATGATGTTTATTTCCTTGAGCTCTTCTACTGCTTTAAGCTCAAACCTGTCTTTGCCTACCTGCAGATCAAAGTTGTCCCATTGGGTGACCTCATCATTTCCTTCTCGAGGTTCTTCTGTCATACGGGTAAGTTCCATTTCCCGGAAATCCTCGTTTCTTTAACCTATAATTGTCGCCTACTGCCCATGTTGTGATTTTCATTTCATAGAAATTGTATAGCATACTTTGGCAGCGAGCTGGTCTCCTCTGATAGTGCTTATTCCTGAGGTCGAGGGGAACTTCATTGCTAGGTGTCGAATTTATCGGAGGAGGGTCGACCTGATTCATCTGAGCTCTAGGTTCACCTGTG
Source organism: Humulus lupulus (assembly GCF_963169125.1). NCBI lineage: Eukaryota > Viridiplantae > Streptophyta > Magnoliopsida > Rosales > Cannabaceae > Humulus > Humulus lupulus. Next base: position 152,245,410 of record NC_084801.1, read on the forward strand.
GGGCTTCCTGATCTAATTGAGGATTTGGAGCTACTCGATTTTGGGCATACTTGGCTAATGGACCAGTCTGAATGAGAGTCTCAATCTCATCCTTAAGCAATCGCCAGTCATCAGTGTTATGACCGATGTCATTGTGGAATCAGCAAAACTTTGACGATTCTATCTTCGCCTCTAATGCCTTAAAGGTTATGTTTTCTTCCACAGAAGGCGATTAGAATTTTCCAGGAAGATATGCTCCCTGGTGTCCGTTAGGTCTATGTAGGTGCCATAAACGGGCTTCAATTTCTCCATAGACTTGTTCTACTTTGTGTCGTTCTTGTCGCCCTAACCATTTCCCTTCCTCTTGTTGTTTCCCTATGGGTTATTCTTGATAACAGGTTGAGCCATAGCTACAACTTCTGCCACTGCTCTAGGAGGTTGGATAGGGGCCTGGCTAGTTCCTGTGATAGCAGATCACACCTCATCCAAGCTCGGGCTAAGAATTCATCTACACTTTTAACTCATTTTTGTTGGAGTTCTCACCAAAAATCGCCTCCCACCTAGATTCCTTTTCTTATTGCCATTAGCTTGGAGTAATCATTAGCATCCCTAGCTCATGCTGCAACATTGGCGAATCTACTCAGGTATGTCTTTAGTGACTCACCAGGTTATTGTTTTACATTGGCAAATGAGTCGACCTCTACACGAGTTGTCTGCGAAGCTCAGAATGCTTTCTTTAAACTCGGAAGAAAATTTCTTCCATGAGCTTATCGAATGCTTCTTGTACTATTTAAACCACTGTCTGGTAGGTCCAACAAGAGTCGCGGGGAAAAAGATACATCTTAGGTCGAGCCTGACATTGTGGGCCATCATCATTGTGTTGAACATCTTGAGGTGATTGGATGGATCAATATTTCCATCAAATGTTAGCATGTTCGACATCCTAAAGCCAACAAGATACGTATCTGCAGAAATTTTTGGAGCAAAAGGTTCAAGCTCTTCGTCTGAGTCACAATCATCCGCTCCTTTTACAGATAAGAGCCTCTTCATCTGTTCCACCATCAAGGGCAGTCGCTCAAGGGTTAGGTCATTGGTCTCTAGGTTAGCTGGGGATTGTACAAAAACTCCCATCGCATTGTAGGCGTTAGGTAGGTTATTGTCCCTCCATGTTTGAGCTTGGTTAGGTGGGACATTCCCATTGTCACGTACGCTAGATGAACCTCCCTCATGTCGAGTGTAACTAACATCCTCATTCCGAGTTAGATACATTCTTTGTGAATTCAAATGATTGCGCAGGTCGGGGTGTGAATCATACGGAAAACTTTATGATGAGCTTAGATGATTCCCTAGGTCTTTTTCAGACCTGCCTCAATGTTGGCTCCTCGTCCAGTAACTTCCATTTGCAAAACATACGACCAGTGGTTGAGATCGAGGACCTAGATTCTCAACACATGCCCGTGGGGCGTAAGTATTTACCGACGGGGGAGGATTTCTCCTACTATCCCACGATCTGAAGCATCTCGTTGTAGGAGAGGTGATGTAGGATGTCTAATCGGTGATGGCGGATGCCTTATTGGTGAGGCTGTTAGGAACGAGTTTCCTAATATGCAGCGGAAAGGTGGTGTTGTTGGCCCAGTGTACAACAAAAATTTTGTAACATATTTAAACTACCTTTAAATATGCGGATCCATTAATATACATACATTAATCATAAACAAGATACTAATAGAAATCATACCTCTTGAAGCCTATCAAGTGTCCTTGCTTTCTTTTCGTATTTAGAATGATCTTCCTATCCAAGCCGCTCCACGTACTCACACCAAGATCTTCCAAAGCGTTCTCTACACCTCAAGAAATGTGTGGGCACTTAGAGAATGAAGGATAGTTTATTTATGATTCTTCTTGATGTACTCAACTCATGAGATCAAGAGAATAGGCCTGAGAATTGGTTCTTTATTTTCAGGGAGAGAGAAAACTATCGTTCTATTTTTCACAGAGCGAATGAATTGAGTTGTCTCACACTCACTTCTCTTCTTTTTGAATAATAATCTGATCAGTATTCCTTAACAGAAAATATTCAAAATTTAAAAAATAAATCTGTAACCATTTTACAATTTACTTTTTAATTAATTAATTATTTCATTAATGGAAAAATCCAAAAACCAAATCTTGAATTATCCAATAATTAATTAATTAAATAAATAAAATTGAAAATGCCATCCCTAAAAATACCATGCCCTACACGCCACACACAGTCCTGGACTGTGTGTGAACGTGTAGCTTCCTAATTTCTAGGGATCTTTGTTTTTCAAATTTTATTTATTTATTTATTCAAATTTCTTTGTCAGATAAGATCTAACAACCTGATAGCCAATTCAAATTTGAATTCAAATTAACTATCTTTTTAATTAATTATCAAATATAATTAATTATTTGAATAAATATCAATCTTTTAAATTCAAATCCAATTTGAACTTATCAGATTATTTTCTCCCACTCAAATAAGGATATTTAATTAATACTACCAATTAATTAAATCCAAAATTTTCGAAAATAAATATTTAATTAATCATAATTTCGAAAATTACAATTAATTAATTATTCAATTAAAATTCAAAATTTAATTTAATTATTTAGTATAATTTCGAAAATTATACAATAATTAAATATTAATTAATTTTGTTAACTACAACTAATTTGTAATTAATTAATTAATCACTATTATCATATAATTGCATATTTGGCCTGAAGAACAAGTTTCTTCTTCAATATGTCTTTAAACTATTTTCCCTTCATATCAACTCTTACCTTGAACAGTGTTGATAGAGCCGCTATGGGGACCTATGGACCTATAATTCCAAGCTCCAATAAATTTGAGATTATCAATTAAACTCTTTAATTAAATAATCTTAATTTATTAATCTCATGATTATTCCACTATAAATATGAGACTGCACTCTTGTAATTATAGACATTTCATTTACAAAGTACTTTATAATCATAAAGCGTCCATTGATATAATCATTGCATACAACTTGACCCTCTAATAATGGTTCATAATTAATCGGGAATAAAATTACCATTTTACCCTTTTAATTATCTTTTGTTTCCTTAAGTACCATTGACTCTACTAGTGAAGGTTAATTCATAACTAAATTATGAATTTGAGCTCAATAACCTTTCAGTCCCAAAAGTCAACCCTTAAGAGAACCATCATTCAATCTCTTATGAGAAGGTATAGATTCCATATCTGTATACTATGTCCCTAACCATCTATATTAATGAGTTGCCAAAACAAAAGTTTTTAGCCTGATCATTCTGACAGACCCTAACAAGTGAATCAAAGAACTCATATAACATAAACAGGAGTTCATAGTAACCTCAGGATTAAGATCTATTTGTATATGATCATCAGTTGATATATTTAATTAATACTTCGAAACGGTATTTAACTAAGTATTAATAAACATATCTGGTCCAGTTCTATATATTCTCTAATATATAAAGCACCTCCACTAAAGTGTCCTACCACACTAGTGATCCGGATCTAGATCACATGTATTCATAATACTAGTGGACCGTACTTGCAGTAATTAATCTAAAGATTCCATAACTTTATTTTACTGCGAACTATTCAAGTTCATTTATCTCAAACACAATCCTCTCGTACTAATACGTGTTTGAGATTACATACATGAACTTAGGAATTTTCCTGATATTTACATAATATTATCATAGAATAATATAGTCCATAAAATATATGCATAACAAATTCAATTTATTTATTTATTTCAAAAAACAATGTCTACTACATATGCTTTCAGGGCACATTTCCAACAGAGGCTATCCTCGTTCCATCAAGACGAACTAAATTTGCTTGCCTCGGCTCTACTCCAATGTCTCGAGTTCTTTGTGCCTGGGGTTTTGATCATGGCACAGGAGGATTTGCTAGAGCATTTTGCCTCCATGAACTTGTCCCAACCCATCCTGGTGGGTTGTTGTGGGCATTCCTGGGAATCTGCGAAGAAGGCACTGAGCTAGGGGTCGCAGTCCTGACCGACTGACTGACATGTTGGTGATGACCCCTGTAACGACTAGTGGGTTGAGCTCTCTAGTAGTTTTGCTCTGAAGGCACAGGGCTCGGAGTGGCAGTTCAGACAGAGTGACTAGGTTTAGACCGTTATTCTTGTGGGACTTATGAGACCCACTTTGCCTCTTTCTGACATTAATACCAGTCTCAAGAGGGTGTAATCGAGCCAAAACCTTCTCAATTTGCCTATTTTCCCTAATGAGATGGCTTCTTGATTGGGCATTTTCAATCTCGATGGCGGTTAAATACCTCGGATTAGGATTTGGTGGGAGTGATGTTGAACTCCTAGCGTCATCCTGAACCACCGGTTGCTTTCCAGGACATTGTTGAACGTCTGGGCCCCTTTCAACGGTAATAGTGGTATGCTGGGTCTCCTGCCCACCAGGCTGCTCCATGTCATTGTCATGCATTGATCGAGTGAGTACAATGATGAATGTCAATTGAAACTTGCGATGCGGTTTCTCACCAATAGTAGATTAAGAAATCAAATAGGTAGATTAGTGCTAAATTATAAACCATAATGAAATAATTAAAGCCCTCTCGAACACACACAACCTTTATGTGGTTCAGTGGTTAAAATCCACCTAGTCCACGAGATAATGTTATTGTTTTTTTCTCTCAATTTTTGCAGAATTTTAGTAGTATAAAAATGGTTGTCCCCTTTACTATCCATTATTCCTGATATTTATAGAGGAATTTCCTCGACAAGTTTGGGTAACTGCATGAATAAATAAGGTATACATTTAACACAGATTATTCCCATTTACATTGGGATATGATTTGATAACATATTGGAATATACTCCTGCTATCTCAGATAATAAATGATAGATATGCTATACAACCTGGGCATCAATGATTGTATAAGGAGCCTCTGAATCTCTTGGAATCCTTCAGTATGCTTTCTGTCCAGGTTTCCATGAGCTGAAAATCTCACCCGAGCTCGTGTTCAAAGACTATCTAAACCCTAGCTCGTAGTAAGCTCAGAACGTCCAAATTCTAATCTAGCAATTATATGTCTCAAACTCAATTTTTATCTTGAGAGGTTGTTTGATAATAACCTGTATACCGTGTACGAACTGGATTGAGTCTCGAGTTTCTCACATCATTGTTAACCAGATATTCTACTTGGCTATTTTTCCACATCTTCATCTGCCAACTGTACCCAAGCTGAGTAATTGAACTCGTACTAATTTTAGGGTACAAAACAATCATTATCAACAATAGTAATATGAAAACATAACCATAATAACATATGTCATAATCATAATCATAAACATAAGATTATATAAAAAATAAGCATAATCACACAACATATGATCATGGCACCCCTATTATCCAATGATCAACATAAGGAAACAATATAAGATCATGGCTCCCCTATTGTCCAATGATTAGCAACATAAGCATACAACATAAGATCATGGCTCTCCTATTGTCCATTGATCAGCAAAAAATGCATACAACATAAGATCATGGCTCCTCTATTGTCCAATGATCACATGTGACTCTCGTTTTGGTGACTTCACAACAAGAAAAAATGGCTATTACTTCGGTTTTTAAGCTGGTTTTACTTCGGTTTTTGCTAAAATTAAAAACTGAAGTGAAAAATAGGCTTTCTACTTTAGTTTTTACATAATAACCGAAGTAGAAAGTGGGCTATGCCTCCTTACTGGGCACTTTCTACTTCAGTTTTTAGGTAAAAACCGAAGTAAAAAGCGCAGTTTCCACTTCGGTTTTTACCTAAAATCCAAAGTAAAAGGTGCCTAGCAAGGGACTTTCTACTTCGGTTTTTAGGTAAAAGCCGAAGTGGAAAATGCACTTTTTACTTCGGTTTTTATATTTCTGATTATTTTTAAATGGCCCAATTCTATTTATATATATATTTTTTTGGCCTAATTTTTTTTAAATGGTCTAATTTTATATATATTATATTTTTTTTGGCCTAATTTTTTTTCAACAGCCTAATTATATGAATTTATAGTTATATTTATTTTTATAATTGGCATTGATTATGAATTTTTTTTGAATGAAAATATGCTAACTTTCATTAATTAGAAATGTCATACATAAGTATATAAAACACAAGTACTTAAGTAAGATAGCTAGCCTTAACATTAATACATTTAAATAAAACTAAACTTAGAACTAAACGAATTCATAAACAAAATAGGCTTATTGATAAATGTATGTCATCAATCAACCTAACCATTCGTGTTGGATTGGCAATAGGTCTGCAATCTCACAATATTGATTCTTCCCATCAAACTGTAAAATTAATAAATATAAATTAATTAATAACAACATTGATTATTTTATAGATTATCGATACCAAAATAAGTTATAAAAAATTAACTTACTTTTTGTTTTTAGGTTTCTATTGCATTTGATGCCCGTACAAGATCTATAATGTACTTCAACACATAAAAACCACATTCATGACTTTGTGGTTTTCTTGGACATGAAACATTGAATATCATTGTAGGATTGTCGAGTAATTCATTGGAAGAAGCCTTATAATATGCACTATTTAAACAGAAAAATAACAAAAGTTATTAAAATGTATTAACATGTAATAGTTGTTGCGTATTAAGAAATATTTTTAAAAATTTAAAATTTACCTCATTATCATTGAATCAATTTCTACAGGACGTTTGTGTGCTTTCAGTGGATCCAAGAACACGATTTTTCCTTTTGGCATAGCAATCACCAACATCCAATGTTCCCTAAAATAATCAGTGTGTTAAATAAAATAATTAAATTTTTAATATATGAATAATCAAATAAGAAAAGATTATAGTATTTCTTACCGTATGTTCCAAGGTATAAAGTATAGTTGACCAACTCTATTCATGGTCATCAACCAATTTGCCAAGTCAATGGTTGACCGTTCTACATCGTTAACATTATTAATGCTAAGACGCTCAGTGTCAAAAAACTTGTAAAAGACACGCTGATTTGGAAATAGGGACACCCAAATGTATCTGCAAAATTGTCTTAAATGTTAAATATTTTTGAAAAATTTCGGCAGAGTTTCCCTATAATTAGGGCTACCCAAACATGTAACACATTCAATTTACTATGAAAATTTGCAACAAATCATAGAGCATTACTCATAACCATTCTAAATTTCATATCATTCCAAAGAATTAATTGAAGGGATACCTTAGTATGTATGTCATATAACATTAATACATTTAAATAAAACTAAACTTAGAACTAAACGAATTCATAAACAAAATAGGCTTATTGATAAATGTATGTCATCAATCGACCTAACCATTCGTGTTGGATTGGCAATAGGTCTGCAATCTCACAATATTGATTCTTCCCATCAAACTGTAAAATTAATAAATATAAATTAATTAATAACAACATTGATTATTTTATAAATTATCGATACCAAAATAAGTTATAAAAAATTAACTTACTTTTTGTTTTTAGGTTTCTATTGCATTTGATGCCCGTACAAGATCTATAATGTACTTCAACACATAAAAACCACATTCATGACTTTGTGGTTTTCTTGGACATGAAACATTGAATATCATTGTAGGATTGTCGAGTAATTCATTGGAAGAAGCCTTATAATATGCACTATGTAAACAGAAAAATAACAAAAGTTATTAAAATGTATTAACATGTAATAGTTGTTGCGTATTAAGAAATATTTTTAAAAATTTAAAATTTACCTCATTATCATTGAATCAATTTCTACAGGACGTTTGTGTGCTTTCAGTGGATCCAAGAACACGATTTTTCCTTTTGGCATAGCAATCACCAACATCCAATGTTCCCTAAAATAATCAGTGTGTTAAATAAAATAATTAAATTTTTAATCTATGAATAATCAAATAAGAAAAGATTATAGTATTTCTTACCGTATGTTCCAAGGTATAAAGTATAGTTGACCAACTCTATTCATGGTCATCAACCAATTTGCCAAGTCAATGGTTGATCGTTCTACATCGTTAACATTATTAATGCTAAGACGCTCAGTGTCAAAAAACTTGTAAAAGACACGCTGATTTGGAAATAGGGACACCCAAATGCATCTGCAAAATTGTCTTAAATGTTAAATATTTTTGAAAAATTTCGGCAGAGTTTCCCTATAATTAGGGCTACCCAAACATGTAACACATTCAATTTACTTTGAAAATTTGCAACAAATCATAGAGCATTACTCATAACCATTCTAAATTTCATATTATTCCAAAGAATTAATTGAAGGGATACCTTAGTCCTAATATCATTGCTGAGCCTCCAATCATATGGAAAGTAGCAACTTGTTCTACATCCTCTGAAGTTATAAAGATTGACTCGTGATTCATGAATGATGGGTCCACTAGAATTGAGACTACTGTGCTTATTCCCATAACTCTGCAAAATTCTCTCACCATAAACAGAAGGCTAACATGGATGCGATTCATGATGTGATCGGGTAATGGTTGGCCTTCTATCAGAGTGTTTTCTGGATTGACGTGAGATCCAGCTGATGACAGATGTGGGCTAGTAAGAGAATTACGATTCATCTTATCCTTGGATGGGCTTGTTGACATAGGACGTTTCTTTTTTAAAGGACCCTACGCAACTTCAAGTAAAAATAATATTTAAATAATGGACCAACAAATATTTTAATAGGTAACAAATTAAAGAATTCTTTTATACCTGATCAGTCATTATTAATTCTTTTGGCCAAGGAATGAATACGTCATAGGTATCTCGAACATAGCGTATCTCCCCAACAGAACATGGGATTTCAGCATCCTCTTGTAACATTTTGGTGACTCGCACCCTCGCATATTCGTCTGTCAGTTGAACACCATGAATAGTCAGTGGACCCACCTCATCAATGATAACACCCTTTGCCACCACATTATGAATATTATTTGAACAAAGTATCACATCAGTTGTAAATTGTGGAGGCACGTCATCCTGAATGTACGGTGTGTGATATTCTTCGTCATTCTGCTCGTCATCGTTGTTGTGTTCATCCATATCTTCTATCCCACCTGCTTGTTTAGCTCTTTCCTCCTCTAAAGCTTTAAGTTCTGCTCTGAGCCTTGCAATTTCTGCATCTTTCTTACTAACAACATCAGCCATTTCTTTTGCTATCTTTTGTTTTCTTCCAAAGACGGACGAAATCTTCGCAAATGACCTACAATAACCAACCCAATTATTTAAAAACTAAAATATTGTAGAATGAAGTTAAATGCAACAGATAAAAAATAATATCATACCCAAGTGCTCTAACACGGCCTAGGTGCTTAGGTGCCCCTAAAGCTTGCGTTAATATGTCACTCCGACCCTTTGCAATGATTTTTCCACTACTAACTTTTTCTTTCAGCTTATTCTGTCAAACAAACCAGTGAACGCTTATATTAGTAACTTATAAGAACTTTATCATTCCTACATTACTTTAAAATACTTGCTTGAAACCGCTTACAGTTCTTGCTTCAATTTGTTTGTCCAAATTTGTGACAAGAACCTTCTTCTTTTCTCGTGCTCTTATCCAAACTCGATACCGTTCTACATCTGCCACACCTAGTTCATTTTTCTACAACATACAACAATTAATTAAAGTTGGTGAGTGAAATATTCGTCATAACAGGTTGACAGTTGTAAAATAGTGATGTGAATTACTTAACAAGTCCTCTCTAACATTGGCAAGCCCTCTACGAGATGTACGATGCCTCGAAGTATATTTGAGAGCTCTTTCACGTTGTGCTTCCTGCAAAGCCTACATAATATAAGTAACAGTAAGTTTTTAAGCAATTATTAATACTTACAAAACTAATAAATCATATACATAATAGACATACATAATAGTACCATAAACTCAGGAGATCAAATGTGGCTAACAAATATCCTCCAATCTTCTAGGTCAAGTTCTGGATATTTCTTAGGAAGGAATTGGAGTTCATCTATCATACCCTCTATTGCGAAAGGGTAGATGTAGTCACTAGTGATGTTGGTCTTAAAATCTCTCATCATTCTTCCCGCACATTTAATTAATTCAGGTTTCCAATTTTCTGGAATGTTAAAGCCACCCTGAAATAGAAAGAAAATGATTAATGAAATGCAAAGTAATTCATGAAAATGATCAATATATTAAAATAATTAAAATATTTTCTTTCATATACATCCTCCCATATTCTATTCTTCAATTCTTGTGGGACTTGTCTCCAATCCTTATAATTGAGAGAGACTGTTCTCCTAGTTTTAACTCCAAGGTATGATTGCATCTCGCCATATGCTTTTCCTATATGTTGACCCTTATGATTAAATGTAATATTTCTCTTTATTCCCTTAGCTTTTTGATTATTTATATTGTTCTTTTTTGTTGGGCCTCGCCTATTTGGTGTGTTCTCATCTTTAGAATTTGTCATCTTCACATAAACAATAACAATATTGTCCATACTAATAACAATATTAAATTCCTAATAAGTTGGAAATGATTTATATTAGGTTCTAGTCTTATAAAAAATTTTAAAAAAATCGACAGAGTTTCCTCTGTTTCTATAGCATGCTGTAATTTCATAATTACCTATAAAACCAATACAAACAAACACAATAATCAAGCATAGATGAATCCATCATTATTAGGTTATAGTCTTATAAAATTTTTAAAAAATTCGGCAGAGTATCCTCTGTTTCTATAGCATACCGCAATTTCATAATTTCCTATATAAACAACACAAACAAACACAATAATCAAGCATAAATGAATCCATCCTTATATCACCACAGCTCGCAAATTTCCCAGAGCCTACTTCACTAATTTTCAAACATAACTTTCACTAAATCCAATATGCATGATTTAATTAGCCTTATCTTTATACATAAATCTTGTAGTAATATAAATATAAATAAAAAAGAACTAACCATCAATATTACTCTTCAATTCACTCGAAATGAACAACAAAGTTCACCACTCAATCGACAACCCTACTAAAACATTACTTACATAATTAGTAAACTACATAATTAATTATCAAATCAATAAATAAAAAAAATCAAACTAGTTATAGAAACTAATGACCAACACTTTGATCATCTTCAAGCTATTTATTTTTTCAAATATTTAAAAAGCAAATTCATCTCTTATCACAATTTCTAAAATTTACTAATATACATATACATATTTATAATAAACCAAATTTTTATCACATTATTTAAAATAAAAAAAATAAACAAATAATTAGAAAAGTTAACAAAATATTAATAATTTTAATTATAAAATTCAGAATAATATAAAATAAAGTAAAAAAAAATACATAGAAAAATAAAAAATTATCATCAAAAAATGTTTTTGTAATCCATACCTGTTTTGAAGCTCAAAAACACCTTGCAATGACAAAAATCCGGTCAAAATCCAGCAAGAAATACCAAGACACCATGAGAAATAATACCCACAGCCAAATTTAATTTTTTTCTCTAAAAAACAAAAAAAAAAGATTTTGAGGCTATATTTTGGTTTATAATCAATGAAAGTGGTAAGAAATAATGAAAAAACAAAAAAAAAGAGTTTGAAAAACGAAAATGGTGTTGGTTCACGGTTGTTAATGGAGGTTTTGGGGTTTTTTTCTAGAGAGGAGAGAGAGAGGGTATATGGGAATGTGACTGTTCGGGAGGGGGAAGAGGGTTATATTAACCCTTCTATTTCAGTTTTGTAATGCCCCAAATTTCCGAATAAGGTTTAGGACCTTGATTAGGAGACCGAGAGGGCAATAATTGATTTATTATGTTATTAAATGATTATATGCATGTTTATGTGTATTAAATATGCATGTGAACCCATTTTAGAGTAATTAGGTGATTTTCATATTTTGGCCATTTCGGGCATATTTGCCATATATGTGATGTGTGTGTGTGGTGCTTTACTATTATTCGGTTATGCAAAGGTTACCCAGCACAAGACAATCCTAGGAGGTAAGCTAGTGGATTAGTCACAATGAGATTTATTCTTGACTCGGAGTGAGTCAAGGGGTATTTAGAGTATTACAGGGTTATTGGGTAATTGGAATCAATATTTGGTGATAAATTGGGAGTTAGTAAGATCAGGGGGAAATTCTGGAGGTTTTGACTATATTTGTCCCCGGGGGTGTTTTCGGGACCCCGAGCGTTAGGATTTGGTTGAAGATACTTAAGCTTGAAGTAACCTTTTAAGAAATAAAAATAACATTCAGTAAGTTTTATCTCCCTAAAAGTTCCATTTCCATCTCCCGATCGCATTTTTAAAGGTAACTTGAGTTCTAGGACTCGGATTCAAGCGAGGATTAAGGCATAGCGATCCTAGGAAAGATTAGAAGCTTCTTAGCTGGAGGATTTAGTTGGAAACAACTCAATTGGAGGTAATTCAAGTTTTAAGTTTTTTAAGTTCTTAAGCTTGAATTGGACTTTGTGTTTTGATGAGTTTTTGTTAGATTTGAAGCTTAGGTTTTATGGGTTTTGGATCATGGGGATGTTTGGGAACTTTGATTTTTGAGTTTGGAGATGTTTGGATATGTTTTCGGGAGGTTTTAAACGGTTAAAGTCGGGGAAAAAGGGCTGGTCCGAGGTTGGGCCGCGGCCCAGGCTAGAAGAAGCAGGTGGAAGGCTGTGTGTGTGCTGGGGGCCGCGGCGCTTGGTTCTATTTTTGGACAAACTAATGTTTTGAGTGTGGGAACTCAAACCTTAGGCCTCGGGATCGTTCCTACTACCCGGTTTGGTGGAATTTGATGTCTCGGAGGCTAGGTCTTGGTTCCGGGATTGGTTTTAGAACTTGAACTCATTGGATCACCATTTGTGGTTGTGACTAGGTTTTCACTAGAGGCTTGGAATCAGGATTGCGCTTGTGGTTCATTCATTGGTAACCCATGCTTGGACCAAAGGTAAGAAAACTGCACCCCATATGTGACATGCGTGGTTATTCTTGATGCATGTTGGATGTATAAATGTGAACATTGATAGCATATCAAATGCTTAGCAATCTTGCTCACTTGTGTATGGTTATTATTGATGCATGTTGGGTGCTTAAATGTGATGCATGTAATGCACGAGAAACATGTGTTTAGGGCATGCCATGAATGTTGAATATGAGATTGTTCAGAGCTTGAGTCTTTGTGTTTGTGCATGATCATAATTGTGCTAGTAATTGATAAGTAAGCATGTTGAATGCCCTATGTTTGGATATTTGACATATGATATATGCCTGGTAACATTGCTTACTTGTGCATGGCATTGACTCATTAGTCAGAATTGGCAATGGTGTTAGTGTCAGCTGTGAAGCTGTGACTCACTAGTCAAGTTCGGCAATGTTACTGAGCACTGGTCACATGGTATTGACTCATAAGTCAAGAACGGTCTTAGCGTGTTTAACGTAAGCTGATAAAAAATTAGATCTAATTGACATCTGCATTGAATGACTCGAACCGACCTCAAGTTCGATGAAAATTAAAAGCGCTTGTCTAGTCTAAGGGCTAGTTAATTAGAGCCAGAGCCAGAAAGGCTAAGGTGACCTACATGTCACATGGCTAGGAGGGTATGGGACCTCCAGAGTGTGACTCATTAGTCACCTATACAGGGTATGACTCATTAGTCATCTATACAGAGTGTGACTCATCAGTCTCCTATACAGAGTGTGATTCATTAGTCACCTAGACAGAGATGGACTCATTAGTCATCTACACAGGGTATGAATCATTAGTCATCTATACAGAGTGTGACTCATTAGTCACCCACACCGAGATTGACTTACCAGTCATCTACTCAAGAAGCAGGTCCACAGAGATTGACTCATTAGTCATCTATTCAGATGCAGGACCCCATAATCATTTGTTTGCACCTGCTTCCATGCATGATGAAGGCTATTATTGTTATGCATGCACATTATGATTTGATGACAAGTTAATACTGGTCATGAGCATATTGAGTTTTCTTGCTGGGTTTCGGCTCACGGGTGCTATGTGGTGCATGTAAAGGCAAAAGAAAGCAAGACCATCCTTGAGTTGGAGAGCTTAGGTGACAACGTGTACGTATGCGGCTGCTCGACCGCCACGGCCGAGGGTTGAAAGAGGAACTAGGGTTAAACCCTGTTTTGCCGTTTAGAACGACTGATTGTAAATATTTTCTTGTAATAGACCTCTAAATTTTATTTTTGGGATCCCAATGTATACAATAAATGTTCTAGTGAAACGTTATATCTTAACAAAAAATTTTAATCCCTAAACTGCTAATCATACTTAGTTACACGTTTATGCCCTAATGACTCGATTAGTGAGTTTAGCACTGTTTATAATGTGCACCGTAACAGTCTCTATAGTTTAGGGCGTTACAGGTTTTTAGGTAAAAACCGAAGTAGAAGGGTTAATATGTGGCTAGGTGGTGCACCTTCTACTTCGATTTTTACCTAAAAACTGAAGTAGAAGGTGCACAAGGGACGTGTTTGGCTTGACCCTTTTTCCACATATTTATTCTCTCTAAACAAAAGTCACGGGCCTGTGTAACCAAACATGGCCCTCTTTCAATTGAATTTTTAACTTTGCTTTTTTAAAAAAGCGAAGTAGTATGTAATTTTTTTTGAAGCGCCAAATTCAAAAGTGAAGTAAAAGAGTTTAAAAAGGCTTTTACTTAAGTTTTTTGTATGCTTAGTATAAAAACCGAAGTAAAAGCCTATATTTCTAGTAGTGCTTCCATGTCACCCCTATTGTCCAAGTTTTTACCTGGCACCCCTATTGTCCAAAATCATAGGCAAGTCTGCCTTTAATAATGTTGCAACACTAGGATAAGCAAACATAAACAATTCCATACATAACTAGAATCAATTAAAAACAAATCATAAATCAAGTTAACTTCCTTACATTCATAAAGCATTCATGACACCCTTTTGGTCAACTTTTGTGTCACCCTTTTGATCACTCTTGAGGCATGTCTGTCCTTTATGTTGTAGCCTTAGCATCAGTCACACAAAAATATACATTATCATAAAACATTAGCAACAGTATGGCAATCCAAGAATAAGAGTAGGCCGAAACACATGGCATACAAACAACATGAAATTTTCTCCCAAATAATAATAACTCAATTTTCCTAAACCACATATATCATTAGCATGCTTTAACATTTATCACTTAGATAAAAATAAAAAATCACGCCTAGCATATTATTATATTCATTACTTGCATAAAATATATACCACTTAAAATAATACTTGGACACATAAGACAATACATGGTCTAATATGAATAAAGACTCAATAATTTATTTATGCTCCTAAAGTCATAAGACAAATATAAGATATTAGCTTGATTCATGTTTGCTAAAATAATGATCAAAATATTTGGCATGTCTCTTATCTCATAAATAATTAGAAAATACCATTTAACATATGAAATTTAGTGGGGCATTGATAAAACATGCAAGTTGGGCCCAATTTTTTAAAATAAAAAATAATGTATTCTTATGCATTGTTTAAAGAAAATAAAAATTTAAGTCTCTCTGATAAGTTTAAAACTAAAGTCCATAACATGATTTTTTAAAACTCGGGACTTATGCTAATTGTTTATTCGTTCATAGGATACCTGTAGTGCACCAAAATTTTTTTTTTAGATTATTTAAATTTTGTGCTTTATTTGATTTAAATGTTAAGTGTGATGAATTGTTTTATTTAAGTGTTGTTATTATATTTAATTGTTTATTTGATTTATTTGATGGTTTGTTATTTTATTTTAATTGTTAGAAATGTTTTGGTTAATTAATTTAATAAGTGATTAAATGTGTAACATGTTATCTTACTATTAGTGTTACATTTTATTTAAGTGTGACAAATGAGGTATTTATGTGAGCTATGGTGGAATGCACTAAGGTGCATGATAGATAGTAATGCACCCTAGTAATTTAGTGTGTGCTAGTGCATGGTAGCATGGTGCACATGTGTAGATTTTTCTACACATTTTAGGTTTCCTTATTTTAGATTTAATGGAGTTATTTATTAAAAAAAAAAAAAGAATAAAAGAAAAGGGAAAGGAGGAATGGGCGTGTGACCTAGTGGGAATGCAATATATCATTAAAATGGTAAAAAGGATCAAAAAAAATTGAAGACTATAATCATTTGGGGATAGGCTTGATCATGTTTTATTCCTTGTATCTTTTTGAAATAAAGAAAAATCAAGGAAAATAAAAGAGAAATGGAAACTTACCTTAATTTGTTTGGGAGACTTTATGAGAGGATTTGTCATAAAGGGACTAAGAAAGGAGAGAAGAGCCATTGCTCTTGTGTGTGTGTGTGGCTGCCGTGACCTAGAGAGAGAGAGAGAGAGAGAGAGGCGTGTAGAGAGAGAGAGAGAGAAAGGAAGAAGGAAGAAGAAAGTGAAGAGGAACCCCCTAGAGTATGTCTTCTTATTTTCTCTTTGTTTAATCTCTTTATTTGGTAATATGATATTGATTTGTGTTATGTTTTGTGTGTGTTTGGATTCTTCTTTCTCCTCATGGTGGTTTTCCCATAAAACCCTAGGCTTGAACAAGGGTGTGGAGTTTGTGGTATTGATCTTTTGTGTTCTTGATTCTACAATCAAGAAAGGTAATGGTCTTTTCCTTAGCCTTATATTGTTTTTGGTGGTTGTATTTGAGGTTTTGCTAATGGTGTTAATGGTTGATTTTTGGGTAGGAATGATGTATAGGATTTGGATTTTGTGAGAGTATGATTTGTGTTTAAGGGTTGTGATGTTGATTTTGCTATGCATGAAAAATTGTAATAATCTATGAACACATGTAAGGTGATTTCGGCCTAGGTACACCCAAGGGTGTTCTTGATATGTTGTGTGATTTACAAAATATTTGATCCATGTTTTAGGACCTTTGATATATGGGTAAGAGGACAAGTGGTAATCTTGATATTTTTGATCATGAAATGTTGTTAGATGCATGTTTTGTTTTGAATGATTAAATTGTGAGATGCATGAAAATAATGATAGAAATATGCTAGATTAAAATAAGGCACATGTGAACATGGTATAAATTTACTATATGCTATTTTATTGAAAAGGTTTTGTTGGCTTTCATGGAATTGCAACAAATGATTTTAAAAGGATTCATGTGATTATGTTAGTGGAATCATGCATATTATAAGAGCATAATGAGATTATAGGCATGAATGATTTTATGTAATTTTTGAGACAAAAGTTGAGTTTTACAAAGAATTAAGCTTGCTGTTTTTTTTCAAGATAATTGGGTAAAAGTTGATAAAAATATGAGTTGCATGCATAAATAATGTTCTTGATGAATGTGTTAATTTTTATGAAATTAAAAGAGGATTTTAAGTCTCATATTATGATATTTTACTCAATTAATTTCCTACAGAATTTTTATTGAATTTTGAGAAAAAAATGAGTTTATAAAATTGAATATGGTGATTTTAATGATAAAAAAATGGTTGCTGGAATTTTGTAATAAAATGTGAAGAAAGTTTCACTAAAAATGGATTTGATTAATTTTTGGAATAAATTATTTTTCCTAAGTTATGGTAATATTGAAAATTGATATTTTAATGGTATGAATGCATATTTTGATAAATAATGATTTTCTTTATTTTGATTGAGAAAAATATTTAGACTCTATTTATTTATGATTTTTGAATAAAATAAATAGTGGCTGAAAGTTTGTTTTAAAAAGTTAACAATTGTTATTAAATTGTCACATATGGGTTTTTACCACTTAAAAACTAAGTCTTAAATAAATTAAATCAAAATATAATTTTTCCACACTTAAAATATATTTTTCACATCATTTTTGTAACACAATAATAAAATATATTTTTCTAAAGAAACATGTTAAAATAGGTATTTTAATTAAACCCAAGCTTGTTGGTTAATTCTTGGTAAATTAATATTTATTTAATGAAAATGTCACATATTTTATTTTGAGCTAAAATAAAATAAAGTTTTGAGAAATTTAATCAACTTAGAAATTTTAAAGAAAACATGTAATATGGCCATTGATTTTCAAACAATAGAAGCAAGAAATGTAGGGTTATCGTTTTTGAAAACGTCTTTATTACGCAACGTTCCCACGTATGCATGTTACATGCAAATCAACTTTTACGTCCAAAATCATGATTATTATTCAAATATGTAATTTTTATAAAGCAATCATGTTAGCAAAATGGGTAGAACGAGCATTATTCTTTTTGGCGATAATTGCATGTTTTAGTGTAACGGTTATCATGAGTGCATGGCCCATGCACACATGAGTTGTATGGAAGGGCAAAATAGTAATTTTATGAACCTAAGAAACGTTATTTTGATTATGATATAGGCTCGTTGAAAAGATTGTGAAATTCTTAGCTTGGACCTGAGGTAAGGAAGTTAGATAGATTTTATGTTTCTATGCTATGAATGGTAAGGCTGTTTTATGAATGAACTGTTATGCAATTATGAATGCCTTAATGTGATGATATGATTGAATGTGAAATGTGAATGGATGTTAGATACATCAAACAGAATACGATGTTAGATACATCAAACAGATTTCGATGTCAGATACATCGACCGAGTTACTAAGGACATTGAGACGTGACTCCTAGGGCGGACGCGCCGAGGTTATTCAAGGACCAGTGATCTCCTGTTTACCTCATAGGGTGACATGGACAACTAGCGTTCCATGCTCATCATGTATGCTGTATGTTGTGATATGATGATATGTCACATGTATGTTATGATATGTTGATATGTCACGTTTATGTTATGATATGATGATATGTCACATTTATGTTATGATATGCTGATATACTTATGTTATGATATGATGATATGTCACATTTATGTTATGATATGTTGATATGTCACATTTATGCTATGATATGTTGATATGTCACATTTATGTTATGATAAGATGAAATGTTACGATTATGTTATGATAGACCATGAAGTTTTAGATGAATGTTAGTGTTTGGTTGTTTGTTGTTTTTCTTACTTGCTTACTTGCTTGTACTTCCTTACTGGGCTTTTAGCTCACCCCCTTACTTTCCTTCCAGGTAGCAAATAGGTTTTCTCTATGGCACGCGTGGTGACGTGGGGAGTTCTTCATCATGAGGTGTATGGCGTGGGGCAATCCTATGGACGATAAAACGATCAACGTAGAACGCCATTTTTATTATGTTTTGTTTTAAGAGACTTTTTCCTAAAATTATCAGTGGGACTCTGTTATTTAAATTATTTGGTTTTCTTGAACTTTGCATAAAAACCTATGTTTTATTTTAAACTTATGGCGCCAACTTGCATGAATTTAAATAAGTCCCCTGAGACTTTAGAAATGGACGGTATTCTTTTATAAGCTATGTTGTACGAATGTTTTGTAAGTACTAGTCTAGGGCGTTCTTTACAATACCCCCAAGCCATACACACCCAGACGTTGGAACTCCCCACATCACAGCGCGTGCCAGAGAGAAACCCTATTTATCACGTGAAAGGGGGAAGTAAGGGGGTGAGCTAAAAGCCTAGTAAGGAAGTACAAATCAATACAACAATATTCAAGGAAACACAAGAAGAACATATTCGTTAATGTAAAACTCATAGCATATCATACCATAGCCATATCATATTCTTTTCATAATCACATAGTATCACCTTTATAATCATAATCATAATCATACATCTTAATTACACATCATCATCATACTCTTTGTGATCATGACACCGCTATTGTCCATGTCACATCTTAAGGTAACCAGCAAAAGCATAAAACTAGAAAGACCTCCTCTATGAGGTAAACAGGATCTCAGGTCCTCGAATAATCTCGGTGCATGAACCCTATGAGTTACGTCATATCCTTATTAACTCCTTTGTTGTGTCGCATTCAACACGCTTGTAACCCTTTGCTTTTCGTACATCATACAAACACATGTAATCCATTTCACATCACAAAAATGGAAACACATTTTGTATAATACACATCATAACATTTCAATATAGAACTTCAGTTTTCATATTACATGGTCTATCACCATAAAAAGCACATCATCTTCCTCATAACACAAATCTTACCATTCATAGCATAAACATAGAAATTCTATCTAACTTCCTTACCTCAGGTCCGAGAAAGCAAAAATGAGAAAAACTTCACTACTAGCACATAATCATAATCAAACGCCGTATCTTAGAATCACATATCAATACTCATGCCCAACACATATACCCCACATGTGCATAGGCCATGCACACACAAGTTGCCCAATAATTCCAAACATACACATTTTCACATAAAATCATAAAAGAATAATGCGAATTCTACCTATTAACCCTTCATGGTTACAAAGTAAAAACTATATGTTTCAACAATAGGCATACATTTGAGCGTAAAAATGCATTTGTATGTGACATGCATGCGTGGGAGTGTTGTCGAAATTTAACGTTTAAAACAATAATTTCTACATGCTTATTTCTTGCCTCTTTAAACGAAATTCAGCAACATAACTCAATTACCATTATTTGTTTCTTTAAATCCCAAAGTTTGTTTAAACAATTTAATACGTTATATTTACTTTAAAAATATAATTCATTTAGCCTTTTCTAATTTCTCATAAAATAATAAATCCATTTATTATTTTAAATTGCATAGAAAATGACAAACTTTGTAGCCATTTAGAAATACCTAATAAATTTCTTGTTCCCATTAGAAAATAACTTTTATACATTAGTAAAAAAAATTTACATGTTTAAATGTGAAAATTTATAATTTAAAGTATGAGAAAAATGTATGTTCACTTATATTATGTAAGAATTGAATTATTTAGGTGCAAGACTCATTAATTTTAAACAAAATAATTATTTTAGCTTAATAACTGAAAGTTTCAGCAACTATTTATTTTGTTTGAAAACCATAAGTGAATTTAAACAAAAATCTTTTATCATTTAAATAAAAAAATATGCACCTAAATAATAATGTTAAAAATTAATATTTATATTTTTAAGATACCACATTTATATATACATAACTTAGGATATAATTTATTTGATGCACTAACATTATTTATCTCATTGAAAAGACCTTTCTTATTTTTAATCAAAAATCCCAGCAACTATTAATTCATTCAAAATCATAAACTTGGATTAAAAACTATATTTTTTTTCATAAAATATACACAAAAATCTACATGCATTAATTTGGTAAAAACACCATTCAAATGTGAAATAAAATGCCTTTTTATTTACTTAAAAGTCAAATATTAGTTGAGGCATCACATGTGCATTTCAAAACATTGTTTTACCATCATATTCACCAAATATAAAAATAAAAAACAACAAGCATAATTAACATGAAATTCATAATTAAATCATGCTTTATAAAAATGTTCAAACAAAAACCTTCATGTATCATCAAATCATCATTTATAAAAGACTTAAAACAAATTCTCAATTTAACCAAATAACCTAGCATATTTCTCATGAGTATATGTGACATCAAATAAAAAGAAAAGAAAAATGACTAACATGCATCAACAACCCTTATAAGCCGAAACCCACTTAATATAAACATAAAAACTCCAATAACCTCGTATACATTCCCATGAAACCTAGCATGTTCCTATTTCCCAAATAACATGACCAAGTTTATAGAAACATCAAGAGAAACATAAAGAAAACCCAACATGCATTCTGTACATATGCCTTGGCCGAAACCTACATAGGGTTTATATTCGTGAATCCAAAATTACAACTACCTAACGGGCTTCTCAACAAGCCATCACAACAACCCATGCATTCATTATACCAAATGGTGCAAAGCATACCCAAAACAATTATTCAACAAGGTCAAAATAACAAAGACATTAGCCTTAATTCCAAACATGATTTTTGAAACATCCATAAATATCAAGGCTAATCAAAACGTTATAATCTTTCCCAAACACCAACCCACATCAAATCATAATCTTACAAAAACAAAGCCAAAAATTTAGGAAGAAAGCCAATACCTCCCTTGATAGTACACAAGAACCCAAACTATGGCCACCACTTTGTTCAAGGCTAGGGTTTCGAAACCCACACAAAGATGAGAAGAAAATCCAACAACAACCAAGAACAAACTTAGCAAAACACAAGAAACAAATGAGGAGATGAACTAGAAATTATCAATATAAAAATACATACCCTAGGATTTGAATCATTTTTCTCTTCTCCTCCTCCTCCTCCTTTCTCTTCTCTCTTCCTTCCTTTCTCTCTCTATCTCATGCCCTCTCCCTCTCTCTCTCTATGGCCGACGGTCACACAAGAGTAAGTGTGGGAAAAGCTCTCTATTTCTCTTTTTATCTAACCTAGAGAAATAACTAGTCCTAATGGGAAATGGGTAAGTTTCCTCTTTTTCTTTATTTATTTTTATTTGACTACTTAAATAAAAGGAAAATAATGAATATGATGAAGATGACAACCATCCTCCTTCCCATTTTATCTATAGTCATCAATTTAAATTACTTAATTATCAATTAAAATAGGAAAAACAAACCCTCTCTTCCCACTATGTCCACACACCTATCTCCTCTTTCATCTTCTTTTATTTTCTTTTTAATTCGTTTTATTAAATAAAATGAAATAATGTGTAGGAAATTTATTACATGCTCCCCATGCAACCATGCACATGCACACACCCAAGTGCTAAGGTGAATCACTACCTACCATGCACCTTGATGCATTCAACCAAAACTCATTTTCTTAATTAATTAAATTAATAAATAAATAAAACAACAAACAATTAAATACACATAATTCCTACCAAACAATTAAAATAATTCCTAACACTTAACAATTATCAATAAAACAAAGCACAAAATTAATAAAATAAAATAAAAATTTGGTGCGCTACAATATACCCTCCTTAAAAGGAATTTCTTCCCAAAATTTGTTCTTACCAAATAACTCAGGGTACCATTCTCTCATGTCTTCCTCCAATTCTCATGTTGTTTCTCGTTCTGTGCTATTCTTCCACAAGACCATAACTAATGGAATCCTTTTGGATCTAAGTTCCTTGATTCCCTTTTTGATAACACGCTCAGGTAGTTCATCGTAACTCAGGCCCTACTTCAGCTAAAACGACTCATAACTCAAAACATGAGAGGGATCTGATACGTACTTACGTAACATCGAGATGTGAAAAATGTTTGCATTTCGGCAAGTGCTGGGGCAGTGCTAAATGGTATGCAACTTGCCTTACTCTGTCCAAAATCTCAAATGGACCTACATATCTCAGGCTCAACTTTCCTTTCTTTCCAAAACACATAACACCTTTCATCAGCGAGACTCTCAAGAGCTCAAATTCGCCTTCTGAAAACTCAATGCCCCTTCTCTTAAGGTTTGCGTAACTCTTTTACCTACTTTGAGCGCTAAGCATCCTTTCGCGAATTTTCTCGATTGCTTTGCTGACTTCCCTAACTGCCTCGGGGCCTAATATTCTCTTATCCCCAACCTCATCCCAGTGCAAAGGAGATCTACACTTGCGCCCATAATGCATCTCATAGGGAGCCATCCCAATAGTGGATTGATAGCTATTATTATAGGAAAACTCCATCAGAGGTAGATATTGACTCAAAGATTCTAAAAAGTCCAATGCACAACATCTCAACATGTACTCTATAATCTGTATACTCCTCTTAGACTGCCCATTAGTTTGGGGATGGAAAGTGGTACTGAACTTTAACCTCATACCCATAGCTTTCTGTAATCCCTTCCAAAAGTTTGACACGAATACTGACCCTCGATAAAAAATAATCAACTTTGAAACCCTCGAAGTCTCACTATCTCGCTCGCATACAACTATACATATTGGTCCGCTGAGTAGGTGGTCTTAACTAGTAGAAAATGGGCGAACTTAGTGAGCCTATAAACTATTACCCAAGCAGAATCATGTTGTTTTGTGGTCCTAGGTAACCCTACCACAAAATCCATTGCTATATTATCCCATTTCCATTATGGAATTTAAAGTGGTATATGTAGCCCTACTTGTCTTTGGTGTTCTGCTTTGACTTACTGACATGTCAAACATCTGGCAACAAACTCAACAATGTCCTTCTTCTTTCCAAGCCATTAATACAACGCCTTAAGGTCTTTGTACATCTTTTTCGACCCAGGATGTAAGGAACAGGGTGTTGTATGCGCCCTCTATAATACCCTCCTTTATCTTATCATTGTAAGGCACACAGATCCTATCCTAATTTCGCAGCAATCCACCAGTAGACATAGTGAAGTTGTCACTATCAGCTTTTTGTACCAACACCTCTTGCTTTATTAGGGCTTCATCCACTTTTGGCCCTTCTCTAATATGTTCCAATAGGAAGGATGGTAACTTGAGGTTTTCTAGGCATCCTGTCATGAACTCAATACCGGCGTTTATAATCTCTTTCTGCAGAGGCATCTCTATTGTGCTCAGAGCTGAGACACTTCCATGTCCTCGCCTACTAAATGCATTGCCAACTACATTGGCCTTGCTCGGGTGGTATAGAATTTTGCAATCATATTCCTTCACTAACTCTAACCACCTCCGCTGTCTCATATTCAGTTCTCTCTAAGTGAAGAAGTATTTCAGACTTTTGTGATCAGTGTAAATATCACACTTATCCCCATAAAGGTGATGTCTCCATATCTTCAGTGCGAACACCACTACTGCTAACTCAAGATCATGGGTGGGATACCATTTATCATAGTCATTGAGTTGTCTAGAAGCATAAGCTACCAACTTCCCATTCTGCCTCAGCACACAACCTAAGTCATTTTTTGATGTGTCGCAAGACACCACGAATTTCCTACCCTCTGTGGGGACACAAAGGATAGGTGCATAGATCAACTTATCCTTCTGTTGGGGTTTTATGCCCTAATTAAAACTCAATTTCTTTGTAATCTCATTTATTATCAATAAAATAATAGCAAATTAACAGCCTTAGGTTGAAATTATCATGGGCTTTAGGCCCGTGAAATTTCTCATTTAATTATAAGCCTGTTGAACTTAAAATCAAGGCCTGTATTACTTTCTATTGATTTATTTAATTAAACTTATTAGATACAAATTTATCTTCATTAATAAATCTTTCCTAATTTCTCTTTTCTTCTCTAAATCGTATAACTCAATGAAACTATCCAAAATTGACCTGGTCAACTTTGATAATTCTAATTGATAATTAAATCAATTAATTGAGACTATCTAGATGATTTTATCCAAGATACAATGGGGACCATGGGCCTATGAAATCAAGCTCCAACAATTTATCATAAAACTAACAAATAAATTTACTAACTTATTAATTCCTATTGACTCCACTAAAGACTCATAATTGCATTCTTGAATTCATAGAATGCTCTATAAACAATATAGATACGTTATTAATTATCCATTGTTACAACCACAATTGTCACTCAATCCTCTATAGATGGTCTACAATGAGATGGGACTAAAATAGCGCTTTGCCCGTCATTGTATTTTATCCTTAAAATACTTAGTTTCTTGTAAATGATATTTCAATAAACTAATATTAATTACTAAAATGAGATATCTATCATTCAGCACCTTGAACCAAACTAAAAGGAAACCATTATTTCACTTCTTCATCAGAAGCTATAGATGTTCATACCTATGATTAACAGTCCCACTCAATTAAACTACCGAGTTCCCAAGATGTAAGTATGGGCTATTCCTTAGGGTAAGCTGGTAATGAAAAAGTCAAAGAACTTAAATGATACAATCAGTTAGAATACTAACCACTAAGAATTGAGATTTAATTGACCTATGGTCAACTATATGATATGACTAGAATAGATAATAATGGTACGTTTACTTATCCTATCTACTGTCAATATCGGTCCAGACTGATGTAACAAATACATCCGATCTTATCTACTTTGATAATGTTCTGGAAAGAACATAAGACTACAATGTGTAAGTAGATCATATCGTAGATTGACAAGTCAGTTTATACTCTGTGCACTGACTAATCTTAGGACTAACATATTTTGATCATATAATCATATTTATATTCCACTGTGATTACGTCACTATAAATACGATTAGCTATATACTCGGGATTTGATAGAAGTTTATATTAAACAAATAGTCATGAAAAAAAAACAGGTGAGCAAAGTAATAGAAGTTTGATCATCGCTCCTGTTTTGAGCCTTCCTACAGATCAGGACAAGTTTGTAGTCTATTGTGACACCTTTAGTGTAGCGCAACAATTTGTTTTTTTATTTTTTTATTTTAAATTTTGTGATTTAATTTATTTAATTGTTAAGTGTTGTGAATTATTTTATTTATTTGTTTGTTTAAATTAATTGTTAGAATTGTTTGGTAGAATTTTGTGAATTTAATTGTTAATTGTTTTTTATTTATTTATTTTAAAAAATGTGAATTATTGAGTTTTGGTTGAATGCACTAAGGTGCATGTTAGGTAGTGATGCACCCTAGTTATTGAGTGTGTGCATGTGCATGGTTGCATGGTGCATGTGTGTAGAATTTTCTACACACCTTGTAGTTTCCTTTTATTAGATTTATTTATTAAATTAATTAGAAAAAAAATTAAGAAAGGGAAACAAGAGGAGTGGAGGGTATAGTGTGAATTGGAGGATTTGATTTTTCCTTTTATTTTTCCAATTAAATAAATTAGAATAAAGGGGAATATGAACCATTCATTTTGTTTATTAGGTTATTTTTGGCCAATTTAGAATAAAAAGGGAAGAGGAAAAAAAAGAAGAGGCCATTATACACCATTGGTGTTGTTGGCCTAGAGAGAAGAAGAGAGAGAGAGAGTGGTGAGTTAGAGAGAGAAAGGGAGAGAGAGGCTGCCATTTTCTAGAGAGAAGGAGGAGAAAGCAAGGAGAAAACGTGAAGGACGAAGGAGAAAAGGAAGAAGGGCTCGATGTCTCAAAGGTATGAGTTTGGATTATGGTTTTTTTTCCCTTCTTCTTGGTTCTAGTCTAATGAAATTCATTTGGTGGTGCTAGGTTCTAATCTCACTAGAGCATAGGGTTTGTTGTTAGGGTTTCGGCCAACAAGAGGGTAAGGTTGTTTGATTTCTTAATCT
This sequence comes from Humulus lupulus, assembly GCF_963169125.1. Taxonomy (NCBI): domain Eukaryota; kingdom Viridiplantae; phylum Streptophyta; class Magnoliopsida; order Rosales; family Cannabaceae; genus Humulus; species Humulus lupulus. The sequence goes on from NC_084801.1 coordinate 152,272,510, forward strand.
TGATCTATGTGAGATTTGGTTGTTTGGTCTAATGTTTTAATGGTAACAATAAGGTATTTGAGGCTAGCAAACAATAGGGTGACCATAACTATTTTTGGTTCTTGATTTCTATCAAGAGAGGTATTGGATTTCCCCCTCAATTTATTGGTTATTGTTATTTTATGTTGTTATTTGGAGATATCATGGCTGAAAGAGTGTTTGTGTTTTGGGTAGGATATTATGTTTGTCTAGATTGATATTGAGGAATGTGAATATTTTCAAATAAATCATGTTTTGATATATAACTAATGTTTTGTTTATTTTGGTATTGATGAATGTTTTGTAATATTGTTATGATGGCTTGATGAGAAGCATGTGTAGATAATACTTGTTAAGTTTTGTTTATGTTTCTCTTGATGTTTCTATGATTTTGGTCATGTTATTTGGGAAATAGGAATGTACTAGGTTTAATATGGATACTGGTATTTTATGTTATTGATGCATGTTTGTCATTATTAATTTATTTGATGGCATGTATATACTCATTAGAAATATAATAGGGTGGTTGCAAGATTTTAAATGAGTATATGTTAATTGTTTTCTTTTGAATCATTTGAATGATAGAAGCATGCTAGGGTTTGTGTTTAATTATGTTAATTAAACATGCGTGATTAATATGTGAATTTGGTAAAGCATGATGAAAGTGATGAATTTTATGATTTGAAGGACTTGCAGCTTTCTGTGTATAAATGGTGTCAATATGATGAGAATAATATTTTTGAATGTTTAAATAATTTTGTAAGTGCTATAATATTTTCCAGAAATTAAATGGAAAATTTTAAGATGCCTTGAAATTATATTTTGCACAAATTATTACCTACAGATTTTTTTATATTTTTTTAGAAAAATATGAGTTTTTAAAAATAAAAATAGTGAATTTGATGGTATAATTGGTTGCTGGAAATTTAGTAAAAAAGTGAAGATTTTTTTTTTAAAATAAAAGGAATTTGATGTGTATGTTGAAATAAATTAATACCCTAAACTATGAAAATATTAAAAGTGGTATTTTTAATATAACTATGAGTGTTTATTTTAATAGTTATGATTTTTCTATATATTAATTAAGAAAAATATTGAATTTAATTTATTTGTGATTTTTAAAATAAATTAAATAGTGGCTGAAAGTTTATTAAAATAATTTAAAATAATTATTGGATTATCACTTATGAATTGATTCTATTTAAAAATTAAGTCTTAAAAGTAATACAAGTGAAATATTTGTTTTTCCACACCTAGAAATTATATTTTCTCACATCAAGTTTATAATTTTGATAATTGGAATAAAATTGTTATTTTCTAAGAGAACATGATAACTAAAATACTTTCAAGCCTTTGTTATTTCTATGTAATTTAAAAATAATAAATGGATTTATTATATTATTAAATGACTAAATAAATTATTTTGTGAAATAAAAATAATGTCTTAAGAGGTTTAACCAACTTAGTGCTTTTTAAAGAGTTAAATAGTGGTAATAAAATCATGTTACTAATTCATTATTTTTAAAACGATAGAAATAAGCACGTAGGAATTATCGTTTTTTAACACCATTTTTTAACAACGTTCCCACGAATGCATGTCGCATGTAATTTCACTTTTACGTTAAAAAATGTGTCTAATATTCAACCAAATGATTTTTATTTAAAAAAACATGCATGTAACATAGGTATAAGTCACATTATTCTTTTGGTGATTTTATGTGTAATTGTCTATTTTGAGAATGATGAGTAGTTTTCACCATGTGTGCATGGCCCATGCACACATGGGAAATATGAGTGGGCACAATAGAGTCTTATGTGATGCTAAAGGATGTTATTTGGTTATGTTATAGGCTCGTTGTGAAGTTTGTTAGTTGTGCTTTGCTTGGACCCGAGGTAAGGAAGTTAGATAGAATTTTGTTTGTTTATGCTATGAATGGTAAGGTTGACTTATATGAATAAGAATGTTATGAATGATGATACTTTTGCGATATGAATTATGAAATGCTATATTGTGTTGATATGACTGGATTGTATGTCATTTGAATGTTGTATGTTATAAAATGGGTGTTAGCGTGATGAACGCGACTCAACAAAAAAGGGTTACTAAAGATGTGAAGACATAAGCCGAGTTACTAAGGATAAGAAGATATAACTCATATGGTGGACGCGCCGAGGTTATTCAAGGACCAGAGATCCTGTTTACCTCAAGATGTGACATGGACAAGTTAGCGGGCCATGTTCACAAAGATATGATGTTTATTTTATGATGTTATGTTTATGATGACTATGTATATGATGTTGGTTTATGATGATTATGTTTATGTGTATGATGATAATGGTTACGATGATGATGCTTATGATGTATGACGATGTATGAATATGAATATGTTTTGTTGTGTTTTACTTGTGTGCTATTTGTACTTCCTTACTGGGCTTTTAGCTCACCCCCTTACATTCCCTTCCAGGTAGTAAATAAGATTTCTCTTTGGCACGCGTGGTGATGTGGAGAGTTCTATCGTTCGGGTGTGTATGACATGGGGACATCCTATGAACGAGAAATGATAAATTAAACGCCATTTTCATAGAATAACGTTATGTTTATTTTTAACTTTCAGAAATTATCAGTGGGACTTGAACTTTATTTATTTTTAAAATGTTGCATGAAAACTATTATTTTTCTTTTAAACTATTGGGCCCAACTTGCCTGTCTCAGCAAGGCCCCATTGGGACTTTTTATAAGAAGTGGCTTTTCTTTTTTAAACTTATGTGCACGAAAATATTTTCCAAAGTATTAGACTAGGGCGTTTTTACAAACGGTATCAGAGCCAGGCTGTCCATGTTTCCAAGGATCGTCCCCACACACGCTAAAGATGGAAAAATCTCACCTCACCGCGTCGTAACTGCAGTATAGTAAGATGCCTCCCGTTTTGAAAACTACTAAGAAATAAATACTCAAGGAGATCTGCGCAATACCCAAGGCCCAGCTTGAGGAGGATCCCTATGATTGGCAGATAACGGTATTGAAAAAAACAACGGTGGTTTGTGATCGTATCCAAGAGATTATGAACAAAAGAGGAGCTTTGCTTTGGCATAGGGAGAAATATTGGGTGTTGAGGGAAGCGCTATCAATGTACTCTGAGGCACTTCTCAAATTGGACAGAGCATGACACAACGTCATTTAAGATGACCTGGAGTTTAGTACCATGGAATACGTAATTCGCGATCTTATAGACAACTTCAATTTTAGTCGTTTGGAGCTGGTATTGATGAAGCCGGTTGACGGAGACATAGAGGAGCGTTTGGAGACGGTACACGATGTGGAAGGAGCTTTGGCAATTGAGGAAGTAACTCGAGCTATACCACATGTGACCACTAGGATGAAGATAATGGAAAGCACTCCCGGCTACTTTCACATCCCATCAGATGTCTTTGATTACAGCTCAGGGGACGAGTCCACCGTTGAGGACTAGAGTCCGTTGCGTAAATTGTTACATGAGATGCTAAAAAATAAGATGGGATTTTTTTTTTTTTAAATCTGAAAGGATTTATGTTTTGGTCATTAAACACTTTAAGGGATCATTTAAAGTTTTGGAATAATTTGAACACTTTGAATGCTATGGTTTAATATTTTTGCAAACTTTAAATGATGTTGTTTGAATGTATGATTTTGCAAATACCTATCAAACCATCATGTGATTTTCCTTCCTTATGATTTTCCTTTATTTTCCTTAGAATCTCATAATGTCGACTAGAGGAAGAGGGGGCAATGGAAGAGGAGGAGGCCGAGGAAAGGGTGTCTCCACAAGGTCTAAAACCACGACAACCTCTGGCATAGAAATGCCATCAGTTCAACCTGTAGCACCAGCAGCACCATTTGTGGACCTAGCCGTAGAGCTAGCAAGGTTGAGAGAACAATTGAGGCTGAGAGATGAGGAATTGGCACATGCCAGGCAAGCATCGCAAACGCCCCAAGTGGCTCAAGTGCCAGTGGCACAGCCTCAGCCACCAACCCCACCACCTACACCACTGCCTGTAACTTATGGGTTCGAGCCAGTGTATGAACGTTTCAGAAAACAAGCCCCACCAACCTTTGAAAAGAATGTTGATCCAATAGTGGCAGAGGATTGGTTAAGATCGGTTGAGGCTAGGCTGTTGAGAAGACTCTTACCGCTGAAGAAGTGGAGAACAAGATTTGCAAGGAAAGTACTGCAAGGCGAGAGGGTCGCAGAGTGGTGCCTCCATTTTCTAGGTCAGGTAGGGGAAGAGGCCCTAGTGATGTGAAGAGGAAGACCCCTGACACTTCGACTGCTGTTGGTCCTGATAGAAGGGGTCGGGGTGCTTAGGGTGCCCATCAGGGAGGTGGTGAGGCATGGAGGAGTTATCCTAAGTGCACGAGGTGAAGAAGACACCTTCAGGGCAAATATCGGGCCAAGGACTGCTTTGTGTGCGGAATAGTGGGACACCTCAAGAAGGATTGCCCAACAGTGAAGAAAGGGGAAGCAGGAAGGGTGGACAGCTTGACTCCAGCACGAGTGTTCACCCTGACACAGGCAGAGGCCGAGGCTAGTCCCTCAGTGGTGACAGGTCAGCTTTCTAGTGCTGGATCTCCTTTTACTATATTGATTGACTCTGGTGCTACACATTCATTTGTTTCTAGTAAGGTGATTGATAGATTGTGTAGACCTAGTGACTACCGTACTGCGGTGTTTGGGACTATACTGCCTACTAGGGAACTGGTAGTTTCTAAGAGGTGGATTAGAGAATTTCCAGTGATAGTTTATGGTAGGGAGCTTTCAATAGATTTGATTTAGCTAGATATGGAGGATTTTGATATGATTCTAGGGATCGATTGGCTGGTCAGATATGGGGCTACTATTGATTGTAGGAAGAAGATGGTGACTTCTGAGCCTGAGGGAGATGATCCTTTCGTTTTCGTGGGTACGATATGTGGACCCCTCATACCCATGATATCAGCACTAAGAGCTAGAGACTTGTTACAGGGAGGATGTATAGGTTTTCTGGCTAATCTGGTGGACACTACTAGGGTTTTTCTAGCAGGGCCGAGAGAGACCAGATTGGTTTGTGAGTTCTTGGATGTATTTCCTGAGGATTTACCGGGATTACCGCCACGCAAGGAGATTCAGTTTGTTATTGAGTTATCACCGGGGACAGAACCAATATCAAGAGCACCATATAGGATCGCACTAGCAGAGTTGAATGAATTGAAGATATAGTTACAGGAGCTTATGGATCTAGAGTTCATCAGGCCAAGCTACTTGCCATAGGGCACTCCGGTTTTGTTTGTGAAGAAGAAGGACAAGACTCTGAGGATGTGTATTGACTATAGAGAATTGAACAAGTTGACCATTAAGAATAAGTACCCTCTACCAAGGATCGATGACTTGTTTGATCAGTTGTAGGGAAAGACAGTGTTCTCAAAGATTGATCTTCGATCTGGTTATCACCAGCTGAGGATCAAGGATGAAGACATACCGAAGATGGCCTTCCGAACGAGGTATGGGCACTATGAGTTTTTGGTCATGTCGTTTGGTTTGACCAATGCCCCGGCAGCTTTCATGGATCTAATGAATAGGGTGTTCAAAGACTTCTTGGATCAGTTTGTCATTGTCTTCATCGATGACATCTTAGTGTACTCCAGTTCAGAAGTAGAGCACGAGCAACATCTTCGACAGGTCTTGCAGAGGTTAAAGGATCATCAGTTATATGCCAAGTTTAAGAAGTGTGAGTTTTTGTTGCCAGAGGTGACTTTTCTTGGGCATATAGTTGGCGCAGAGGGGATTAAGGTGGATCCATCCAAGGTGGAGGCAGTGAGAGATTGGGCGAGGCCAAGGAATGCCTTGGAGGTTTGGAGCTTCCTCGGGTTAGCAGGTTATTACAGGCAGTTTGTAGAAGGATTCTCGAAGATTGCTACACCAATGACAGAGTTGACACGGAAGAATCAGAAGTTTGCTTGGTCAGAGAAGTATGAGAACAGTTTCCAAGAATTGAAACGATGGCTTATTACTGCACCAGTGTCGAGTCTTCCTTCGGAGGAAGGAAAGTTTGTGGTATATTGTGATGCATCAAGGACGAGTTTAGGCTGTTTGTTGATGCAGAATGAGAAAGTTATAGGTTATGCATCACGGCAGCTGAAGGAGTATGAGCAACGATATCCTACCCATGATCTGGAATTGGGAGCAGTGGTATTCTCACTGAAGGTGTGGCGACATTACCTTTATGGGGAGAAGTGCGAGATATACACTGACCACAAGATTTTGAAGTATTTCTTCACCCAGAAGGATCTAAACATGAGGCATAGGTGTTGGTTGGAGTTGGTAAATGACTATGACTGTGACATTCTTTACCACCCAGGGAAAGCCAATGTTGTGGCAGATGCATTGAGCTGGAGGGGCTCGGGGCAGTTATTTAGTTATGTTCAGATTTTCAGAGAGTTGGCCGATGAGATGACCAGGGCAAGGATGGAACTTGTGGTGGGCCGATTGTCCAATGTTACCTTGCAGTAGACCCTACTAGAGTGGATCAAGGAGGGTCAATTGGTGGACGCGCAGTTACAAGTTAGAGAGAATGTCTTAGCGGGGTAGCTAAGGACTATTCTGTTTCTGAGGTTGTTATTCTTCGGTATCAGGGGCGGATTTGTGTTCCAGCGGATGTAGGAATCAGATGAGAGATACTAGATGAGTGTCACACTACACCGTACTCGCTTTATCCGGGCACCACAAAGATGTATCAGGATCTACGCACATTATATTGGTGGCCTGGGATGAAGAAGGATGTGGTGAAGTATGTAGCCAGGTGTTTGACTTGTCAACGGGTGAAATCTGAGCATCAACGACCAGCAGGGTTGCTTCAGCCTTTGGGTATTCCCGAATGGAAATGGTAGGATGTTACTATGGATTTTGTGGGAGGTCTACCCAGGACAGTGGGACTTTATGACTCAGTGTGGGTGATAGTGGACAGATACACCAAGTCAGCTCATTTTCTGCCAGTGAAGTCAACTTACACAGTGGAATAGTATGCAGAGTTGTATGTGAGGGACAAAGTTTTTCTCCATGGGGTTCCTAAGTCTATTGTATTTGATCGAGACCCTACCTTTACCTCCAAGTTCTGAGGTGCTCTGCAGAAAGCCATGGGGACTCGGTTAAAGTTTAGCTTTCCCCAAATGGTAAAGAATATCACAGTCATAGTCTTTTACCAACTCTAGCCAATGTCTCTGCCTCATGTTCAGGTCCTTTTGTGTGAAGAAGTACTTTAGACTCGTTTGATCAGTGTATATCTCGCACTTTTCCCTATACAGGTAGTGCCACCAAACTTTCAGTGCGAATACCACTGCTGCTGACTCCAAATCATGGGTAGGATATCGCTACTCATACTCCTTTAGCTATCGTGACGCATAGGCTATAACCTTCTCGTTCTGCATCAACACACAGCCCAAACCCAGCCTTGACGCATCGCAATAAACAACAAACTTTCCTTCCTCCGAAGGAAGACTCAACACAGGTTCAATAATAAGTCTCTGCTTCAACTCTTGAAAGCTGTTCTCAGACTTGTCTGACCAGACAAACTTCAAATTCTTTCATGTCAATTCTGTCATCGGTGCCGCTATCTTCGAGAAGCCTTCCACAAACCGCCTGTAGTAACCTGCCAAACCGAGAAAATTCCAAACCTCCGAGGCATTCCTTGGCCTTGACCAATCCCTAACCGCCTCCATCTTAGATGGATCAACCTTAATCCCATTTGCACCAATAGTATGTCCAAGGAATGTCACTTCTGGTAGCCAAAACTCACACTTCTTAAACTTGGCGTACAACTGGTGCTCTCTCAATCTTTGTAGAACCTGTCGATGATGAAACTCGTGCTCTGCCTCCGATCTAGAGTACACTAAGATGTCGTCGATGAACACGATGACAAACTGATCGAAAAATTCCTGGAACACCTTATTCATTAGGTCCATGAAAGCTGCTGAGGCATTGGTCAAACCAAATGACATGACCAGAAACTCATAGTGCCCATACCTCGTTCGAAAGGTTGTCTTTGGTATATCCTCGTCCTTGATCCTCAGCTGGTGATAACCAGATCAAAGATCAATCTTTGAGAACACTGTCTTACCCTGCAACTGATCGAACAAGTCATCAATCCTTTGTAGAGGATACTTACTCTTGATAGTCAACTTGTTCAATTCCCTGTAGTCTATACACATCCTCAGAGTCCTGTCCTTCTTATTCATAAACAAAACTGGAGCACCCCATGGAAAGTAGCTAAGCCTGATGAACCCCAAATCCAAAAGCTCCTGTAACTATATCTTCAGTTCCTTTAGTTCTGCTGGTGCCATCCTATAAGGTGCCCTTGACACTGGCTCTGTCCCTAGCGCTAACTCAATAACAAACTGAATCTCCCTGTGTGGTGGCAGCCCTGGAAAATCCTTAAGGAATACATCCAAAAACTCACAAACCAGTCTAGTCTCCTTCAGCCCTCCTGTCAACACCCTAGTGGTATCCACCATGCTAGCCAGAAAGCCTATACATCCTCAACGTAATAAATCTCTAGCTCTCAGTGTTGATATCATTGGTACGCGGGGTCCATATACCGCTCCCAAAAAGACAAAGGGATCTTCACCCTCTAGCTCAAAGGTCACCATCTTCTTCCTGCAATCAATAGTAGCTCCGTATCTAACCAACCAATCCATCCCCAAAATCATGTCAAAGTCCTCCATATCTCGCTCAATCAAATCCAATGAAAGTTCTCTACCATCAACTATATCTGGCAGTGCTCTAATCCATCTCCTAGAAACTACCAGTACCCCTGTAGGCGATATAGTCCCAAACCCCACAGTACGATACTTACTAGGTCTACACAATCTATCAATTACCTTACTAGAAACAAATGAATGTGTAGCACCAGATTCAATCAATACAGTAAAAGGAGAGTCAGCGCTAAAAGCTGACCTGTCACTACCGAGGGACTAGCCTGGGCCTCTGCCTTTGTCAGGGTGAACACTCGAGCTGGAGTCAAGCTGTCCACCTTCCTCGATTCCCCTTTCTTCAGTGTCAGGAAGTCTTTCTTGAGGTTTCTTACCACCCCACACACATAACAGGCCTTAGCCCGACATTCGCCTGGATGGCGTCTTCTGCACCTCGTGCACTCAAGATAGGTCCTCCATGTATCACCGCCTCCTTGACGGCCACCCTGAGTTCCCCGACCTCTCCTATCAGGACAGAAGCGGTCAAAGCATCAGGGGTCTTCCTCTTTAGATCACTAGGGCCTCCACCCCTACCAGATCCCGAGTATGGAGGCACCGCCCTGCGACCCTCTTTCCTTACCACACTGTCCCTCTAGATCTTGTTCTCCGCTTCCTCAGTGGTAAGAACCTTCTCCATAGCCTGTAAGTTGTCCCCCCAGGAACTGTTGTGATCCTTACATCTCAGGCTATCATAGCATTAAGCCCTCTGATAAATCTATCTTGACTAGCTGCATCAGTAGGCACAAGATCTGGTGCGAACTTCGCAAGTCTGTCGAACTTCAGGGCATATTCTGTGACTGTCATGCTACCCTGAACCAATCCCACAAATTCATTCTTTGCTGCCCTAATGGCAACATTGTAATACTTATGGCTGAATAAGTCCTTAAATCCTTCCCAACTAAAAGTGGTAACATCACTGTTCTGCGATGCCACTTCCCACTAGATGCGGGCATCCTCTCTCAGCATATATGTGGCATAGGCCACTCTATCATGACCCTCTATCCTCATAAAATCCATAATAGTAGTGACCATACTCATCCACTATTCAGCCTTTAGTGGATCCAGCCCTACCTCAAAAGTTGGAGGATGTTGCTTCCTGAACCGCTCTTACAACGACTCCCATCTGTTCCCAACCTCTACTGGCTGTACAACTAGTACCACTGCAGGTGGCACAATGGGGGCAGCACTCCCTGATGGAGCTTGCTGCATAGAAGTCGGATCTGCTCATCCTGGCTCTGTAGTTGTGCTTGCATGTCTGCCATAAGTTCCTTCCAGTTCTCAGGGACTGGCGGAGGGGTCTGGCCCTGGTCATCATCCCTTGACTCAAACCTACTGCCTGTGAGTCGTACGGATCGTCTTGGACACATAGTTATCCAAGTTAATCTGCAATCAACGACTAGGTAGTCAGACTATGTTGACAGGGTAATAATCCTTCCATGATCCACCATTGGAATTCAATTATTCACAAGCAATCAAGATATAACAATTTATTTAAGTATTCATTCACATACAACAACAATGCTAATAAGCATGCCTTAATATCATCACACAATAGTCAAGGGCCAGGCCCTATCAGTATCTCATGCTTCCTATTAATCATACAGATATCAGCATTCATATACTTTTCTAATCATTTAAGTACATAAAAATGTATACACAATTACCAAACCCTGAGTCGAGCTTGTCTTTAGTGGCGAATGTACATGTCCAGCCAGTCTTTAGGAACCCTTAAATCTAGGACACTCTGATACCAAGTTGTAACACCCTGGATAGCCAAGACCATTACACTGTTTGTGTTTATAAAGGTTCAAGACTTGCTACTCAAGTCATTTAGTTAGAAACATGTTACTGAAACTATAATTGAACTAGGGTTAAAAGATTTTTGTTACAAAAGTTACATTTCATATAATTTAACATTTTGAACATGCGATCCCAAAAGAAATAGAGTTTAAAAGACAGATTACAAAAAAATTCCAGATTATAAACATGTACTGGCCATTCTAAGGGCAAAACATACATTTAGGCTTCTCTTGTCCTGTACTACTCCTTGGCTGTGGTGACCGATCAGCTGACTATGTACATTCAGCCTCAAAGCCTTCCAACTCAGGACTGGTCCACCTTGCCCTTGCCTTTACCTACATCACGTAGTACCCGTGAGCCAAGGTTAAGCAAAAGAACCAGATAACAAAGTAGAATCATTAATGAATAAATTTACAAATCAACAATTAGATAACTCTAAGTTATTCAACATACCAAGTTCATCAATTAACATTAATAACCAATTCCTATATTAATCGGGGTCGATGCCCTTAGGTCGCATACCCTATTTATCCCACTGACTCCGGCCTGTTTAAACCGAGCTCAGTGAATATTAAGCTATCCTCAGCTACCAGTGGCCGAGTCACGCCCTATGCGCAAATATTGATTCCGACACTCTTAGGCCGTTTATCATATGTCCCCATAGAATAATACCATCTATGACATCATACAAATATAGGGACCTCTTAGACCCAACATAATCACATAATTGGGTGTAGTTTTCTTACCTTCGATTCTGATAGCTTGAATTAAAAAAATCGAACTTCAAGCATGATCCCGTCCGAGCCCTAGCGTGCACCTAGTCACAGCCATAAATTAGAATCATCACCAAACTTCAATTCCGAAACCTAGCCTCGGGACTAATCCCGAGCCCTCGGGAAGCCCTAATTCCACAGCCATAAATTAGAATCATCACCAAATGATTCCAAGACATAGCTTTGACTCCCTCTGAATTTACAGCTTCAAATTCCACAAGAAATGGTGAGGAAGACAATCATTCGAGAGAGAGAAAGTGAGAGGTCATAAACTCTATTTTTTTTTCTTTTTTTCTTTCCTCCTTCTTTTCATTCTTTTTGCTTTCCTTCATCTTCTCAAACTTTCTACATATTCCACTAAGGCTAAAAGCAGAAATAACTTTTATCCCTTATTAAACCAAATGACCATACTGCCCTCCGAATTGTCACTAAACCTTTAAGTCATTCTAAGGGCATTTATGTCATTGCTCCCAATTCTTGCTAATTCCTCGAGTGTTCCTAATAATTACCGCTTACTTCCCGACACCTAACTAACCATCAATTATTTTCCTTAATATAGTCCCCAATATATTTCTGAGAAATACCCTCGAGCTCCCCTGAGCCGGGTATAAATTCCCGCTGTGACTTTTCCGCTAAACCGCTCACTAGGATCGCCTTGAGTCACAAGATGCAGATATATCCACATAATAATGTGGTCTCAATAATTTATCCAAATTATGAATATGCCCTTATAACCTAATCAGGGCCTACATGCATACTAATACTCATAATCATGCATCTCATATATCCAAATAATCATATAGGCATGCTTATCACATAATCATGCATTTAATTATTTAAATAACAATTAATCCATTTATGCCATCCCGACACACTAAACAAGCCCCTTAAACCTTATTAGTAATTTTGGGTCGTCACAAAACTCGTGAACCCTTGTTCATTGATCACCGCTTTGGGGACTCTACATTAATAGCAACACTAAGTAGATGTAGGTTATTACCATTATTTGGGGCCGAACCACTATAAATCTTTGTTGTCATTTATCTTTTCATCTTGTTTTTATCGTCTTACTTGACTCCATGTCGTTGACCAAATCAAGGGTCAACATTTTGGTGCTTTCATCAAGAGCTAAACTCAAGACTTCCAAGAAGATCAAATGGCGAAAACAGCTAGGAAGACTGGGCAAACCTCTGGTACTGCACCAACCCAGTCTCCTCCACAAAATGTGGCTGAGGAGGAAATTGATTCTGAGACTTTGAGGAGGACTCTAATTATCTTACAGGAGGAATTTTTCATTCTGAGGGCTAATCAAGGAAATGTGGCTGAAACAATGGCGTTGCAGCAGAGGGAGATTGATAGGCAATGCCAAGAATTGAATGAGCGGCAGGCTGACATGGATCATCGGTAGAGGGATGCCACTGTCGCTCTAGAGGTAGCCATTCAGTTGGCCCAGGGAAAGCTTGCAACTGCCTCCCAACCGTATCAACCACCTAGTGTGCAACTACAACAAGGTCCATGTTCAGATCATCCCCAACATCACCACACTCTGCCTCAACCGGCAAATCCTCAAAGGCCAGAGCAACCTCCTGCTGCTCAATAGGATAGGCTGTTTCAGGGTCCTAAGCAGCAACCACCCTTTCGCATTGGTTGAGATAATCCCTAGCAACAAAGGCAGAATAGAGCTGGGTAGCCTACTCGAAGCCCTAGACGCTAGGCTGCTGAGGAGCCCAACACACTGAGTAGAGGACATCGTCCTTCTGCAAGAAAAAGGCATGTTGAATTAGGCTTTGCGCTGAGGGGTCCCCCACGATATAATAATGCCCGGGGACCGACCGACCAACACAGGCCTCCACTTTTCAGTTAGGACATGCCAGCAAGGGGAGGGGGAATAGTGCAAACAAAAGGTCACACCATAGTCGGTCACACTTTAGGGATAGCCATGACTATAATGAGGCAGATTCAGGCTAAAGCAATGCTAGTCGGTGGAAAGAAGGAAAGGGTGAAGAACAAATACTCTGCCAAGAGAGAACTGGCCAATGAGATAGAATGCTAGGGGGGCAGCCTATACAACCCATCGTCTTTGATCCACTTGGCGCGAGCGAGAAAAGGCGTAGGGAGGAAGATTTGAGGGATGTTCTCAATGACAGAAGAGAGAGACACAACGAGCACGCACCTTTAGCGCCAGTCGCTCCAATACTACCAGACGCTGTGCAGGCCTAGCTCGATGCTTTAAATCAGGTCGTCCAACAACTAGCGGGGAACCTGGCATCCCACATTGAATTTGACCGGAGTAAGGGCACTCCGTTTGTGCAAAGAATTGCGATGGTCGAGACTCCAAGCAAATTTAAAAGACTGGTATTGCCGAACTTAACTAGATTAGAAGACCCTATATCTCACGTGAACAAATTCGAGATACAGATGGACATCCAAAAGGTGTTATACGACGCTCGGTGCAGAATCTTTCCAGCCACCTTGTCCGAGACTCCTCAGGAGTGATTATAAAATTCCCTCTAGCTAGCATAGTGTCTTGGGAAATGTTGTGAAGGAGTTTAACAGACAGTTTTATGCTGGTCGAGTACATCCGACCAAGGCCAATCAGATGGTCAAGATACGCCAGAAGGAGGGAGAAACCCTAAAGGGTTATGTTCAGTGTTTCATGTGAGCCGCTGCCGGGGCTAAGAAAGTTGGTGATTAAGGAAAGATGATGGCTCTTCCTGCTGAAGTATGACGCCATTCATCCCTCTGGAATAGTTTGCGAAAGAATGGGGTCAAGAGCACCCAAGAATTTCTGGACCGAGCAGACAAGTACATCAAGCTCGAGAAGGCCATAGCCAACGTAGGGAAGTTACCCACAGACGACTAGGGTTTGAAAGAAGATCCCACTAAAGTATCCAATGGGTTTGGGAAACCCAATGGCAATGGAAAAAATAATGGGAAAAACGAAAAAAAGAGTGAACCACGAGCCATCAACATCTGAGAACAAGCGCCCTAAAAGTAACATATATGAGCCGAGGTTAACAAATTATACGGCTCTAGATGATAGTAGAGCAAAAGGAAGAAGAGTACATTGGGGACCTGGGAGAATGCTTCAACATCTTGAACAAATATCAGATGAAGCTAAATCCCCTCAAGTGTTCCTCTGGTGTTGGATCAAGAATTTTTTTTGGATTCATTGTAAACTCGCAAGGAATCGAAGTTAATCCCAAAAAAATCAAGGCCCTGATCGAGATGCAGTCGCCCGCCAAGATTAAAGATGTTCAAAGCCTAACCGGGAGGATTGCTGCTTTGAGTAGATTCATTTCTAAGTCAACAGACAAGTACGTTCCATTTTTCAATCTAATCAAGGGCAACAAGAAGTTGGAATGGACGGAAGAGTGTGAACATGCCTTTCAGAAGCTGAAGTCCTATATGTCACAACCACCAATCTTATTCAAGCCGGTCGAAAAAGAAACTTTGTTCATCTACTTGGTAGTTATAGAGTTTGCTGCTAGCACTGTTTTGATCAGAGAGGAGGAACATGTTCAAAAACTTGTGTATTATATGAGCAAGAGGCTAGTAGGAGTGGATTTACGATATCCACGCATTGAGAAATGAGCCTATTGCTTGATTTTGGCCTCCAAAAAGCTACGACGATACTTTCAAGCTCACCCCATCATGGTACTCACCGACCAGCCATTAGGGGAAGCCTGCAGAAACCAGAAGCCGCCGATCGATTATTAAAGTGGGCAGTTGAACTTGGGTAGTTTGATATTTCTTATTCTCCACGAGCAGCTGTGAAAGGACAAGCTCTAGCAGACTTTGTCACATAATTCACTGGAATTTGGATTGTTGAATCAAGGGAGGAGCCTAGACCCGAAAGTCAAAGTCCTCCGTGGAAACTATTCGTAGATGGCTCTTCTAACGAGCACAATGCTAGAGCAGGTTTGATCTTAGTCACGCCCGAAGGACATCGATTTCATTGTGCAATCAAGTTCGACTTTACAGCGTCCAATAACGAAGCCGAATACGATGCTCTGCTCGCAGGATTAAGATTAGCCAAGGACATGGATATAAATTTGCTTGAGATCTACAATGACTCCCAGCTAGTGATTAATCAAATTATAGGAGAATAACAAGCCCCAGGTCTCAAGATGGTTGGTTATTTGAACAAAGCAAAGGAATTATTGACACGGTTTTAAAAGTATACCCTCCAGCAAGTACCTCGCGATCAGAACTCAAATGTTAATGCTGACACTTTAAACATAGTACTAGTTGAGCATTTGTGAGCACCAAGCATTCAAGTAGAAGAATCTTCACTGGTGATCCAAGCGACAAACACATGGATGACGCCTTTCATTAGATACCTTGAGCAAGGAGTGTTGCCAGCAAAAAGAAACAAAGCAAGGACCCTTCAGAGGCAGTCGGCTCAATTCAGTTTGGTTGACAGAATTTTATATAGAAGAGGGTACTCGATGCCACTGTTGAGGTGTGTTTCTAAGGAAAAGGCCAAGGAACTAATGCAAGAAATCCATGAAGGTTTCTGTGGAGATCACGCTGGGGGGCAAAGGTTGTCGAATAAAATCTTAAGGCAAGGGTATTTCTGGCCTACGATGAATGAGGACTATATGGATTTTGTGCAATAATGTGACAAGTGCCAAAGATTCTCCAAAATACCTCGAGCAGCCCCAAATGAGCTTAAACATATGCAAATCCCATGGCCATTCGCAGTATGGGGGATTGATTTGATCGGGTCATTACCCACATGAAAGGGAAATGTCAGGTATGCAGTAGTTGCTATTGACTACTATACAAAGTGGGCTGAAGTTGAACCACTTATGACAATAACGACCAAGAAGGTGTTATATTTTTTGGTCAAGAACATCGTGTGTAGATATGGGTTGCCAAGGAAAATTGTCTTTGATAATGGCACACAATTTGACAATGATCTATTCACTGATTTTTGCGAGAAGCATGGGATTATCATGAGTTTTACATCGGTAGCTCATCCACAACCAAACGGACAAGTACAAGCTGTCAACAAGACCGTGAAGGACACCCTGAAGAAAAGGCTAGAAGAAGCAAATGGGGCCTGGCCAAAACAACTACCAAAAGCCATGGTGCCTGTTGAGTTAGATCCACCATCACATAGAAGGTTGGCATACAATCAGAGTACTAACGATCAGTTATTGATAGTGTCTTTGGATTTGGTCGATGAAAGGCGCGAGCAAGCTCAACTTCGAGTGGGAGCTTATCAGCAAAAGGTGGCTCGATATTTTAACTCTAAAGTACGAGAAAGAAAGTTTAGCGTAGGAGATATAGTACTTAGAAGAGTTTTTCTTAACACACGCAATCAAGATGTCAGAGTGCTTGGACCTAATTACGAGGGTTTGTATCAAATTGAAGAAGTCCTCCAACCAGGCATATATAAACTTGCTCGCTTGAATGGAGATATCATTCCTCACTATTGGAATGGAGAACACTTGCGCAAGTATTATCAATAAATAGTTCTTTTTAAAGAACTGGCTTGTATTAATTTCACTTTTGACAAGTTTATGAATAAGGGCTGGTACATTAAATGACTGGTCGCTTACAAGTGTAAGATCAATTTTTGATCACTCGTACAGACACGATTTTTTCCATTTATTACGAGAAAAAAAAGGAATTGTGTGCAGCCAGTTATGCTTGCCAATTATTGTATTTATTACAAGTATTTGCTCATTACGTGTGTTGTTTTGCTATATGATCGTTTTAATTACTAGGGCAGGAGCAGTAATGTTCAAATAGGTCTTGGTCATGGAAAGTGATTGAGGACCTTGAGCTCCTCAATCACTTTGGGGGCATAAATGGTACTAAGCAAGCAAAGCATACCAAACAACAATATGTAAACACAGGAGCAAAATAAGGGAAAGCATACTACGGTACTTAGAGTATTTTTCAAAAAAATTGGATTTTGTAAGATGAAAACAAAGTGCTATGCTAAGTTCGGTCATGCGAGCAGATGTTATAATAAATAGAAAATATTATAATATCAAAGGGAAATGTTTTACACCACGAGCAGTTGCTGCTCGGATGTAATTACTAATTAAAAGAAAGCTGAGCTACACAGCAAAAATTGTCTTGACATCACGAACCATGGTTCGTGTGTCCCAGTTACAAATAAAAATAAATAAATAAAATTATTGAGCAGCAAGAGCAATAAGAGGTTCTTGTTGGGATTGCTGGTCGAGTGTCATCCTAACATCCTCTTCGGCGCCTTCGATGCCTGTCGCCAAAGAGAACTCGGGAGATTCCTGAGTTTTTTCTCCCCTTCTAGGTGAGCAGCGCATCTTGTCAGTTTGAGTTTCCTTGCATGCTCAAGTTCTCCTATGGATGGTTCTTCTAGAAGAGGTAGAAGCAGTTGAAATTGCCTTTTTGAACTTCTCCATGTTTTGAGAATTTGTTTCCTCGAGCTGCTTTACTTGCCCCTCCAGCTCAGTGGGTATCAGTCGGCTGGCCACCACCTCATTCTAAACTTTGGATGCTTATCTGAAATTGATCTCCGAAGATTCCTTGAACTGGTTTTTGCTGGCAGTAACCTTGGCCACTTCTTCATGACTTTTCCTCAACTTTTCGCTCAGACGGGCGACCTGCTCCTCGCATGCTTTGGCCTTATCATCACCCGCTTTGGCCCTTTCCTCACACGCTTTGATCTCTTTAGCATGCTTAGCATCAATCTCCTTAGAACGATGCCAACTAGTAATCATGGTTAGAACACCCTGCGATCAGAGAGAAAGTAACACTGTTAGTATAAACAAATGTGGGAGCTTAACAACTAAAACGTAGCAAGGGTTATAACTTACACTGAGTATTTCGTTCATCGCGCGACTGAGAATCTGGTTGGTCTTTATAGAGGGGATGTTTCTGAAAGCTTCCTGGCTATGACAGTCTCTTGAGAGTTTCTTTAGCTTGTCGTTAGCCAAGCTATAAGCAGCGTTCAAGATAACCTCAGCCTGAGTTTTTTCTGACTACTCGGGAGAATTTGGGTTGCGAGGAGCTGAAGGATTTGGGTTGAGGGGAGCTAGAGGAGGGGTCATTTCCTTGGAGGGTCCTCAGTTCGAACCCTTTTCTTGGAGGGGTCACTACTACTTTCCCAGGGTGTCGTCTGCTTCCTCTCAATGTTGGTGTAGATGTCGAAGGCTTCTTCAGAAGGCATGACTATAAAAAAAAAAACAAAAGATCAGACAAGGAGGTTAAAGAAGCAATAAATTAATAGAAATATAAATTCTAAATAGTATACCCGAGCAATTACTACTGATCACTATATTATCTACGGAACTACAACTACACTCACTCTTTGTCTCAAAGAAGTCTGAATTAAAATTTCAGGTTGAAAAAGTAAAATTGTCATACCTATCGAATAGATGATAAGGGATGGGCAAGCTATCTAAAAGCGAGAGATCTATACTGTTCTCATAAGAGGATTCAGATATAGCACCTGTGTATTCCGACAGTTTTTGTTTCCCCCTCCCTTGTGGGGCAAGGGAAACAGCAGCACGAGTGTTGCCCGATGGTTCTTGAATGGTCACTCCCGTTGGTTGTTGCCTTTAGGATTGTGACACATCTTGTTGCTGCTCAGAGATTTCTAGTCCCGTACCCTCTCCGGTGGCACTCCCCGCGGTGGACTCCCTCACTTCCTGGTGAGGTGCAAAAATGCCTACCAGCCTTAAGTTGCTTTCGGTAACCAGCTCCTTGACGCTTTTTTCGACGTTCGTCATGCTAGCCAGTGCTGCAGCCCTGATCTCCATCTCTGGAGTGGGGTCTGGTCGGTACCATGGGCCTAGATACAACATTAATGCTCTAAGGATAATGAAGGAAAACAGAAAGGAAAATACACGATCAAAAATTGAGATATTCACCTCTTCGCATGAAAGCTAGGTTGTTGGTGACCGGGTCTGTTGTGAGGAAGTACTCCTCGAAGCATTTCCCCACATTGGATTTATGGGTAATATCACTCAGGAACACTCGGCCAGTTTCCTGGTGGCAGAAATGGAAGAACCCTGTTTTATTCTGGTTGGGGTTTGATTTGAGAACATAGAGATAATTGGTCTCGTGGGGTGTTGGCACAGTCCATTTTTTGTGGTTGTAGAGGATATAGGGTGTTGAAAGCACCTTATATCCATTGGGGGTTATTTGGAAATGGGCAACCTCGAAATAGTTGGCCACCCGTCGAAAGTAGTCGTGCAAGGGCAGGATTGCCCTTGCCTCGATATAAAACCTCGACCAAGCACTGATGGCGGCCCCAGGCAAGCTTGCTCACTAGTTGGGTGTACGCTTAACTAATGTGACCCCAGGAAGGTCATACTTCCTAAGATACTCTGTTACCGTCCTAGCCGATATGACACTAGGAGGTGCAAGATACAACTCAACTTCGTCTTCTGCTCAAGTATGGTTGTGAGGCCTTGCTTTAGGTTGAATGTCGAGCATTGTGAAGTTTATAGGCAGAGGGTTAGTTGAAGGGTCCTCAGCGTGAGTGGCAGGCTGGTGAGAAGGAGAGTTGGTCGTTTTCTTCTTTCTACGGGCAGTGTATTTCACGTGACCCATGTTGGGTTGGCGGTCTGGTGAGCTAGTCGTGGGTTTTTGTTGAGAAGAAGGAAGATCAGAAAAAGGAAGTGGCAGTTGTTCTTGATCCTCAAACAGTAGCACGAGAAGATTGTCATCGATTGGCCTCTCACCTCCCCAAGGATCGTGCACGAATATCTAAGAAGAGAAAATGGGAGATGAGAATCTACAGCAATAGATAAAAGAAGAGGAAACGTTGGGATAATGTTGCTCGTGTATAAAAGTTAAGCTTTTATACAACCAGCATCATCCTAATGTAAACACTAAAAATATGCAAGCAGTTTGGAAAAATAGATTAAAAAGCAGAAGTGAAAAGTTTTTTCAAAAAAACTTTTCGACTCCGAAAACAAGCGAGAAAATCCCAGATTTTTCCGAATGCATAAAACTCGAATTTTTACTTTGATTTTGGGCCCTAACACAGTATTTCTACTTCCCACACCGATTTCCAAGCCTCACTTAATGTTTTTACTACCTAAAACTCCTATCCTATCATGTTTCTGTGTACGAGCCCGCTTACCCCAAAATATTTTTTCTCAAAAACATTAAAAAACTCAGACCAAAAAATTCGTGAAATTCATTTTCGATGGTATAGCAGAGACAAGGAGTTCAAAAACTTACTTGGATTGCATATTGTGTGAAAGTCATGGGTGTTGTTGCTCAAGGCTGGTCGGACATGCCTCGGATCACCGAAATTCTCTGGGTTTTCTATTTAGTGTTCTTCTGAGTTCTTGAAAGAGGAAGGTTTGGTAAAAGGTCAAAAAATGAGAAGCATGATTTATTTATACTAATCGTGGCACAGTAAAAGATGTAATGATGGGGGTAAGTTTTTGATGTGTGGGAAATCGTGTTAGCCGTCAAAATGCTTTTGGGAAACTGCAACAATAATAATTATTTACTTTTTTGAATAGGCACTGACAGACGTGACAGGTGAGACGGAGAGCTGGTCGATTAAGTTTATTATATGTTGGTCGCAGTAAAATAAACTTGGGGGCAAATGATTACCCAAAAAAGATTTATCTGATGATGTGGAAAAATTAACATACACATGGGATCCACGTGACCATTTAAGTGAGTATGATCTGTTCGACCATCGACTATAAGAGAATTCACTTAGAAGATGACATATTTTATGGGTGACTAGTTTGGTCGCAGCATTTCAGATATTCTCTACAGATATGCAATTTTACATTTATGTAATAATTGTGATTTCTATTTTTATTTAGATACACTTGTATTTATTGTAATGAAGGCCCATCGACCCATGATGAACTCCTTGAGCCTATAAATAAGACTCAATGGGCTCAAGAGAGGGGACTATTTCTCTTCAGAATTTTGAGAGAGAATTATAGTGTTTTTATCCACCAAAATTGTATTCATCTTCAAGCTAGTGAAACTCATGAACCCTTGTTCATTGATCAACGCTTTGGGGACTCTACACTAATAAGAACACTAAGTGGATGTAGGTTATTACCATTATTTGGGGCCCAACCACTATAAATCTTTGTTGTCATTTATCTTTTCATCTTGAATTCATCTTGTTTTTATCGTTTTACTTGACTCCGTGTCGTTGACCAAATCAAGGGTCAATAATTACCTACAGATTTTTTTATATTTTTGAGACGTTGCATGAAAACTATTATTTTTCTTTTAAACTATTGGGCCCAACTTGCATTTCTTAGCAATTCCCCACTAGGACTTTTTATAATAAGTGGCTTTTCTTTTGTAAACTTATGTGCAGGTATATATTTTCCAAAGTATTAGACTAGGGCGTTTTTACATTGAGGCGGGTCAGGGTTGTGTACTTATGCAGACAGGGAAGGTGATTCCCTATCCATCACGTCAGTTGAAGGAATATGAGCAGAGATACCCCACACATGATTTAGAACTTCCAGTAGTAATTTGTGCATTAAAGGTGTGGTAGCATTACCTGTATGGTTAGAACTATGAGATATACACTGACAATAAGAGTTTAAAATACTTTTTCACCCAGAAGGATCTGAACATGAGGCAGAGACATTGGTTAGAGCTGGTAAATGATTATGATTGTGAGATCCTCTATCTCCTGGGAAGGCCAACATGGTAGCAGATGCCTTAAGCCGGAAGGGTCCGGGACAGTTATATATTACTAGAGAGATTTCAAGGGAATTGGCTGATGATATGACAAGAGTAGGAATTGAGTTAGTAGTTGGTATGCTAGCCAACATCACACTCCAATCTACTCTTTAGGAGAGGATTAAAGAGAAGTAATTAGATGATCCACAGTTGAGTCAGATTAGAGGGGGCGTCTTAGATAGAATAGCTAAGGATTATATAGTGTCAAACATGGGCTTGTTGAGATACAAGGATTGGATCTGCGTTCCAATGGACACAGGGATCAAACGGGAGATTCTAGATGAATCTCATGCTACCCCTTATTCTCTACATCTGGGCACCACAAAGATTTACCAAGATTTAAGAGTTCTATATTGGTGGTCTGGGATGAAGAGAGATGTGACTGAGTATGTGGCAAGGTGCCTAACCTGTCGGCAGGTCAAGGCTGAGCATCAGAGGCCAGCAGGGCTGTTACAGCCTCTTGATATTCTAAAGTGGAAGTGGGCGGACATCATGATGGATTTCGTGGTAGGATTCCCAGGACAGTGGGCCACCATGATTCTATTTGGCTCATCGTGGATCAATATACGAAATCAACTCATTTTCTACCACTAAGGATGAATTACATGGTTGACCAGTATGCAGATCTCTATGTGAGAGAGATAGGTCTCCTTCATGGGACTCTGAGGTATATCGTGTCTAATAGGGACCCTATCGTTACCTCTAAGTTTTGGGGAAGTTTGTAGAGGGCAATTGGTACACAGCTGAAGTTCAGTTCAACTTATCATCCTCAGAACAATGGTCAATCTGAAAGGACTATCCAGATATTGGAGGGCATGCTGAGAGCATGTGTGTTGCACTTTAAAGGATCCTGGAGTTTTCCTATGACAATAGCTACCAGTGTACCATTGGGATGGCACCTTATCAGATGATGTATGTTTGGAAGTGTAGATCGCCCATTCACTGGGATGAGATGGGTGAGAGGAAATATTTAGGTCTTGATGCAGTTTAGAGGACCACTGAGGCTATCAAGAAGATTCAAGCTCGGATGCTTGCATCTCAGAGTATAGAGAAGATCTATTCACACCCAAGGCGGAGGAACGTAGAGTTCCAATTGAGAGATTATGTCTTCCTTGGGGTTTTACCTCTGAGAGGGATGAGGAGGTTCGGGAAGAAGGTCAAGTTGAGTCCTAGGTTTGAGGGACCATTTGAGATCCTAGAGAGGATCGGGCAGGTGGCCTATAGGTTGGCCTTACCCTCTGCACTATCTAGTGTGCATAATGTATTCCATATCTCTATGTTGAGGAAGTATGTGTCAGATGGAACTCATGTGCTGAGTTATGAGGATCTAGAACTTAAGGCAGACTTATCCTATGAAGAACAGCCAGTTCAAATTTTAGACAGGAAGGACAAGGTCCTGAGGAACAAGCTACATCTTTAGTCAAGGTATTATGGAGGAACAACAAAGTCGAGGAAGGGACCTGGGAGCTAAAGGTAGATATGGAGGCTCAGTATCTTGAGTTGTTCAGGTAAAATTTCGAGGACGAAATTTCTGTAAGGAGGGGATAGTTATAACGTCCCAAATTTACCTAATAAGGCTTAGGGCCTTGATTAGGGGGCCACAATGGCAATATATTGAATTATGTGTTTATTTGGTATATTTGCCTATGATTATGTGAATTATGTGATAATATAATTAGTTGTGCATGTTTAGGGGAATTGAATATGCATGTGGGCTCATTTCTTATTAGAAGGGCAACTTTGAAAATTTGGTCGTTATGGGCATAATTGTATATATATATATGTGTGATATATGTGTGGGACCACATTATTTTTTGGGCTTATTTGAGTTACTCGGCAAGAGACGATCCTAGGGAGCAAGTTAGCAAGAAACTCACAACAGGACCCAATACTCGACTCTGGGCGAGTCGGAGGGTATTTTGGGTATTAGGCATTTAATTGGGTTATCGGCTAATGGAAAGGATTAATTGGAGATATTTTTGGAGTTAGAAAGTTTAGGAGGATATACTAGGGAATTTGACCATTTGGCCATCGGGGATGTTTTTGGTACCCCAAGCCTCGGGATTAGCTTAAGTCACTTAAGCCTTAGGAAACAAAAGACAATAACACAAAAACACTTAGAAGCTATCACTGACCGACTCTTTCCCTCTCCTTCACCCTCTTTCTCTCAAAAGCTTTCTTAAGTTAACCTTTGAAGAATTAAGGAGAATTTCTAGCTGAAGCTTGGAGATTGAAGCCTAAACTTGGGGGATTAGTTTTGTTGCAGCTTGAGAGATTAATTCCTAGCTGAGGTAAGCTCTAGATCATGTTTTTCTATTGAAATTTTGTGTTTGTTTGGCTGTTTTAGAGTATTCTTGAACCTTTAACTTGAGAATTGAAATTGGTTTTTTGATCAGTTTTAAGACTAAAATTTTGTTGGGTTTTTCTGTTGGGAAGATGTTAGAACTGTGGTGGTAATTGAATTATGGTTTTGGGATGAAATTGGTTTAGTTTGGTTTGAATTTGGCTGTTGGAAAGTGAGAAAAATCTGGGTTCGAAGGGCCATGTCGCGGCTCTATTCTTGAGCGGCCGCTACTCAGCTGAACCCAGGGCCCTAGGAGTTCTCTGTTTGGGAGGTGCACCGCGACCCTCAAGGGCAAGTGGTGGCCCACGTCCCTTTGATAGAGGGGGAGGCTCTCATATAAGAGGGGGAGCGCCGCAACCCTCAGGGTCATGTCGCGACCCGCCTAGGCAGATTTAGCCT
Organism: Humulus lupulus; assembly: GCF_963169125.1. Taxonomy (NCBI): domain Eukaryota; kingdom Viridiplantae; phylum Streptophyta; class Magnoliopsida; order Rosales; family Cannabaceae; genus Humulus; species Humulus lupulus. Next base: position 152,297,291 of record NC_084801.1, read on the forward strand.
TCGGGAGTTTTTAATGACGGTAACCTTTTCCTTGGGGCTCGGGATCGATTCTACTACCTGGTTTAGTGGAATTCGAGGCCCCGGAGGCTAGGTCTCAGTCTGGAAGCCTTTTTTGCTCGTTATTGATAGAATCCTATATTATGGTTGTGACTAGGTTATCACTAGGGGCTCGGAACTAGGATCATGCATGAGGGTTGTCCTTATTTTATGCTATACTCCGACATGAGGTAAGAAAACTGCACCCAATACGTGTTATATGTGATCAGGGCTTGGCCCGACTATTATCAATAATTATGATTAGGGCTTGGGCCCTTGAGAACATTTATGTTTAAGCTATTGTTTCACATGTCGATTGATCCTACATTCTATACCTGCTTAAGTGTTTCAAGTTTGTTGCGTGGATTTTTTTTTAGGGCATAAGGCCCGGTTAAAATAGGTAAGATTAGTATTGTGAGTACAGTTAATCGATGGTGTTATGTGATTAACATGCACGCATACTCGTTTTGCCGCTATGGTACAGGATTAGAACCTGCAATACAAAGACTAACCATGGAGGTCACTGAAGCTGGGATATGCCTATTCATCTCTATTTCTGTATTAAAGTTTGAATACCTAAATCAGGGCTTAACTTATTAGTGAAGGACGGCAAAAGCGCGTTGCGCGCTAGTTGAAAGGCTTAGGCCTAAATCAGCAACGTAATATTACGTTGGTCGACCCGATGGTCACTTGAAAACCAAAGGTGTTGGGCTAGCTCTATGGTTAGTTACTTAGAGCTAAGGGCGAGGGCCCCAGGTGACTCTATGGTCACATAGCTAGGGCATAGGCCCCGGGGTTGGCTCTATGGTCAACTGTTCAGGGTAGTGGCCCTAAGTTGGTCCAATGACCATTTGTTTGTAACTGAATGATTGTATGTGTAGGTTATTATTGTTGAACACGCTAGATAAGTATCTGGATATTTGTATTTTCAGTTTATGCACATGTAGAGTTTTCTTGCTGAGCCTTGTCTCACGGGTTCTTTGTTGTGTAGGTAAGAGGAACGGAAAGCTTGATCGACAATGAGTTGGAGAGCTTCGGTGGTGACGTACGCATATGTGGCTGCTCGACCACCACGGCCAAGGATGTCTCATAGGAACTAGGGTTGTAGCCCTATTTTTGCTACTTAGGTCGGCTAGATGTAAATTTTGATATACCTACACTTCTTTAAGAATTTGGTTGTAATATTTTGGGATCCCACAAATGTATGAAACTTTTAAAATAAAAGTCAATGGTATCTTTTGACCAAAATTTTTAACCCTCACCCTTTTCACTAACCATAGTTGCAAGTTTTAAGCCAAATGACTTAATTAGCAAGTCTGACACAATTTATAGCACACAGTGTAACGATCCTGGATTAGGAGGATGTTACAATCAACTCCACCAACAATGGTTCTACACCTTCAACAACGAAATCTACCAGATGCCCCGAGAGGCAGAACAATGCCCCGAGAAGGGGAAATAAGTGGCTAGCAGTAGCCAGGCTCTTGTCGGCAGCGGTGAGGCCTTGTAGAGTTGGTCTCTCAGAAGAAGAGGCCAACATTGGTCCAACACCGTTAGATACCCCATATCAGGCCGTAGGATTCAAAGCAGAAGACATTCCTGGTAATCTAGGACATCGGGGGGCCTTGGCTAAAATACTCATCAACTACGGGGTGGATGATAGTGAAATGTTAGTGTGCCTCGCTCGGGAGGATGAGAGGGCACATGAAAGTATTCACAATCTCGGGCCCTAGAGCGCTTCACATCTCCAAGTGGGTGTAGCCCTGCCTCTGCACCAATACTATGTCGACTTCCTTAAATTCGTCGGCATAGCCCCATTTCAACAGTCTACAAATGACTATCGTATACTGGTTGGGCTCTACATTCTGTACAAAATTAAGAACTGGCCCACTCAATCCCCCGCTGAAATACTGTATAGTTACAGTTTTCGGCAATGCTCAAAGAAGAGGAAAAAGGGGGATATTATACCCCGCTGAAGCACACGAGTCCGTAGAGAGGCTATAAAGCCCTGTGCGGCAACGAGAACCACGCTTGGGCTTATAAAGACCAATTCTTTTGGGCGGAAGGTTTCCCAGCCAGGTCCAACTCCACTCTAATGCTGGACTTCACCACCGTGGGTAAGTATTGCTCTCGCGTAAGTTTGCATGATAGTATTTAGCTCATGACTTATCTGTGTTAATGTTGTCCTAATCATCTCCGTATCACCTTACCCCTTTCACTGACTCCTTTAATGAAAGGCTTCGGGCGATAGGCTTTCTCCACGATGAGGAACTAGGACTCCCCCTCCTCATTATCGATGTCCATTGTAAACAACATGGGTATCTCCATGCAGGGAAAAGCATAAATCCGGTAGTCCTAACCAAGTTTCCGGACTCGAAGAGTTCTCAGATTGAGGCGAGGCTACATACTGAGTACATGGTGGCCAAGGCATAACAACAACACCAGCAGCGTCTTTATGAGGAGGATGCAGAGAACGTCATTACGATCAAAGCAATTGTGAAGGAAAAAGAAGATGAAGAGCTTGAGGCGAAGCTCGAAGAAGGGATCGAATAGTCTTCTATGCCTCAAGGTTAATCTCTGATCATTCTTCCCTATGCTAGGTGTGTAGAGGAGGGAACTAGTCCTGAACATATATTATTTTCTCCCTCACTTGTTGAATGTGACCAAGTTTTGGAGTGTTGTTAGTTCGTGGAGGAGTACCAAGATTACCAGAATCTCATCAACATGTTCCTCCGCATCTCGAGGAGGAAGAGGCACCCTCAAGGCTTCGTGCCTCTTGATGAGACGATGACCATGCATGCCTCTTGGTTTTGTTAGTATCAAACCAACTTAACGTAGGAGATGGTTTGTCTTTTACACGAATTTGCTAATACCATACTCCATTCTGAGGAGTTTGATCGTGGAGTGGCTCCTGAGGAGTTTTATCTTTCTTTTCTGCACGTGTTTTATTCTGTTGTAGTTTTCTTTTCATTTATCGCGATTAACTAGGGTGTTTTCTTTTGTGTAGACAGTATGGGCCTTTAGACTTGGTGCGTTAAAAATGTCAAACGGTGTTAGAGCCTTTTGAGATCAACGCCCTGATAGCCCCAACAGCAGTGCCCATACCCTCGTCGACTGCCCCAGCACCCTCTACTACTGTTCCAACGGCCACTACCCCTAGCGCAATAGTTGTTGGCGAGGTCATTGACCTCAAGACCTCCTCTCCCTCAGATGAGGGATTCCCTAGGAAAGGCAAAGAGGTCCTTTCCAACCCCCCTCAAGCCAAGGTCCCCCGGTTGGTCATCTTCCTGGAGTATTATGAAGAGGATGGATCAGATCTGCATAGGGAGGTGACCGAGTACTATAATGCTCATATCAGTGAGGGCAACGAGAGTGACCGACTGTTAACCGAATATTTGCGTGAGGACTGGCCGAAGGAGCCCATCGTTCCTCCTCGTCGCGAAGATCTGGAACCTCTCCTCATGGGGAGAATAGGAGATAGGGCCTTACCACTCGGTGCAGAACTCATGCAGGGAATAACGATGTCTTTGTGCAAGATGTCTGCCAGTAGCTCTGCCCATTGCGGTGGTGACAACGAGGTGGCGCTGGTGGAAACCAGCCGCCACGCTTCCACTAGGATAAGTCTTGATTTCTGTTCAAGTTCAATGAATATTTTCTGTCTTTTTTGGCTTACTTGTCATTCTGATTTTACAGGTTGCGGCCCTCAATCAACAACTTGGGGACCTAGTGCTGACGCAGTCCCTCAAGCTGAAGAAGATCGAGAGCAGATGTCTTGTGTCTAGGTGGAGCTTGCTCAACTCCAGGAGACTACAGTCCTCCTGGAGGAACATTCACGGCTCCGGAAAGAGTTCAAGGACACTGGGGCTTGCATCTAAGAAGTGGAGGACCAACTGGTCACAGAGAGGTCGAAGTTGTCTGCCTTGGAGGAAACATCCTCCAAGTTGCTGGAAGATGTCACTAGCCGCACACGAACCATGGAGGAAGAACTGGCCCTCAGTCCATGAGGAGTTTCAGTTGAGTCGGGTGGAGCTTGAAGCCCATGTCGGTGAGCCTGAAAAAGCCAAAGGGTAACTGGCCAAAGGCCTCGATGTGATGGCCGAGGACATTCTCTTTGTTGCTTGGCAGACCAACAAAGACATGGATCTCTCATTCACAGAGGATCCTGACATGAGGACTATACTTAAGCATGCCTTGAGGCGGACACTGCCTGTGCGGCTCAAGAGAGAGAGGCCTCGGCGGCGAGGTGGGCTCCCGTGGACATCCCTGTGATCAAGCTGGTGACAAAGGTGCCATCAGGCAAAGGACTCCAGTAATTTTGCTTTGTTCAAACTTTTTCTTTTTAAACAGAATAGGCATGCGTGCGATAGTTTTTTTTGAGTATAGACAATCAACGCTCAAGCCCCCGAGCACCCTTGTAATTATTTTCATGTTTAACTATGTAGGTTGCCTTACCTTTTTATTTGATTTGGTTCTCCGAATTCCACATAACCTAATTTCCACGAGAATAAGCACTCAAATCTCCTTAGAAACTTGGTTCTATAAATTCAATGTAACACAACTGCGATGAGAACAAGAACTTAACCCGTCTTAAACACATGGTTTTATAAATTCATCGTAACATGACTGTCACGAGAACATGAACTCAAACCACTTTAAATATCTAGTTCTATAAATTCAACGTAACTTGACCGTCACCAGAACAAGAACTCACACTACTTTAAACTTCTAGTTCTATAATAAATTCAACGTAATATAATTGCCACGAGAACAAGAACTCACACCACTTTAAACACCTGGTTCAATAAATTCGACATAAGATGATTTCCACGAGAGCAAGAAATCAAACCATTTTAAAGGTGATTCCAGTGTTTGGTCCAATTGGTCCTAACTCAACATCCTATGTCCTCGCAATTTACTATTGGTCCTAACATGCCTGTCATGAGAACAATAACTCAAACGTAACATGATTGTAGGCTCATAGTCCTACAAGTAACTTTAATACAAAATTTACTATTACTCATAACTCAGCATCCTATGCCCCGCAATCCAAAGATTCGGGCTTTCAGGGGAACTTACACGTGGAACCACTTGCCCCCGAGTATGCGATAATTGGGTAGTCGGTCAGGGACATTCCCCGCTCCTCGAGTGTATGTCTCAGAGATTCCACTTGCCATTTTAGATAACTCCTCGGGCTTGATGTTTGGGAGATGATGCTAATAGGGTGTCCGAGTACACATGACTTGGACATTCATTCACATCTCGAAGATTAGGATTTGGTTATTACTCCTCGGGCATGCACTATCCTTGTGAGGTAACCTGAATCTCTAAGTTCTCGTTACACTAGGTTTTCTCCAGCTTTTCTAGTTATGGGATATAGCAATGCTAGGGGTGCTTCGCTCGTCGACTAGCCAAGCTCACCATGTCATGGATTTCCCAGGGGCTGAGTACAGAGTACTCAGTCTTCGTTTCACATCTTGAGACCAAAAGACTTCGGCAGAGCTCCTCGGGCTCGGTGTCCATGGGAGGTGACGAAATTCTATTCTCGCGCTACTAAGATTATCTAGTTCCTAGGTGCTAAGCTTTGTTCTGCAAAGAAAAAGCTTAGTCTTCTAGGCCAAATTAGATTAGTTTCCTAGGATTTTCTATTCTCGGAGGGATTTTCTATTACTCTTGATGAGCTTAGCTTCGTAGGTCATTCCCTATGTGATGTTGCCTTAACCTCATGCCCCCTAAATGATCGAAGACTAGTCTGCGATCACTTGTCCAGGCGAGCGGGTGCTTTTACATGACATTAATAGAATAAAGGAAACCAAAAAAATACAAGTAGACAATAAGTTTCTTACGGTGTTTTACGTACATGGTTTTAATTAAATATACCTAAAGGCTACAAGGGGTACTATAGAAATAAACAATGTTGGCTGCTCATATTACTTGTAATACCAGCAAATATGCTTGGGATTCCAAGTGTGAGGAATTGGCTCCCCACTTAGTCAAGCTAACTTGTATGTTCCCAGTTACACTACACTCTCGACTTGGTATGGGCCTTCCCAGTTAGGTCCCAACACTACTACACTGGGAAATCGGGTGGCTAAGAAGACCCTTCATAACACCAAATCTTCGACCCCAAACTTTCTTTCTTTCACTTTTGAGTTAAAATACCTAGCTACCTTCTGTTGGTAGAATGCTACTCGAAGCTAAGAAGCTCCGTGTAGTTTCTCCACGAGAACTAGAGATTCTCAATGTAAAGCATGGTTTTTGGTCGGGTCATACGTGTCCCTTCGGTGTGTGGAGATTGGTGCTTCAATTGGGAGCATAGCCTCATATTGTAGGCCATTGAGAAGGGAGAATGGTCGGTGGAGGTCCTCGCAGTGGTGCAGTAGCTCCACAATGCCCTAGGAATCTCCTCGGGCTAAGCTCTTTTTGCCTGCTCCAGCCTTTTCTTCAAAGTGGACTTGAGTGTCTTATTAACTGCTTCCACTTGGCCATTGGCTTGCGAATGGGCGACGAAGGAGAAGCTCTTGATTACATCATGTTGTTGACAGATGTCCGTGAATACTTCACTGTCAAACTTCCATTCGTTGTCGGGGACTATCTTCCTCGGGAGCCTGTACCGGCAAATGATGTTCCTGATGACAAAGGCCAAGGCCTTTTTAGAGGTGACTGTAGCGAGTGGCTCAGCCTCGACCCACTTCTTGAAGTAGTTGACGAACACTATGGCATATTTCACTCCTCCTTTCCCTGTAGGCAGGGACCTGATAAGGTCGATGCCCCATACAGCAAAAGGCCATGGGTTGGTCATCTGTGTAAGCTCATTTGGAGTTGCTTGGGGGATGTTGGCGAAGCGCTGGCACATGTCACATTTCTTTACATAATCCATCACGTCTCCATTCACTGTGATCCAAAAGTATCCTTGCCTTAAAATCTTTTTGGAAAGGCTCAGCCCCCCAGCGAGATCTCTGCAAAAACCCTCGTGTACTTCTCGGAGTATCAGACTGGCATGCTTGGACACACACCAAAGCAAAGGCATAGATTAACCTCACCAATAAAGCCTATTATCCATGATTATGTACCTCGATACTTGATAAAGAAACTTCCGAGCTGCCTTCTTATCTTGGGGCAGCTCCCCGGAGATGAGATATTTGACTTTGGATCCATCCACCCATCTTGGGGTTGTATGGACTGCACCTCGTCTGGAGCCGAGATACTCAGTGACTCCAAGTATTCGATGGGGACCACATTGATCAACTCAGTGTCTTTGGTTGTTGACAGCTTAGCTAGGGAATCGGCATTGGAATTCTGATCTCGCAGCAGCTGGCCTGAGCCTTTTCCAGGTGTTGACTGATGATTTAGCTAATGAAACTAAGTCACTAAAACGATAAAAATTTATAAGCTCAATGCAAGAACAAAACAACACAAAGTTTATAGTGGCTCGGTTCTAGATATTGGTAATGACCTACGTCCACTTAGTGTTTTTATTGAAATACTTTGAAACCTGAGATCAGCAAATTAGGATATACTGACTTTCACAAGCTCCAAAAAATGATACAAAAGTCGTATATAAAAAACACTAGTTCTCCCTGAATACAAATTATTGCCCCTCTTTAAATGAGTCCCATGAATCCTATTTATAGGCTCTAGGATGCACATATGGGCCGATGGGCCATGTTTAAACTTTGTTACAAGCACATTTTAATAATAACATAAATCATAGTCTTTACACATAAATAGGGTCAAATATCTTTACAATATCTTACTTATAACTGTATTTGAACTCTGGCTTTGTTCTACGATTAGACTTGGTCGCATATGTCAGTATATCTTTTTTCATACTTTTCAACATCTTTCTTGAATCCATCGACCAGCTTATACTCTGGTCGTTAGTCGACCAGACTGTCATCACTAAATAGTCACGTGCTACCCACGTGCACACTGATTGTGCCACTTCAGCAAGTAAGGATTTTTCAGGGTAAACATTTTCCTCCCAAGTTTATTTTAATGCGATCAGCATTTAATAAACTTACTCAACCAACAATCCATCTGACCTGTCACATTTGTCAGTACTTTTTTGAAAAGGCAAGTAATCATGACCTTTGCAGGTCCTAAGAAATGTTTTGACGGTTATTGCAATTCCCCATGCATCAAAACCCTACTCCCATCATTACCTTCTATTACTGCCCCGAGCAGTATAAATATAAGCCCCTTCACCTTTTTCATTTTATTACCCGAACCTTCTCTCTCTTCAAGAACTCAGAAAAACCTTCAAGAAAACCCAGAGACTTTAGTGCGATTCAAGATGTCTTCGAGCAACTCCGAGCAAAAATTTCATGATTTCTCCTACGATCCATACTCCAAGTAAGTTTTCATATCCATCCACTTATTTTTGTAGAAATTTTCGTGTATTCTGGTCTTGATTCATGAGTTTCCGTAACTGCGTTTCAACTGTTCTTGAGAAATTTCTTGAGTAACCGGGTTTAGGCAAACATACATAGAATAAGTATTCTAGAATACGGGTTTTAGGCAATATAAAATACTAGAAAATGCTTAAAAAGAAATGTGGGGAATAGATAGACGGATTTCAGGCCCAAAATCGAAGTGAAAATTCGATTTTTAGTATTTCGGAAAAACTAGGTTTTTCCCACCTGTTTTCGGAGATGAAATAATTTTCCGAAAAATCTTTTCACATTCACTTTTTGATCTACTTTTCCAATCTTCTCGCATGTTTATTGTGTTTTTATTAGGATGTTGTTGGTCGTATAAAAGGTTAACTTTTATACACGAGCAACATTATCCTTCCTTTTCTCTTTCTTTTATCTATTGGTCGTAGATTCTCACTTCCCCTTTGCTCTTCTTATATATTCATGCATGATCCCAGGGGAGGTGAGAGACCAATAGACGACGATCTTATTGGTTTGTTGTTCAAGGATAAAAAACAGCCTTCTCTGCCTTTTCCTGAGCCTTCGTCTTCACACCCAAACCCTATGACTAGTCCTTCTCATAGTCCACCGAAAACCAACTGAGCATGGGTCGTGTCAAATACACTGTTCATAGAAAAAGGAAAACCACAGATTCACCTTCCAACCAGCCTGCAACCAATGCAGAGGGTCCTTCAAGTGATCCGCAACCTTTAAATGTTTCACCACCAGATATCCAGCCCGAAGCACGTCTCCTTGATGGTCCTCGAGTAGAGGTAGACTGGTATATTTCCCCACCTAGTGTCATATCGACCAGGATGGTGGCAAAATATCCCAAGAAGTATGGGCTTCCTGGGATTACCCTATACAAACCAACACCCGACCACAAGGAAACATACCTGGAGGTGCCTACAGTGCCTGATCGAGGTATCATATAGAAGCAGGGGCAATCTTGCCCTTACATGAATTTTTCCGAGCGGTAACCAATTACTTCGAGGTCGCCCCTTTCAAAATAACACCCAATGGATATAGAGTACTTTCAACACTCTGTATCTTATACAACCATAAAAAATGGCCTGTGCCTAACCCACATGAGATCAATTACCTGTTCAATCTCAAATCCAACCTCAATAAGAACAACACGGGGTTCTTACATTTTTACCACCACGAGTCATCTCGCATATTCCTGAGTGACATAACCCACAAGTCCAATGTCGGAAGGTACTTCCAAGAGTACTTCCTTACAACCGATTTGGTTGTCGACGACATGGCATTCACGTGAGGAGGTAAGCTTTCAATCTCTGGTTGAAATTTATCTAGTCATTTTTTAGTCTTTCCTTGTTATTAGTTGTTTTATGCTACATCTAGGTCCATGGTACTTACGAGACCCCATAAGAGTCGCAACTATGGCTAGCGTGACAAATATAGAAAAGAGCATCAAGGAGCTAGTCGCGGAGAGCAATTTAAGGCTGGTCGGCCTTTTAGAACTTCACTAGGAGCTGAGGGAATCAACCACTAGGAGTGCCACTGGAAAGGGCACTGATGGACAAGAAATCATCGAGTAGCAGCAAGATGTGTCACAATCCCAAAGGCAACGACCAACTGGAGTGACCATTGGAGAATCATCCCCTAATGCTCAAGCAACTAAAACCCCTACCCAACATGGGAAGGGAAAACAAAAACTACAAGAATACATCAGCCCTATACTCAAATCTTCAGACAAGAACGGTATAGATTTCTCACTTCTAAATAACTTGCCCATCCCTTGTCATTTATTTGATAGGGATGTCAACTTTGAATTTATGACCAGTAGTTTTATCTTGGACGTCTTCGAGGAAGATAGTGAGTGTAGCAGTAGCTCTTTAGATAATGTAGCGACCAGTAACAATAGTTTGAGTATACTACTTATAATTTCTTTTTAGATTGTTCCTTTATTGTGCCAAACTATTTTTTGACATATCTGCTCGTTTGTTCTTGTTTTGTAGTCATGCCATCTGACAACGCCTTCGATATATATGCTTCCACAGACGCCCCACCAAGTAGGAAGAAGTTGAGCAAAAAAAACCCTGGAGATGCAGTGGGGAGCCTTCATGAAAAAGAGCTCGACCTGAGGACCCTCCATCTCCCATTCCTTCTAAATCAACCAGGCCTCCTCCTCCTACTTGCACTGCTCCTTCAACCGACCAAGCAGGAAGATCTTTGGCTGCAGATTTATTGAGCAATGCCTATAGCTCAACAAATGAAAAACTGCAGAAATTGTCCTTGCACCGTCGCAGCCAGGAGGCCTTTGCTTGTCTTCCTGCGTTGAAACCCAGCCAGGTCCTTGCTTGTGGGTTCAATGAACTCCTCAGTGTAAGTTTCTTCTTTATTGTGTTTTAGTCGAACAACATTTCCTTTGATTAGCTCTAAAAGTTTTATTCTTCTACTATTCGCATGAACAACGACTGGCGTCGCATTGAAGAGGTTGATGCAAAACATGCCGAGGAGATGAAGGCATTGGAAACCAAGGAAAAGGAAGCTGCTGAGGAGATCAAGACATGTGAGGCCAAGGTTAAGGTGGCTGAAGACAAAGTCGCCAATTTATTCGAGGAGCTGAAGAGGGGCCAAGAAGATATGTCCAAGGCCTTTGCTGCCAAGGAGAAGTTTAAGGATGCCTCCAAGGCTAACTACAGGGAAGCAGCCAAGCTTCAAGAGGATCTAGAGGCAAGCATGTAGGAGGCCACTAATCTAGAGGGGCGAGTCAAACTGCTCGAGGAGAATAATTCCAAAAAATTGGAGAGGTTTCGAGGAGCTACCTTTAGCTATTTCTACATTTTTTGGAAGTACAATCCAGAGGCAAACTTTGATAATCTTCCCAAGTAGGTAAAATATGCTGAACTTGCCAAGTGCACTGCTTGCCTCGAGAGGGACAGAAATGCTCAAAATGACTCGGAGTCTCCTGAAATTTCCTTGGTGACAGACATTGATGGTGCTGAAGAAGAAACTGGACCTTCAGTTGACCAACAGTCTCAGCAAGACCCTCCTTCAACTGCACACTAACAATTTTATTTATGTAATTAAAAAATACGAACAACAGTTCATGATGTTAAGACAATTTTCTGCCTAAGGCAGCTTTTGTTTCCTTTTAATATTTTACATCCAAGCAGAAATTTCTCATGGTGTAAAGACATTTCATTATGATATTATAATATATTCTCATTGCTATTATAACTTCTGCTCGTATGACCGAACTTAGCATAACACTTTATTAAGATTTCACAAAATTAACTAAAATTTTTGAAAAATACTAAGTGTCGTAGTATGCTTTCCCTTATTTTGCACGTGTGTTTACATATGTCTATGTTGATATGTTTTGCACGCTTAGTATCTTATATGCCCCCCAAATGATCAAGGATCTTAAGGTTCTCGGTCACTTGCCATGATCAATACCTGTTCGAACATTACTGCTCGCGTACTTATAACTAATCAATGATAATATAGCAAAACAACACAAGTAATGAGCAAATACTTATAATAAATACAATAATTGGCAAGAATGACTGGCTGCGCACAATTCCTTTTATTTCTCGTAATGAAATGGACAAAATTTGTGTTTGTACGAGTGATTGAAAATCGATCTTACACTTCTAAGTGACCAGCCATCTAAATGGCCAACCCTTGTTCACAAACTTGTAAGAAGTAAAATTAATACAAGATAGTTCTTTTAAAAGAATTATTCATTGATGATATTTGCACAAGTGTTCTCCATTCCAAAATCGAGGAACGAGATCTCCATTTAACCGAGCAAGTTTATATGTGCCCGGTTGAAGGATTTCTTCAATTTGATATGGACCTTCACAGCTCGATATGAGAACTCCAGCATTCTGATCGCAAGTATTGAGAAAAACTCTTCTAAGTACCAAATATCCCATGTCAAACTTTCTTTTGAGTACTTTAGAGTTAAAATATCAAGCAACCTTTTGCGGTTAAGCTACAACTCGAAGTTGAGCATGTTTGCACCTTTCATTGACAAAGTCTAAAGACTCCATTAATAACCAGTTATTCGTGCTCTAATCGTATGTCAGCCTTCTATGCGATGGTGGATCTAACTCAACGGGTAACATGGCTTAATACCCATTAGAAAAGGAAAATGGTGTATGGCCTATTGTTGTTCGGTGAGATGTTCTATATGATCAGAGTACTTCTGGAAATTGCTCCGGCGCTCCCTTTGCTTTTTCAAGCGTTTTCTTCAGTGTGTCCTTCAGAGTTTTGTTAACGGCTTCAACCTGTCTGTTGGCTTATGGATGATCAATTGATGAAAACCTCTTCAGAATACCATGCTATTCGCTGTCAAATTGTGTTCCATTATCTAAGAAAATTTTTCTCGGAAACCCATATACTTTTTTGGTCGCGATTGTTACGAGTGGCTCAGCTTCGGCCCACTTAGTAAAGTAGTCGACAACAACTACTACATACTTGGCATTCCCTTTTTTTGTAGGCAGAGATCTGATTAGGTAAATTCCCCAAACTGCGAATGATCTGATTAGTAAAGTAGGCTTTGCATCTGTTTGAGCTCATTTGGGGCTGCTCGTGGTATTTTGGAAAATCGTTGGCAGTTATCACACTTCTTAACGAATTCCATAGATTCTTCGATAATGGTAGGCCAGAAATATCGTTTCCGAAGAACCTTCTTTGACAAACTTTGCCCCCCAGTGTGATCTCCATAGAAACCTTCATGTACTTCTTGCATCAATTCCTTAGCCTTTTCCTTAGAGACACACCGTAATAAACGAATTGAGTATCCTCGTCTATACAAGATTCCATCGATCAAAATAAACTAAGCCGATTGTCCTTGAAGTGTCCATGCCTTATTCCTATTTTCTGGTAATAATCCTTGTTCGAGATATTGTATGATGGGAGTCGTCCATGTGTCAGACACTTATATTATTAGCGAGGATTCTTCCGCTTGAATGCTTGGTGCCAATAAATGTTCGACCGGTACTACACTCAAAGTGTCAGCATCTATGGCACTTGCTAACTTAGCTAAGGCATCGGTGTTTGAATTCTGATCGCAAAGTACTTGCTGGAGAGTATACTTCTCAAACTGTGCTAATAATTCCTTCGCCTTGTTCAAATAAGCAACCATCTTTGGACACCGAGCCAGATATTCTCCAATAATCTGATTAACTAGTATCTGGGAGTCACTATATATTTCTAGTGACTTTATGTTCATATCCCTTGCTAGAATTAATCCTACGAGCAGAGCCTCATACTCAGCTTCATTGTTAGAGGCCGTAAAGTTGAATCTGATTGCACAGTGAAACTGATGTCCCTAGGGTGTGATTAAGATTAGCACTGCCTTTGCATTGTGCTCGTTGGAGGATCCATCTACGAACAGCATCTAGGCAAGGGTTTGATTTTGAATATTGGTCTCTATTATCGATTTGTTGGTAGGGAGTCCAGTAAATTATGCAACGAAATCCACTAGGGCTTGTCCCTTTATAGTTGCTCATGGTCCATAGGAAATTTTAAACTGCCCCAACTCAACTACCCATTTTAGTAGTAGACCATCGGCTTCTGGTTTTTGTAAGACTTGCCGTAGTGGCTGGTCAGTAAGCACAATTATGGGGTGAGCTTGAAAGTAGGGTCACAATTTTCTAAATGCCAGTATCAAGCAATAAGCCAATTTCTCTATGGGTGAATATCATAGTTCTGCTCCCACTAGCCTTTTGCTTATGTAGTATACTACATTTTGAATGTTGTCTCCCTCACTGATTAAAACAGCACTAGCAGCATACTCTGTTATTGCTAAGTAGATGTACAAAGTCTCTCCTTCGACCGGCTTGGAAAAAATAGGTGGTTGTGACATGTGGGCTTTGAGCGCCTGAAAAGACTATTCGCACTCTTCTATCCATTCAAATTTTTTGTTTCCTTTGGGTAGACTAAAAAATGGGACATGTTTGTCCGTAGACTTAGATATGAATCTACTTAGGGCAACAATTCTTCCTGTCAGGCTTTGTACGTCTTTAACTTTGGCAGTTGACTGCATCTCGATCAGTGCTTGAATTTTTTTGGGATTAGCTTCGATTCCTCGTGATTTTACTATGAATCCCAAAAAATTTCATGATCTTACACCAAAGGAACACTTTAGAGGATTTAGCTTCATCTGATATTTGTTTAAGATGTTGAAGCATCTTGTAGCTCCTTAATGTGTTCGCCAACCTTTCTTGACTTGACCAGCATGTTGTCGGCGTAGACTTCCATGTTATTGTCGATCAATTCTTTGAACATGTGGCTGACTAGTCGATGGTAAGTCGCACCAGCATTTTTCAAACTGAAGGGCACTACTTTATAACAGTAAAGTCTCGTATCCATTCGAAAGCTAATGTTATATTCATCATGTGGATGCATAATAATTTGATTATAACCGGAGTACGCATCAATGAATGATAAAACTTCATGTCCTGATGTAGCATCGACTAGCTGGTCGATTCTGGGAAGTGGGAAACAATCCTTCAGGAAGGCTTTATTAAGTTCTCTGAAATCCACGCACATCCTTCACTTACCATTTGGCCTGGGAACTAGTACGGGATTAGGGACCCAAGATGGATAAAACACTACTTTGATGAATCCATTTTCCTTCAGCTTCTCGACTTTTTCTTTTAGGGCTTTAGATCCATCTTTGTCGAGCAACCTTCTCTTTTATTGTACAGGAGGATTTTTTTTTTCTATATTCAAGACATGGCTAATCACTGGTGGGTCTATCCCGACCATATCTTTATGCAACTAGGAAAAGACCTCCTGGTGTTTCTTTAAAAACTCCACCAATTCATTTTTTCTTGTTGTCTGTAACACTCATTTTACCATCATGTTGGTGATCTGAACATCCACGACCAGAGGATCTGAGTGGGAAAATCGGGCATGTTGTGTGTCCATCTTGGAGAAAGTTATTAATTCTTCTTCTGTTTGAGCTTTTTTGGGAGTTCGCTCCTCGACATTCAGCATTTTGATGTCCTGATCGTGACTTAGGGTTCTAGCATATCTCTCCCTCGCCTTACGACTATCACCTGCTATATTATGTCCTCTGCAGATGGTCAACAATTTATTAGCGACCTGAACTGGCTATAGAGGAAGCGAGCATTGGCGTATAGGTGCCTGCTCATTGCCTCCGTAAGCCTCCTTCTAAGAAATTCCACCTGTTCGTACATATCTCCTCAAATTTCCTTGTCGAATAAGGAACTCAATCTCGTCCTTAAGCTAGTTGCACTCATTGGTATCATGACCATAGACGTTTTGAAAACAACAAAACTTGGTCGTATCCCTTTTGGATATGTCTTTCCTGATCGGGGTTGGTCGCCTAAAGGGAATGGTGGTATGACTGGCGTGATACACTTCAGCTCGGTTATCGACCTGGGCATTGTAATTTGTGAACCTTAGTTCATATCTATTCTGTTTGGGGCGCTTGCTGTCAGATGTTGTTGGTTTGGTCTTCGCCCTTTTTCCCCCATTCTTACCGTTACCTTCACCATTGTCGTTGGGCTTACCACACCCATTGACGGTGTTGGTAGAGTCTTCTTTCTTACCCTGGTCGTCCTTTGGAGACTTTCCTTCATTGGCAATGGCCTCCTCGAGTTTTATATATTTGTCTGCTTGATCCAGAAATTCTTGAGTGCGCTTGACTCTATTCTTTCATAGAATTCTCCATAGAGGAGAATTGCATCGCACTCCAGCTGTGAGTGCCATCATCTTTCCCTCATCTCCAGAATTTTTGGCCCAAGCAGCCGCTCTCATGAACCGCTGAATATACTTCTTGAGAGTTTCTCCTTCCTTCTGTCGAAAGTCGACCAGCTGATTAGCCTCTGTTGGATGTATTCAACAAGCATAGAACTGTCTGTAAAACTCCTTCATAAACATCTCCCAGGAAGCTATACTGGCCGGAGGAAACTTGAAATACCATTCTTGAGCAGATTCAGACAAAGTGGTAGGAAAAATCCTGCACCGAGCATCTTCTGACACCTTTTGGATATCCATCTGTGTCTCAAACTTGTTCACGTGAGATATTGGATCTTCCCCTCCTGTGAAGTT
This sequence comes from Humulus lupulus, assembly GCF_963169125.1. NCBI lineage: Eukaryota > Viridiplantae > Streptophyta > Magnoliopsida > Rosales > Cannabaceae > Humulus > Humulus lupulus. Next base: position 152,313,802 of record NC_084801.1, read on the forward strand.
AGGTAGAATTGGCACTTTGAATTTGCTTGGAACTTCTGCCACAACAATTCTATTAACAAATGGCGTGCCCTTCCTTCGAGCAAACTCCATATGGGACGTTTTATTCCCAACTAGTTGCTGCACGACCTGATTTAAGGCATCTATCTGGGCTAGTACAACATCTGGTATTGCTGGAGCAACCAGAGCTGGGGGGAAGTACTCATCGTGTCTTTCTCTATGGTTATTGAGCATATCCCTTAGATCTTCATCCCTATGCCTCTGGTCGCTTGCACCTAGTCAGTCAAAGACATTGGGCAGTTTAGGCTGCCCCCATCATTTGGGCTTGTCGGTCGGTTCTCCATTGGTGGAGGATTTTGCTATCTGCCACTCTCATCATGTTGCCGACTCCTGTCAGAGTCCGCCTCATTATAGTCTTGGCCACCCGTGAATTATGACCTATGAGTGTGCTACTTGCTGTACGCATTGTTCCCCTCTCTTCCTATGGGTACATCTCGATAAATAGGGGGAGGTTTGTGTTGGTCGTTAGGTCCTCTGACATTACTATGTCGTGGGGAATCCCAGACCACAGAGCTTGAGTCCATTTGTCTTCTACTTCCTGGGGGACGTTGTCCCCTGCCAGTAGGGTTCTGTTCCCCAACTGTCTGGCATCTAGGGATTCTGGGATGCTTCTCGGCTCTATTCTACCTATTTTGCTCAACGTTACCTCAACCAGATCGAGAGGGTGGTTTCTGCACGTTGTTTCTGTCAGGATCTTGGGCTGTTCTTTCTTGTTGAGCAGTGAGAGGTTGTTCAATTCCTTGAGGACTCCTTGGTTGTGGTGGATCATGATGTTACTGGGGATGCACTGACTACGGATTTTGTTAAGGGTGAGAGCTGGGTGCCTGATCTGGTCGGGAGGCAGGTGCAAGTTGTCCTCAAGCTAACTCGATGGCCGCTTCTAAAGTTGTTGTGGCATCTCTCTGTCGGTGATCCATGTCAGCTTGCCGCTCATTCATCTCTCGGCGTTGCCGGTCAATGTCCCTTTGCTGCAGCACAATCGTTTCTGCCACATTCTCTTGATTAGCTCTCAGAGTAGCTAATTCCTCTTGCAATACAATCAAAGTTGTTCGCAAGGTTTTAGCATCCATCTCTTCCTCTTCCAGTTCTACCTGTGGCTCATCCTCCACTACATCTTGTGGAGGAGATTGATTTGGCTTACTTCCAGATGTCTGACCCGCTTTCCTGGAGGTTTTCGCCAATGTTGTCTTGAAGGTCTTGAGTTCAGCTCTCAATGAAAGAACCAAAATTGTAACGCCCTACTGCCTTAGAGTCGTTACTAAGTGAGTTGAAAATGTGCAATTAACTCGCCAATCGAGGTTTTAGGACAAAAAGTGTAATAAAACCATAATCAAAGTCATAAATTTTGAAAATAAACCTTTCATTGAAAATTATAAAGCGTTTAACATTTGGGATCCCAAAAACATTGTTTAGAAATATTTACAATTCAAAATATAACAATAGACGACTAAACGACAAAATTCAAGTGTTGTACAATCATCTCCCAAAAACACCCCTGGCCGTGGCAGCCAGGTAGACCAGACATGTACATGCCGCTCATCACGCTCACCATACTCAAGGTTGATCGACTTTTCCTTTTCCTTTTCCTGCACCATGGAGCACCCGTGAGTCGAATCCCAGCAAGAAAAACCTCACAAACAAATAATATATGCATATCAAACACTTAATATAAAATCAAGCCATCATAAGGCTATACACGTACGGTCATACCTTCCCAGGCGCATTACCAGGCCCTGGGTTCACGATCTATACCGTAAGGATATCCCATGTATCCCTTAGGGTCTCGCCCAGGGAACACGCACTCCGCGTGCTAAATGCTACTCCCGGCCTCTTGCTGTTCTCGATCTTCGCCGTTCCCAACCATCACCATTCCCCCATTTATATACACACATAAAATATTTAAACACATATAAATGCAATCAAAGGGCCACGCCCTACAACACAATCATATAGGGTCGAGCCCTACAACTCAATCACATAGGTCGAGCCCCTGCAACATAATCTCTATGGGAATAGTAGTTTTCTTACCTGTGTCCCGAGCTTTCCAAGCACCGATGTCCCGAGCACAGTTCCCTAGTCTGAGCCTCGCAGAAACCCTAGTCACAACGCATTAACAATTTCCACCCATTAAGTTATAATCCATTAAATAACTTTGGGTCATAATTCTAATCTCTGGAATGTTGAATTCTATCAATCTGGGTGGTAGAATCCATCCCGAGCCCTAACTATTGAATTCCGAGCCTAAAACCTCTTAAAAACCCAGAAATGCACTAAGCACCGCGGCCCTAGGGACTCATGCTGCGGCCCCCAGCTCAACCTGAGGCCCTGCCTCAAAATAGCCCACACGCGTCGCGACCCTTCCGGAAGGGTGCCGCGACGCGCCTTAAATTTAAGACGCCCCAAGTTCTAAGGGGTCGCGGCTCAGCAAGAACAGCGTCGCGACCCGACCCTTCGAACCTAGAAAAATCTCCCATTTTCTTTTCTAAAACCAAGCCAACTATCCAAAAAATTTAACCTAACAATCCAAACATTCAACACAAAAGTTATTCTATGGATTCAGCAACAAAACACAACAGGTATTCAAACTTAAAACCTCATCAAACCCATGGATGATTCCTTACCCACACAGATGCAATATTCTAACATCTTAGCACAAAACCAGCTGCAATTCAACACAACTCAACATTTTAAAGAAAATTACCTTGGACAGAAATGAATCCCCAAATCAATTCTCAAAGCTCCAAGCCTCTGGCTCCCAAAATTCCAGCTGAATTTTCCTTAATTTTTTACTAGTTTCCTCCAAGATGTCACTAGGCCTCCAACCTTCCAAGGAAAAAGATGAGAGAGGGAGATAGAATGAGTGGGTCAATTCCTATATTCTGAGTGTTTCCTTAACTTTGTTTTATTCAACTTAAGCTTCTAAGGTTACCTCAAAGCTCGGGGTACCAAAAACGTCCCCGAGGGAAAAATGGTAAATTTCCTCAATATTCCCTCCGAGACATTCTAACCTCAAATATATCTCCAAATATTATTTCCCTAACCCAATAATCCCATAAAATGACTGACACCTGAAATAACCCTCGACTCGCCCCGAGTCGAATTTTCGACCTCGTTGTGACTTTCTAGCTTACCGCTCCCTAGAACTGTCTCAGATCGTGCAACACAGATATATCGCAGGTATATGACAATTATCACATTTGTGCCCTCAATGGACTAAAATTACAATCAAGCCCCTAATAGCCAGACAGGGCCCACATGCATATTTAATTCACCTAAACATGCATCACTAATTACATATTCACATAAATTCACATATTATAACAATGATTCACTTATTCCCCTCCATGCACGCTAATCAAGGCCCTAAGCCTTATTAGCAAATTTGGGTCGTTACAACTATCCCCTCCTTACAGAAATTTCGTCCTCGAAATTACCTGAATAACTCGGGATACCGCTCCTGCATCTCTTATTCTAATTCCCATGTCGCCTCCTTAACTTTTCTGTTCCTCCACAGCACTTTCACCAAGGTGATGGTCTTGCTCCGCAAGACTTTGTCCTTCCGGTTGAGAATCTGAACTAGTTTCTCCTCATAAGACTAATCTTGGTCAAGCTCCAAATTCTCATAACTGAGAACATGCGTCGAATCAAACACATACTTCCGGAGCATGGACATGTGAAACACGTCATGAACCCCTGATAAGGCTGGAGGCATTGCCAATCTGTAAGCTACGTCTCCAACTCGTTCCAGAATCTCAAAGGGGCCAACAAATCTAGGGCTCAGCATGCCCTGAACACAAAAATGTCTCACTCCCTTCAAAGGCGAAACCCTACGGAACACATGGTCACCAACCTGAAACTCCACCCTCCTACGTTTCAGATCTGAATAACTCTTCTGGCGACTCTAGGAGGCGAGCATTCAAGCTCTAATCTTCTCAACCGTCTCATTGGTCCTCTGAACCATTTCAGGACCTAAATACCTCCTCTCACCTGTCTTATCCCAATAGATAGGTGATCTACACTTTCGCCTGATAACTGTTGTTGTACGAGAACTCAATCAAAGGAAGGTACTTACTCCAAGATCCCCCAAAATCTAGCACACAAGCTCGTAGCATGTCATCTAATATCTTAATCGTCCTTTCAGTCTGACAATCTGTCGGAAGATGATAAGCGTTGCTAAACTGTAACAGTGTGCCATAGCCTTCTGCAGGCTTTCATTGAACTTGGAAGTGAAGGTGGGGTCCCTGTCAGATACTATCGACCTCGGAGCCCCATGCAGTCGAACAATCTCCTTCACATATAGCTCAACATACTACTCCATAGTATAAGTCGTCCTGACTAGTAAAAAGTGGGTGGACTAGGTGTACCTATCCACAACCAACCACACCGAGTCATGCTGTTCCATGGTCTTCGGTAAACTAACCACGAAGTCCATGGCGATATCTTCCCACTTCCACTCCGGAATGCCTATAGGCTGCAGTAACCCTACTGGCCTCTGATTTTCAGCCTTGACCTACTGACAAGTTAAGCACTTGGCCACATAATCCACCACATCCTTCTTCATGCCCGACCACTAGTACAAAGCTCTCAAATACTGTTACATCTTCGTCATACCCGGATGTAAGCAATAAGGAGTGGTATGTAGTTCATCTAAAATCTCTCGCCGGATATCTGAATCCATAGGAACACAGATCCGACCCTTATACTTCAGTATCCCCATCTCCGAGATATAAAAGTCCTTAGCCGCTTCGACTAAGACGTTCTCCTTGTAACCCCTCAACTGGGAATCATTCCCCTATGCCTCCTTGATCCTCTCAAGGAGCGTAGACTGAAGAGTGATGTTAGCTAACTAACCAACCACCAACTCTATCCCCACTCTGGCCATCTCCTCTTCTAGCTTATCGAATATCTGTCTCGAACTAAACAGCTGTCCTGGGCCCTTCCGGCTTAATGCATCAGTAACTACATTAGCCTTCCCAGGATGGTATAGGATATCACAATCGTAATCCTTAAGAAACTCCAACCACTGTCTCTAGCGCATATTCAGATCCTTCTAAGTAAAGAAATACTTCAAACTCTTATGGTTGGTGTATATCTCGCACTTCTCACCATATAGGTAATGTCTCCAAATCTTAAGTGCGAACACTACCGCTGCCAATTCTAGATCATGCATGGGATATCTCTGCCTATACTCCTTTAACTGCCTCGATGCGTAGGCTATCACATTCCCAGCTTGCATCAACACACACCCCAAACCCTGTCTGGAAGCATCACAATAAATGACGAACTTCTCATTGTCCATCGGCATACTCCACACTGGCGCGGTGATCAGTCGCCCCTTCAACTCTTTGAAACAGTTCTCACATCTGTCTGTCCAAACATACTTCGTTTTCTTCTTTGTCAACTCTGTCAACGGTGTAGCTATTCTGGAAAACCCCTCAACGAACCACTGGTAATACCCTGCCAATCCCAGAAAACTCCTCACCTCAGGAACACTGCTCAGTTTAGGCCAGTCTCTCACTGCCTCAATCTTATTTGGGTCAACCAGAATCCCCTCCTTACTAACGATATGGCCCAGAAATGTAACTTGTGGTAACCAGAACTCGCACTTGCTAAACTTAGCATATAACTTATGCTCCCTTAACCACTGCAACACCAGACGTAGATGCTGCTCATGCTCCGTCTTTGACTATGAGTACACCAGAATGTCGTCAATGAACACAATCATGAACTTATCTAAATAATCCTTCAAAACTCTATTCATCATATCCATAAAAGCTGCTGGGGTATTGGTTAATCCAAAGGACATAACCAGGAATTCATAGTGTCAATACCTCGTGCCGAAAGTGGTCTAGGGGACCAGGTAGTACATAGGTACACTGTCTTGAGAGTGGTTTCAGAGATTGTTGTCTTGCAACCAGTACAAGGACAAGTGCCAGGAGGATGTCTCCATTACTTGACCGTACGAATGTCAGAGGAGTGGTACAGGTGGTAGTGGTATCGACTCTGACATCTGTTTGGGAGCATGCAGGCCATGTCCTCTCTCCTAGTGCTCCAATTACTTGTCTAGCATGAGTGCCAAGATCATGCGTACGGGGTCTTAAAGGTCATACCTCGTACAAGATTGTACCAGCATGATCCTTTTGAATTAGTCTTGGGCCTTTCCCTCTAAATGTTGAAGTCATGGTAGACCTTCAGAGGAGACATCCACTTGAGGTGTCAGGGATGAGGAGGAGCCCTTGGGTTGTTTGTGTGCATCGCCCGTAGGCGTGTGTGTGATGCTGCCTCGCTAGGCCACCTGGTGCTGGGCCTCATGCGCGCGGCCGAGGCATGGGTGAGGCACCATCTCGCGAGGTCCCTCACTAGCGTGCCCATCAGGTGCTGCGAGGCGCTCCACCAGCATTGCCCTCAGGTGCAGCGAGGCCACCATGCGCAGCGAGGCCATCAGGTGCCGCGAGGCTCTCCACCAGCGTGGCCCTTAGGTGCAGCAAGGCGCTCCACCAGCGAGGCCACCATGTGCAGCGAAGCGCTCCACCAGCGAGGCCATCAGGTGCTGCGAGGCGCTCCACCAGCGTGGCCCTCAGGTGCAGCGAGGCGCTCCACCAGCGAGGCCACCATGCGCAGCGAGGCGCTCCACCAGCGAGGCCATCAGGTGCTGCGAGGTGCTCCACCTGCGAGGCCATCAAGTGCACGCAAGGCGTGGCCTCGCTAGGTACGTGGTTGGTGCGAGACAATGGGGGCCCGAGGGCATCACTGCTCAATCACGTAATTAGGCGCTTATGGGACCTTAGCGTGCGTCTTTGATCTTTTAAGGGCGTGGAATATTGAGCATCCACACTTGCCCCCCAGTCTAGGAGATGACCTTTAGGTGCTCTTGTAGGCTATTCTCCTTGATTCTTATAAATAGGCCCTCATGCAAGGCTTATTATTTTCACCTTACTTCATTGGCTTAGTGGTTTTGAGAACCCCTCTTCTTTCAAGAGGTAAGGGGTTCAATCCCCCACTCCCACATTTTTGCCATAGTTTCCTTCATTTTATTTTTTTTTCATCTCATTTTTTTTTTACATATGAGCTAATTTCTTGGTATGTCTATTTGGAGGCTAACACATCCTTTTTGTCTATTTTTGCAGACGCGTATTTTTTACCATTTGGTGCTTTTGGCCCTCGACCTCCTTCTGACCTCAACAACGCTCCATTTTACCTGCCTGAGGTATACTTTCTTTTTTTTGCTCATGTTCATTGGGTCCAAATTAGCATTACTCGGGATGGGGTACCTTGGCCTGAGCTTGTAGTGAGTTTGACTCCTTGCATGGCCCTCTTTTTTATACCTTGTAGTGCATCATTTAGGGCGCATGCGTCTAGAGGTTTTGAGCCCGTTCCATTGTATTTTGTAGCCGTCCCCTCATTTATTCGTGAACCCCTTTTTGCTTTCGGGACGAGGCCTCATGGCCAGCGACGGTCCGTTCGACGTACCTCCGGGGGTTGAGTTTGTTGACCTATCCTCAGACTCAGAGTCCCATGAGGAAAATCCTCACCAAGACTATGACTTCTTAAGGCAGGCCCGTATCCGTCACCTTGAGCACCTAGCTGAACTTAGGGGTAAAATTTGGGTGGTGGAGAGCGAAATTGACTCGGTGCTCAGAGGAGATGGAGCACCTTTCCCCCCAGACCTTAGTGACCATGTAGCGAGCCTTAGGATGACCCTTTTAGAATTGCAGAGGGAGTTGGAATTTATTGAGGGACACCTTCCGCCTGAGCCCTCCAGCCCATCCTCACCTTATGACTGTCATGGGGCCACTACCACTTCTCCTCAACCCTTAATCTCGGTTTTCCCTAACTTAGCGCTTCCGTAGTCGCTCCCCCAATGGAAAACTCTTGCTAGGAGGAAAAATTGGAGGGTCAAGTGTTCTGTCTCTTCCTCACATTTTTCTTTTGATTTTGCAGATATGTCGAGGGCACGATGACAGGTATCTATCCATGAACAGGTGACACTCCTTTACTAGCGTCCGAGCTGGTGTCGCATGTGTCAGAGAATAAATTGAAAGAAATTGTGAAGCACTATCGTGTTCCCCCAGAATACGCCTTATACGCTCCTCTGGAGATATGCCGGGCTGACCGCCCTAGGACTGGCCTTGTGGCTTTGAGCGAGCACATTTTGAAGGCGGGTAGCACCATCCCCTTGAACCCGTTTTTCATAGCGGTCCTTAACTATTTCGACCTGGCCCCCCTTCAGCTGTCACCCAACAGTTGGTTGACCTTGAGCTGCCTTTTTATGGTGTTCAAGGAACTGGCTAAACGTGCTGTCCCAAGTCCAAGGGCTTCTACTATTTGCAAAAGGCCAATAACGAGCTCCCCTTGATAGAGGGCTCAGAATCAAATACGGGGTCTTGGAAACAAGAATTTTTCTTCGTAGAGGGCCCTCTCTCTGCCCGCGAGCACTTCCGCGCCCCCCCAGTAAGCACCCTGGTCCTCCTTTTCTTTTTGTTGGAACTTACTGTTTTGTACTTGTGTTTTGCATTGACAATGGCGTGGATCATGCAGAGCAATTTTCTGTTCCCGCGGTCGTTGGGTCGGACGTAGACGCCGTGAAGGACCTCATTAATGCTGAACCCACCATGAAGAAGGCGACATTCTTATTCACCATGGAAAATCTCAACCTTCACCAGTTGTCCTCGGTTTCAGACCCCAAGTTCCTGTGGTCAATTTCTGGGTTAAAGAAGACAATGGCTGCGCCGGCTGAGCCTTTCCCAAATGAAGGTGAGGCTGAGGATGAGCCGGGGCAAGCACCCCTTGAAAGCGGGGGACCTCACCAGTGATCCTCGTCCCCTGGGGGATGCCCCCCTTATGACTCTTATGACCAGAACATAGACTTCCAATCTCGAGACCAGCATATTGCACCGGGGTGCTTTGTTTGCCCCGACTCTGAGGGCTATGACACTATTATTCAGGCTCCTCTCCACCCTGGACCATCGGGGGCTTATTTTTCCGATCTCCCGGAGCCTCCCTCTGATCCACCGGGGCCTCACTTTTCCACTTTCACCGCGCCCCCTCCCGTTTCGGCGAGCGGGTCATCTGTCCTCACCCAGCCAGATGTCCCTAGTGTGAATGGGGAGCCCTGGGTGACTCGGATGACGACGTCTTACGGGCAGCGATACATCCAACTTGCCTCGGGCCTCCCCGTATCTGACTGGAACGGTTTTGGGAACGTTGCCCAGTTGGACCTTGGGGAAACCCTATGGCGCACCATGGCTTGGGTGAGTTCCTGAACCTCGCGTTGGCCCTATTATGTATAGATGTACATGCACACTGTAACGACCCCAAATTCTCTATTAAGGCTGAGGGCCTAGAGTAGTGTGCCTGGAGGGCATATTGGGACTCTGTGTGTGTCTTTAATGAATTTAATGCATGATTATGATTTAATGCACGTTATATGACTATGTGATTAATTGTGATGCATGACTATGTGAATTAGTATGCATGTAGACCTGATTGAGCATATTTGTAATTTGGCCATGTTGGGCATGACTATGTTGATACCTGTGATCTATGACTCGAGACGATCCTAGAATGAGCGGGTTGGCGGAAAGTCAAGCGGAAACCTGTACCCAGCTTGGGTTATGCCTGGGGAGTTTAATTGAGAATCTGGGAATATATTTGATGATTAATCGGGTATTGGGTAGCGAGCGGGAATTATTAGGAACACTTGAGGAATTAGTGGGAATTTGGGTAATATGACTAAAATGCCCCTTTATGGACATAAAGGTTTAGAATTAGTAAGGGAGGGCATTTTGGTCATTAGGCTTGCAAGAGATAAAATAAAGAAGGGCTTTATACTTAGTGGATTTAGTAGAGGAAAGTTATAGGCTAAAAAGAAAGAAATAAAGAAGAGAAAAGAAAAGAGAGGGAAAGCTTAAGGGTTTGGCTTTGAAGATTCGGTTTGTGGCTCTCCCAACCATTTCCCTTGATTTTTCTTGAGGATAAGCTCAGTGGAAAGCTAGGGTTAGCTGAGCATCAAGGATCCTAAGCTAGGCTTGAGGATTGGCAAGGGGTTAGCAAGATCACATTTGAATTTGACGTAAGTTCTTGGGAATTTCTGTTTTAGGGTTTTTCTGGTTTTGAGCTGTGTTTTTTAGCTAAATGGATGGGGTTTTTGGGGAAAACAGGTCAAGGTTGTGAAGGTCCAAGCCAAGAAGGCCTAGGGTTCAGTTCAAGGTCGAAATTCCACCCACGGTATGATTTCTAAGACCCTATCCTTGTTGTTTGAGTGGATTTCTGGTTTTTGGGTTGTTTGTGTTAGATTTTGAGTTTTGGGTTGCTTGAGCTTGGGATTGGGTTCTTGGGATGCTTGGGATGAGTGTGTGGTGTGTATAAGTTTGTTTTTGGGCTTGGGAAAGAGTTGGACAAGTTTGGGGTTCAAATGGGAGAAGAAAATTGCAAGATGCGATTTTTGGTTTTGGTCTGCTGCAACTAGCGCTACAGCGCTACTCAGGGGGCGCTGTAGTGCTAGCCCCTGTTCTGGTGAGGGTGGTTCTGCCTGTAGCGCTACAGCGCCCTCTTTTGAGCGTTGTAGCGCTGTACTGTTCACAGAGGGGATTTTTGGGCTTTTGTGAAAGGAATTTGACCTAGGGTTCGGGGCTTGATTCCGCCACTTTGTTTCGGGGATCTAGGACTTCCTGGGGGCTCGGGATTAGTCCCGAGGCTAGGTTTTGGACTTGAGGATTGGTGATGACTTTGACTTGTGGATTTTGCTTAGGTAAGCGCTAGGGCTCGAGTAAGATCGTGCTCAAGGAGTCAGGTTGATCAAGGCTACTGAATCTAAAGGTAAGAAAACCGTAACACCCGAGACTAGGGCATGGCCCCACTGTGTGATTGCAGGGCATGGCCCTAGATTGTATTATGCGCAAATGTTTAACCTTAAATGAATCATGACGTGTGTGAATGATTATTTCGAATGTACTATATGTGTGATTATAATGAAATGAACGGCAAGGGCCGAGTGCGGTGTATGCCGGGTACGGCCGTGGGGCCGAAAGTAACACTCAGCACATGGGATGCTTATAGTCAGGGTGGGACCCAAGGGATACATGAGTTATCCTCACGATGAGAACCGAAACCCCAGGCTTGGTAAGGCCTCTGGGGCGGCATGGCCGTACTTGTTTATTATGATGGTTTTCCTATTTATCAGTGAATTATGCCAGCTATATGATTTGCATATGTTATGTACTATTTGGGTTTTCTTGCTGGGCTTCGGGTCACGGGTGCTCCGTGTGGCAGGTAAAAGCAAGGAGTCAGTCAACCGGCCATGAGTATGGAGAGCATGGGGGCGGCGCGTACATGTTTGGCCTGCCCGACTGCTTTGGTTGGGGGCATTTTGTAAATGGCTGTATTAATCCATTCTTTTGATAGTTAACCTGGTGTAAATCTATTTTTGAGTTGTAAATATTTTGTAGACCTTATTTTTGGGATCCCAGATGTTTTATACTTAACGTGTTCAATGAAGTTAAACATTTTAAAAGAGTACAGCCTTAAATTCTGATTTATCCACACTTTTGGTTTTAGAAACCACTTAGAGTCAGTCAAAAGCACGATTTCTATTTTAAACTCACTAAGTAACGGCTCTAAGGTAGTAGGGCGTTACACACACTTTTTTTTATGTTACTTATTGTTGCTGTTGTTAATTTTCTTATGCAGGCCTATACCATGGCTCTGCGGTATGCTAACTCCTCTAGCAACCTCTCCGCATCTACTGCTGAGAGAGACTTCCTTACGGCCCGGGTCCAGGAGCTCGAGAAAGAGCATGAGCAAACCCAGACTAAGCTAAAGAAGGTTTGGACCAAAATTTCTGCCTCATCGAGAAGGAAGCTGAAGGCGGTTGCCAAGGCCACAAAGCTGAAGGGCTAAGTTACCAGCCTGAAGAGCGAACTCCTGGCAACCAAGGCTATCGCGGCGGCGTCGCAGGAGAGGATTACTTATTTAGAGGTCGAAGTCGAGGCTACCAGGGGCGAACTCCAGGCTGTTAAGGCCGACGTCGCCTCATTGCAGGAGAGAAATGCTTCCTTAGAGGCGGAGAAGACTGCCATTGAGTACATGTCCATAGACCGCGCCCTTTACAACGTGTGGAGGCAGGATCCCAATTTTGATTTCTTTTGGTGAGCACGCCGTCGCTCGAGCGTCCATGTGGAGAGCCCGTGGTAGGAGGCCCTGAAGTTGTTATTTCATAACTTTTGTCAGATAGCCCACCATGGGTGTACGCTCTTTTTTAAGACTTTGTAATATCACTATCATCACTATTTTTCTTTTGTAAATCTTGTCATGTCCTCAAAACTCCCTTTTTTAATGTATATATACATATGTGGTTTTTTATCTCTTTTTCCACTACATTTGAGGCCCTTTTGAGCCTGTATGGTGGGGTTTGGCAGGTTCCCCTCTTTTCTTTACCAGGCTGGAGGTCCTTCGGAGCCCATGTGGAAGGGTTCACTGGGACCTCTTTTGGTGCCTCTTGATTACTTTTATAAGGATATTTTGACCCCTTGGGTCCTAGCTATCCTTTTATATATTTTTGCGCGTGCTTATTATTTTTTGCGAGAAGCGTCCCTCTCGTCGTTATTCATAGTACTATTTTTGCAAAGGTCTCTTTTAGGACCCTTTTTGGCTAGACGGCTTGGTGGCTGCTCTAGACTTATTACTGTTGTCACTATATTTTTTTTTGTAAGTCCCTATGACCTCCTTGATGTTCACAAGGGTAGCTAATCCTTGTGATCCCAGGGGATGCCTTGTAAGGACTTCGCTTAAGGCCCTGATATAGGGGGCCCCTCTGGGATCCCCGGTTAAAGGGTCCTTTTTAGGGTCATGGTCCCTTTTGGGTCCTCCTGATGGAGGGCAAGGGGTCCTTTTTAGGATCCTCCATTAGAGGGTCCTTTTTAGGTTCCCCTTGCTAGCTGCATGTTTTTGCCTTCTGTCCTGCCCCCTAAGTGTTTGGTGAAATTTATTTCGGCAGGCACTTTGGCTGATGCCCGCGTAGCGAAGAAAAGTAACACATGAAGTTGCAAACAGTTTCATTCATAGCATGCGGTTTACAACCAACCTTGTAAATAAAAGGGTTACATCTAACTAGGAGGTTACCTAGGTAGCCTCTTTGATTCTTACTTACTTAAGCTAAAACAACAAGGAACAAACTAAACATTGGTTCTTTTTGAACTGAGTGCCGAAGTCTCGCTGGTAGCACTTCTCGAGATGATCCATAACTCATGAATCCAACTTGTGTGGGTCTAATTTGTGTGGGTCGCTCCTTCATACACAACCATTTCCATCGATACAGATGGTTTGGTGGCTGTGCGGAGGGACATATTATAGCATTCCCTCGCTTCCTTCTGCTCCCCTTTCATGCATGCTACTCCCTCAGGGGTCAGGAACTTCATAGCTAGATGATACACAGAAGTTATCGCCTTCAATTCTCTCAGAGAGGGTCTCCCTAATACTTGCATTGAAGGCTAAGGCGCAATCCACCACGAAAAAGTTAGCCATTACGGTGGTTTGCCTGGGTTGCTCCCCCATGGTAAGGGCTAACTCGATTGCCCCCAGGGGTTGTATCAAATCTCCCATAAACCCATACAAAGACGTAGTGCAAGGCTTTACATGACAGAGGCTCAATCCCATCTTTTCCAGCGCTGGTCGATACAAGATGTCCACAGAGCTCCCGTTATCCACCAAGACCCGATGTACCCTCATGTTGGCAAGCTGGGCAATTAGCACCAGGGGGTCATTATGAGGGAAAGGCAACCCCTGCGCATCTTCTTCAGTGAATGTTATCGAGTCATTCTCGCCCTTGAAGCTCTTCGGGGGGCGTTGCGCCAAACTTAAAACGCAAGGTGGTGGACTTCGTCTGGCCTCCTTGGCGTACTTGTCTCGCCCCTTCCTTGAATCGCCTCCGAATATTGGACCTCCAAAGATGGTCCTGACCTCTCCCTATATTTCCGGGGCCACCTCCTGTGCCCGCGGCGGGGACACTCCTTCTTCTGGCTTCTGGCTCTCCTTGCGCACGTACCTGCCCAAATGTCCCCTGCGAATGAGCTCCTCAATTTCCACCTTCAAATGGTTGTATTCCGCGGTGGTGTGGCCGACATCCTTGTGATACTGGCAATACCTGCTGGGGTCTCTTTTGGACTGGTCTTTTTTCATTGGCGGGGGCCTTTTGAAAGGGACCTGGTTTTCGTTCACAACGAAAATATGCTCCCTCGCATGGGTGAGGTTAGTGTAAAATGTGTAGGGTCCCTGTAGGCGCTCCTCAGAGCGTTGATGCTTCCAGGGTCGATCGTCTCTTGTTCCCTCATAAACCTCCTTCTTCTTTGCACCGTCCAGTTCTTCTCGGGCTGAAGGTTTCGGGGGCGATGGGCCTTTTCCGGCTTTCAGGTTCTCGTGACCATCCTCAAGGCGAATGTATTTTTGTGCCCGCTCGTAGAAATCATCCAACTCTGTGACCTCCCTCTTGAGCATGTTATCCCATAACTTGCATCCTGGGCGTACTCCAGCTGTGATGGAAATTTTCAACTCTTGGCGGGCCAGGCTCCCTACTTTAGCTGCCTCCATATTGAACCTATGAATATAGCTCTTCAGGCTCTCATTTTCTCCCTGCTTCACATTTGTGAGGCTGGTGCCTGGCATTGTGTAGTCGCGCACGGCGTGGTGCTGCTGGAGGAACTCATTAGAAAGCTGTTGCCAAGACCTAATGGACCCCGGTCTAAGTCTTTTGAACCACTTGTACGCAGGTCCTTTTAAGGTGACGGCGAAGCAATGACATCTCGCCCCGCTGCCAATTCCCCTCAGCTTCATCAAGTTGTTAAATGTATCTAGATGGTATTTTGGATCCGTGCTTCCTTCGTAGGGGGTCATGTGGGGCTCTTTAAAGTGGGCAGGGAGCCTGATGGCCTGGATCTCCCTAACGAAGGGTGACTCATGGTCAAAATCCTCCTCAAAAACCTGACCGCCAGAGGCGGTGACGATCTTGCTTCGCAGACTCCTCATTTCTGTGTCCAGGTTCTGCCTCCTCTTGCTTAGAGAGTCCCTCAAAGCGGACGGGTTAAGATCCTCCTTTCCCTTGCCCTCTCGAGGTACCATAGGGGGTGTGGTCCCTTTACCCACCCTCAATTTATTGAGCTCCTCCCGTAACTCCGAGGGTTCTCTCTTAGAGGTGACCTCGTCCTCGTTGCGAGGGGCAGCGTTGGTCCTTGGCTCTGGTTTTGGGGCCTACTTCAGTGGTTCAGGATGTTCACGTTGCTTCGCTCAGGGGGTGTTACTAGTAGAGTGTCGGGTCCTCCCATCATCTACTGGTACGGTGGTCTCTACCCCCTCCCGACCTTTCTCCTTCCTCTTGGGCAAGGTCACGCTTGACTTACCCTGCAATAGGCCATTTAGCACCTCTTGCATGTTCTCCAGGGTGGTCTCCAACCTTTGGTTCTTACGGTGGAGCTCACGTATTTCTTCTTCATAGAATCGAGATTTCAAACTTGAGCTCACGGAATGGACCCGGGGATGCTTATCGTGCCTACGCGTAGAGGGGCCCGGGTCCTGCTGGCCGGAGTTCGGTACTTGTGTTGGTTTAGGGAGCGGGAACTTGTTAGCATTTCCCGGTGATGCTCTTGGAGGACTCTCTACAGGCGGGACACCCAGTGACGAGGCCTCTCTATCACCCTCGTGAACCTCAGGGTCCCTTGGGGGCTCCATCTCTCTGGGTGGAGGGGGATCCTTCATGGAGGCCGTCAGCTGGACTCCATTAAGGTGGACTTCCACCTCTCGTGGCTCCTTGAGTCGCTTCGAACGTCTTGGCATTTCTTCTTGCTAGAAGTAATAGTAGAACAGTAGCTTGGAACTTAAGTTCCCACAGACGGTGCCAAACTATTGATGGTGAGAACTCGTCAACTAAGTTAAGTTGGAAAGAATTGCAAAATCAAGATTATCAATAGAAAAGCCTTAGAAATTTAAATATCAACTCTAAGAACAATTGCAGAAGAACAATGGTGAAATTAGTTTTTCATTCACTATGGTGCACTTGCTACAGTAAATTTTCCAACCCCTTTCCATGTGGAATTGGGATTCATTATATAGTGGGCTCTAATGGCCCTAGATACATTGTGGTCCAGGGGACCAGGTAGTACATAGGTACACTGTCTGGAGAGTGGTTTCAGAGATTGTGGTCTTGCAACCAGTACAAGGATAGGTGCCAGGAGGATGTCTCCATTACTTGACCGTACGAATGTCAAATGAGTGGTGCAGGTGGTAGTGGTGTCGACTCTGACATCTGGTTGGGAGCATGCAGGCCATGTCCTCTCCCCTAGTGCTTCAACTACTTATCTAGCATGAATGCCAGGATCATCTGTACGGGGTCTTAAAGGCCGTACCTCGTACAAGATTGTACCAGCATGATCCTTTTGAATTAGTCTTGGGCATTTCCCTCTAAATGTTGAAGTCATGGTAGACCTTCAGAGGAGACATCCACTTGAGGTATCAGGTGCGATGAGGAGCCCTTGGGTTGTTTGTGTGCATCACCCATAGGCGTGTGCGTGACGCCGCCTCACGAGGCCACCTGGTATTGGGCCTCATGCACGTGGGGCACCATCTCGCGAGGTCCCTCACTAGCATGGCCATCAGGTGCTGCGAGGCGCTCCACCAGCGAGACCACCATGTCCAGTGAGGCGCTCCACCAGCATGGCCCTCAGGTACACTGAGGTGCTCCACCAGCGAGGCCACCGTGCGCAGCGAGGTGCTCCACCAGCGAGGCCATCAGGTGCCGCGAGGCGCTCCACTAGCGTGGCCCTCAGGTGCAGCAAGTCGCTCCACCAGCGCGGCCACCATGCACAGTGAGGCGCTCCACCAAAGAGGCCATCAGGTGCTGCGAGGCCCTCCACCAGCATGGCCCTCAGGTGCAGCGAGGCGCTCCACCAGCGAGGCCATCAGGTGCCGCGAGGTGCTCCACCAGCGTGGCCCTCAAGTGCAGCGAGGCGCTCCACCAGTGAGGCCACCATGCACAGTGCGGCCACCATGCGCAGCGAGGCGCTCCACTAGCGAGGCCATCTTGTGCTGCAAGGCGCTCCACCTGCGGGGCCATCAAGTGCACGCAAGACGAGGCCTCGCTAGGTACATGGTTGGTGCGAGACAATGGAAGCCCGAGGGCATCGCGGCTCAATCACGTAATTAGGCGCTTATGGGACCTTAGTGCACGTCTTTGATCTTTTAAGGGCATGGAATATTGATCATCCACAAAAATAAAGCCATCTCAGGCTATACACGTACGGCCATGCCTTTCCAGGCACTTTACCAGGCCTTGGGTTCGCGGTCTATACCGTAAGGATATCACAGGTAACCCTTGGGGTCTCACCCTGGCAACTCGCACTCCGCGTGCTAAATGCTGCTCCTTGCCCCTTGCTATTCTCGGCCTTCGCCGTTCCCGACCTTCGCTGTTCTCGGCCTTCGCCATTCTCGGCCATCGCCATTCCCCCATTTATATACACACATAATATAATTAAACAAATATTTAAACACATATAAATGCAATCAAAGGGCCACGCCCTGCAACACAGTCATATAGGGCCGAGCCCTGCAACTCAATCATATAGGCCGAGCCCCTGCAACACAAGCTCTATGGGAACAGTAGTTTTCTTACCTGTGTCCCGAGCTTTCCAAGCACCGATGTCCCGAGCACAGTTCCCTAGTCCGAGCCTTGCCAAAACCGTAGTCACAACACATTAACAATTTCCATCCATCAAGTTCTAATCCATTAAATAGCTTTGGGTCATAATTCTAATCTCCGGAACGTTGAATTCTATCAATCTGGGTGGTAGAATCCATCCCGAGCCCAAACTATTGAATTCCCGAGCCTAAAACCTCTTAAAAACCCTAAAATGCACTCAGCGTCGTGACCCTAGGGACTCATGCCGCAGCCCCCAGCTCAACCCGAGGCCCTGCCTCAATAAAGCCCACACGCGCCACCGCCCTTTATGAAGGGTACCGCAGCGCGCCTTCAATTTCAGATGCACCAAGTTCTAAGGGTTCGTGGCTCAGCGAGAACAGCGTTGCAGCCCGACCCCTCAAACCCAGAAATATCTCACATTTTCTCTTCTAAAACCAAGCCAATTATCCACAAAAGTTAACCTAACAATCCAAACATTCAACACAGAAGTTATTCTATGGATTCAGCAACAAAACACAACAGGTATTCAACATGCAGAAAATCGACTGCAATTCAACACAACTCAACATGTTAAAGAAACTTACCTTGGACAGAAATGAATCCCCAAATCAATTCTCTAAGCTCCAAGCCTCTAGCTCCCAAAATCCCAGCTGAATTTTCCTTAATTTTTTACTAGTTTCCTCCAAGATGTCACTAGGCGTCCAAGCTTCCAGGGAAAAAGTTGAGAGAGGGAGATAGAATGAGTGGGTCGGTTCCTGTATTCTGAGTGTTTCCTTAACTTTGTCTTATTCAACCTAAGCTTCTAAGGTTACCTCAATGCTCGGGGTACCAAAAACATCCCTGAGGGCAAAATGGTAAATTTCCCCAATATTCCCTCCTAGACATTCTAACCTCGAATATATCTCCAAATATTTATTTCCATAACCCGATAATCCCATAAATGACTAACTCCCGAAATACCCCTCGACTCGCCACGAGTCAGATTTTCGACCCCATTGTAACTTTCTAGCTAACCGCTCCCTAGAACTGTCTCGGATCGTGCAATACAGATATATTGCAGGTATATGACAATTATCACATTGATGCCCTCAACAGGCTAAAATTACAATCATGCCCCTAATTTCCAAACGGGGACACATGCATATTTTATTCACCTAAACATGCATCACTAATTACATATTCACATAAATTGACATATTATAACAATAATTCACTTATTGCCCTCCAGTCACGCTAATCAAGGCCCTAAGCCTTATTAGCAAATTTGGGTCGTTACAAAAATGTTGACTGATGATTTAACCAATGACACGGTGTCAATAAAATGATGAAGATTTATAAGCTGAATGAAAGATCTAAACAACACAAAGATTTATAGTAGTTCGACCCCATAAATTAGTAATGACCTACATCCACTTAGTGTTTTAATTGATATACTTTGAAACCTACTATCAGCAAACTAGGATTCATTAGGTTTCACAAGCTCCAAAAAAGGATACAAAAGTCATGTATAAAAATCACTAGTTCTCCCTTAATACAAATTATTGCTCCTCTTTAAATGAGTCCCATGAATCCTATTTATAGGCTCAAGGATGCACATATGGGCCGATAGGCGGTGTTTAAACTTTGTTACAAGCGTATTTTAATAATAAGAGAAATCATAGTCTTTACACATAAATAGGGTCAAATATCTTTAAAATACCTGACTTATAATTGTATTTGAACTCTAGCTTCGTACTACGATCAGACATGGTCGCATAAGTCTGTATATCTTTAGTCGTACTTTTCAACATTTTTCTTGAATCCATCGAGCAGCTTATACTCTAGTCGTTAGTCGACCAGACTGTCATGACTAAATAGTCACATGCTACCCACGTGCACATCGATTGTGCCATGTCAGCAAGTAAGTATTTTTCAGGGTACCAGGTATGATGAAATCTTTGTTCCCCAGACCTGGTACTCTCCAAGAACCTAGTTGACAACGAGTTGGGAATCGCTAAAAATCTTGAGGCTCTCAGCCTTGAGCTTATTTGCCACGTGGAGCCCAACAATTAAGGCTTCGTACTTCACTTCATTATTAGAGGTGCTATACCCAAAGCAGAGGGCACTATGCACTCTATGCCCCTTGGGGGAAAACAAAAAATGTCCTGCCCCAACACCATTTTTGTTCGAAGGCCCGTCAACGAACAACTTCCAGGCTGACCCGACCCCTGGGGTACCCTTAGTCTTCTCCTAATTACATGTGCATTTGATAATGAAATCAGCGAGTGCCCGACCTTTTATGGCAGTCCACGGACGGTAGGTGTTGTCAAACTGACTTAACTCCACCAACCACTTCAAGATTCTTCCCAATGACTTTGGTTTTTTATGTACTTGCCTGAGGGGATGGTTTGTGATTAAGGCTTCCCAGCGATTAAGGCTTTGTACTTCGTTTCATTTTTAAATGTGCTATACCCAAAGCGGAGGGCACTGTGCCCTCTATGCCCTTTGGGGGAAACCGAAAAATTTCCAACCCAGCAAAATTTTCATTCGAAGACCCTTCAATGAACAACTTACAGGCTGGCCCGACCCTTGGAGTACCCTCAGTCTTCTCCTGATTCCATGTGCAGTTGATAATGAAATCAGCGAGTTCTTGACCTTTTATGGCAGTCCTTGGATGGTAGGTGTTGTCAAACTGATTTAACTCCACCAACCACTTCAAGAGTCTTCCCAATGACTCTGATTTTTTATGTACTTGCCCGAGGGGATGGTTTGTGAGGACTTCAATCGAATGCGCCTAGAAGTATGGTCTTAGCTTTTGAGAGGTGACCATTAAGAAAAATGTTAACTTCTCCATCAGTGGGTTCCTAGACTCAGCCCCGAGGAGTCTTTTGCTAACATAATAGACTGGATGCTGAACGTGGCTATCTTCCCACACCAATGCAGCACTGATGGCATTCTTCGAGATAGCCATATATAACAGTATAGGCTCTCCCGTCTACTAGTGTAACGACCCCAAAATTTTCTAATAAGGCTTAAAGGCCTTGATTAGTGTGTCGGGAGAGCATAATTGACTTATATATGATTTGAATGAATTTATTGATTTAAATGCATAACTATATGATATAAATGTTCGTATGATATATATAGTATTTATGAGAACCACATTATTATGTGGGCAGGTTAGCAGAGAACGACTTGAGGCGATCCTAGGGAGCTAGATAGTGGGAAAGGGTCACAACGGGTCTTAATATTTGACTTTGGATAAGTCAGGGGTATTTTAGGTATCGGGTAGTTACTTAGACTATCGAGTTATGGAAATAAATATATGGAGATATATTTGGGGTTAGGAAGTCTAGGCGGGAATATTGGGGAATTTTACCGCTTTGCCCTCGGGGACGTTTCCGGCACCCCGAGCCTCGGGATTGACCTAAGTAACCAATGTTAGACTTAGGCAAAAGCAGAAGCTAGTGGAACAAAAATAGACCGACTTCTTCTTTCTCTCTCTCTTTCAAGGAAAAAAACACAAAACACTTAAAATTTAGGGAATTGAGTTGGGAATTCAGAGGATTGAAATGGGGATTTGGAAGATTAGCTCAAGAATTATCCAAGGAACACTCAACCAAGGCTAAGGTGAGAATTGAATTGTGTTTTTGGGGTTAGAATTCTGAGTTTTTGGCTGAGTATTAAGGTATTTATGATTTTGTTGTTTAAGGGCTGAATTGAAGGTAAGAGCTTGGGTTTTAGCTCAGGAATTTGTCAAGGAAGTGGTTCAGTAGAAGAGGTAAGCTACAATTCGTGATTTGGAAGTTTAAATTCTAGTTTTGTATGACTAGTTTTGGTGTTTTAATTTCTTGACTTTTAGAAATTAAAAATGGGATTATAGTAGGTTTTTAGGCTGGATTTCTGTTGAGTTACGTTGTTAGAGTCATGTTAACAGTTTTGTGATTGATGGGTTTTGAATTAGGGAGCTTTGGGATAGTTTTGGATGAGGTTTAGATGTTGGAAATGGTGGATTTTCTGGGCACGAAGGGAAGGGCCACAACTTTGTTCTAGGGCGTTGCGGCCCTAGGATGCAAAGGAGCCAGGGAGGCTCGGCCAAAGGGAAGCGCCACGGCGCCCAAGGGCAGGGCCGCGGCTTGTGTCTGCTTCCAGGGATGGCCTTGGCTCTATTTTAGGGTAGGGCTGCACCTAGCTTTCAAGGGCCGTAGCCCTTAGGTGCACACTTGAACATTTGGGGACTTTAGGCACAGGAATGTAGTCTAGGGTGCTCGGGATCAATTTCCCCACCGTGCTTAGTGGAATTCGATGTTCTGGAAGCTAGTATTTTATCCGGAAACCCTTATTTGAAAATTAATTTAATCCAATACCTTTGTTGTGACTAGGTGTTAAGGCTAGGGCTCGGGAACGGATCTTGCTCGAGGAGCGACGCTCGTAATCAGTGAACGCAAAGACTAAAGGTAAGAAAAATTCACCTAGTTGTATATCTGTAATGGGACTAAGGGTTCCCTAATGTGTATGCTTGAAAGGATGGTATTATGCCATGTAAACTAAACAGTGAACCAATGGCCTAAGAGTGCCAAGGGTTACACCAGCGCACAGGGTGCGGCTTTGCCACTGGTAGCCAAGGACAGCTTAATATGCACTGAGCTCGATTTAAGCAGGCCAGAATCAGTGGGGTAAACAAAGGGTGCGGCCTAAGTTGTCGGCCCTGATTATTATGTGATCTGGTTATTATGAGCCTTGAATGTTATATGTGATTAGTTGCATCCTTGATTCTGAGTATATGCTGAATGGTTAATGTGGATTATTTGATGGATGATCCTGCTTAAAGAATTGACTATTTGTTATTATTGTTTGTGTTGCACATTATCTTTTCTTGCTAGGCCTTGGCTCACGGGTGCAACATGGTGCAGGTAAATGCAAGGGCAAGCTTGATCAGCCCTGACTTGGAGAGCTTTGCGGGCCGAATGTACATGACCAGCTGCTCAGCCGCCACGGTTGTGGTTTAGGTAGGGGCGCAAGAACCAAAAATGTCTATTTTGCCTTAGTATGGCTGATGGTTGTCTGTATTTTGGGAATTTTGTCAACCAACCTTTAAACTCTATTTCTTTTTGGGATCCCATGTATTAAACTGCTTAATTATATAAAGTGAAATTTTTGAAACCAAAACCTTTTTAACCCTAGCTCATACATGTTTAGTGACACGTTTTTAATTTAATGACTTGATTAGTAAGTCCTGCACCTTTATAAGTACACAGTGGAGCGGTCTTGGCTATCCAGGGCGTTACAACTAGTTTGGACAGAATCGAGGAATTCTCCATGTGCGCCTTGAGTTGCTGGAATGCCTGTTTGCACTCTTCCGACCACTCAAACCTCTAACTTCCTCGGAGGAAGTTGAAGAAAGGGATGCACTTGTCCATTGCCTTGGAGACAAAATGACTCAAATCTGCAATCCTCTCTGTCAAGCCCTATACATCCTTATGCTTCCGCGGAGATGGCATCTCAATTAGGACCTTGATCTTCTCAGGGTTTGCCTTTATTCCCCGAGCACTGACAATGAAGCCTAGGAACTATAAACACGATGGAGAAAAAGAATTTTTATTTTTTTCAGTGTATAATTTACAACCTTGAAACAATATTATATAGGGTATTTACAAAATCAACTTCTTTAATACAAAATAAAGAAATCCATATAAAATAGGGAATAACATAAAACCAGGAAACTTATTCAATGGGATTTGATTTCCTCTCTGTCAACACTCCCTCTCAAGCTGGACTATAGATATTGATGAGTCCAAGCATATTTACTAGGAAATCAAAAAACTGCTCAGTTAACCCATTTGTGAGAATGTCAGCCAGTTGTTGATCTGTATGGACATATCTAATACTGATAATTCCTCCATCAATGTTCACTTTAATGAAGTGACATTCCACTTCTACATGTTTAGTTCGGTCATGATGTATAGAATTATATGCAATATTGATGGTTGACTGATTATCACAGTAAAGCTAAATAGGGGCTTCATACTCAATCTTCAACTCCTCTAGTAATCGTTTAATCCATATTCCTTCGCACACTCCATGGGCCATGGCTCTATATTTTGCTTCTACACTACCCCATAAAAGAGTACAATACCCAGATATAGACTTTCTATCATCAACTGACCCAGCCCAATCTGCATCTGTTAACATTTCAACCTTCCTCTCAGTTATCTTTCTGAAGAAAAGACATGTTCCTATTGTTTGCTTGTGATACCTCAAAACTCTATATATTGCATTGAGATGTCCTTGACATGGATCATGCATATATTGACTGACCAGACTTACCGCAATGGCAATATCAAGTCTAGTATGTGAGAGGTAGATAACTGCCCCCACTAGCTGCTGGTACCTCCCTTTGTCAACTGGATTTCCACCAAACATTTTCCTCTTGTCTCCGAGCTCGATTGGAGTCTTGTTGGGCTTGCTACCAAGCATTCCTGTTTCTTTCAAGAGATCAAGAGTGTATTTTCTTTAGGACACGGAAATTCATTTTTTTCTTCTAGAAAATTACATTCCAAGAAAATACCTGAGTGTACCAAGATCCTGACCCCGAACTCCTTTGCCAACATTTCTTTGATTAGACTAATCTCTTCAGTATGGTTTCCAATGACAGTTATTTCATCGACATACACAATCAGTACTGACATTTTCCCTTTTCCTGAGTGTATGATGAAGAGAGTATGGTTAGTCTGACCTTGGATGTATCTAAGCCCCTTGACTACTTTCAAAAAGAAATTGAACCATGCTCGAGGAGATTGTTTTAAACCGTAGAGAGATTTGTTTGGCTTGCAGACTTTGGTTGTATTTGGAGATTCTTCAAAGCCTGGAGGCTAACTCATGTAAACTTCTTCTTCCAGATCACCATTCAAGAATGCATTTTTTACATCAAGTTGATGCAACTCCTAATCCAAGTTAACTGCTAATGAGAGCAATACTCTAATAGTATTAAGTTTGGCAACCAGAGCGAATGTCTCAATGTAGTCAATTCCATAAGTTTGTGTAACGACCCAAAATCACTATTAAGGCTTAAGGGCCTTGATTAGCGTGTCGGGAGGGCATAATTTTTTTTATGTGTGATTTAAATGATTAAATGCATGATTATGTGATAAGCATGCTTATACGATTATATGGATGTATGAAATGCATGTTTATGGGTATTAATAAGCATGTGGGCCCTGTTTAGCTTATAAGGGCATATTTGTAATTTTGGTCCGTTGAGGGCATAAGTGTGATTATTTGTGGTAATTGTTGAGACCACATTATTATGTGGTTATATTTGCAGCATATGGCTTGAGGCAATCCTAGTGAGCGGTTTAGCGAAATAGTCACGGCGGGAATTTATACACGGCTCGGAGGAGCCTGGGGGTATTTCAGGGAATTTGGGAGATATATTGGAGATTTTTAGAGTTTGGGGAAAATAATTGGTGGTTAATTAGATGATGGGATTTAAGTGGTAAATATTAGGGACACTTGAGGAATTAGCGAGAATTAGGAGCAAATGACCAAAACACCCCTGGATTGATTAAAAGGCCTAGATTTGATTGGGAGGGTAAAAGAGTCCTTTGCCCATTAACGGGGATAATTGATACTTAGTTTTCCTTAGACAATAGTCGAAGGTGTTAGAAACTGATGGAAAAAAAAGGAAACAGAGCACTCAACTTACCTCTCTCTCACCCACACGATTTGCTCTCTCTCTCACCCTTTATTGTGGATTTTGAAGCTGAGAACTCAGAGAAAGTT